>NW_003314291.1:1861904-1873116 GCF_000143415.4 Selaginella moellendorffii | reverse complement strand
GCGAGCGCGTTCACAGCGCTAGTGTAGTCGAGTGACATGTGTACGAGCGTCGCTCGAGCAGTCTCGTCGTGCGAGCGCGATGTGAGTTGTTGCGGGCTGCGGGCGGCATTTTATTTGGTGCGGCTACTAAGTTATGGCGATATTCGGTATGCCTGGTTCCTGGTCTGTTATATTTTTGTATGGGTGACTAGTCACGCACACAAAAATATATACAGTTGCAGCAAGGCAAAAGGAATATAGCAACAGGCTAGCAGGGGCCAAAGATAGCGTGAGGCCTCATGCCATTAGTGGTACCACTAATGGCATGAGGGCTCATGCCAATTTTGTGAATGCGAAATTTCACGTGGGTGTCAATAGCATGTTTGAATAATGGCATGTGGCCTCATGCTATTGAGGTTGTTTGGTATGTTATGATTTAGGCCATTCTCCAATCATTTTTTGTATGGTCTTAACTTCTTTTCTACACTTTCAGAATGGCCTTCAGGGTTGGGGAAAAGGTTTACATTTTGAATGGTGGGAAGAGAGTTGCAAAAGGGACCCTTGTGTCTATGGATCGGAACTTTGTTATACACTGTGAAAGGCTTGGGGAAGGCAATGCTGCTGTATCAGTAGAGACTGTCTTCGATGGGAATGTGGTCGCTATTGAACGAGGAGAGATGGTCGTCGGGGTAAATGTTGTTGTTGCCTTGAAAAATCTTCAGAAGAAAGCAGATGTTGGGGACCGCGCAAGTGCGACGCATGTTCCCTCCGTGGATCTTAAGAACCGTGCTACATGGATTCAGGCAAAAGTGTTTCTAAACAACCCCGAGGGGGAGGTGGTAGCTGAGGGCTTAGCCACAGTTGTCGATCCAAGAGATGCGGTTGCTAATCAAGAATTGGGCTAGGATGATATTGGAGTTGCGATTTTAGAGGTTGTTGACACAGAAGAAAACAGTCTGACTATTGGAAGCATTGTGCGGTGGAAATTGAGGCACTTAGTGTTTGAGAATGTGAAGGATTCACAATCAAACACCACTACAACTGATGACAGAACATCTCTTCATGGGAAAAGAAAGTACACCTTCCTAAAGCGCAGCCAAAGGGATCTGAGCAACGAACCGAAAAGGCAGAAAATGGCGATGGAGGTTCGAATGGTCTCGACAGTTGCTTGTTGCAAGAGGAGGTGCTGTCAACATGCTGATTGGGATGCTATTGAAGAGGAGAGAGCAAGATACAAGACATTGTCCTGGAAGGCAGCTCGCAATTTTGTGTATGAGGCATTACGGTCATCTGTTGATGCTTCAGAACATCAGGTGGGGGGCATGGTCTTCCAGAGGGGTTTGGTCTGCATGAAGGCATGGAGAATCATTTATGGAGTCCCTCGAAGCACATTCTACAGAATCAAAACTGAGTTCGAGGAACAAAGGGTTCAACAGGCAGTCCATGGGAACGACGGTACGCACAAAACCAGGGGTCATGTTGTATATGGAGAGGCAATCTTCAAGAGGTTTGTCGAGACATGTAGCGAGCAGCAACCACATAAAACCCGCCTCTTGGAAGATGGAACACGAGACACCCAACGAGTTCTCCCTTCCATGTATACCAAGGGGGCCATATTGGAAGATGTGAATCGGGAACTCCAGAGTAATGGCTACAGGAAGCTGAGCCAATCTAGATTTAGTAGATTGTGGAGCAACAGGTTCAGGGATGTGAGTATAGGAAAGTACTCCAGCTTTTCAAAGTGTGACGAGTGCACTGCTATCAAAATGGCTTTGTCGAAGAATTCTTGTAGCGCTCAAGAGCAAGAGACGTTGGTTAGAAGGCGGCTCGACCACAACATCGAGCAGAGAAGCTGCAGGACTGCATATTATCATAACAGGATTCTCTCCATGGAGAGACCTGACTCTTACCTCTGCATCATCCACGACAAAATGGACCAGAAAAAGACGTGCTTACCTCGACTCAATCCTGCCCCCAAGGCAATCTCTTCATCCATGCAGCTGCCTGTGTCTCTGTTTGGCATAATCGCTCATGGGCATGGTGCCCAGAACTATGGGAACTTCTTTGTACCTCTATGGGGTGGCGGGGGTGCAAACATGATGATTGCGTCCCTAGCAAAACACTTAAGGTCTCTGCAAAGTGCGCAGACTGAGCTGAACGGCCAACCCTTGCATAAGGCCCTTGTCGATCGAACCCCATACAGGGTTCAGCTGGAGGAGGAGCAAAGGCTTGCAGTATCGCGTGGGGCCCCATGCCATCCCAGTGAATATGTTGGCCGTCAGATTGTAGGGTTATCACGTGAGGCCTCATGCCATTCCGACGAGGCTGGTCGCCCGGTGAATGCACAGCCTCATCCAAACGAAGCAGAATCTCAAGGAAGTTCTTGCGGCCGATGTGGCCTTCCACCCCATCTTCTGCTCCAAACAGACAATGCTGGCAGTGAGAACAAAAACATGTACATCTTCGCGTACTTGGCGATGCTTGTTGCCAAAGGCATATTTGAAATGGTTACACTTGGCTTTCTCATGGTTGGGCACACTCATGAAGACGTCGATGCCATGTTCAGTCACCTGGCAGAGTCCCTCCGGCGATCCAATGTCCTCACCCTCCCACAACTCTACGATGAATTCCAAAATTGCATCAAAGGCACTGTTGAAGCTGCACTTCTGACAAAGGTTCCAGACTTTAAGGGGTTTGTAAGAGGCTACATCAGGGATGGATCCGAAACGCTGATTGGCCACTCCAAGCCTCTTCAGTTTCATTTCAGCATGTGTGACGGTGCTCCAGTGATGAGGTACAAGATGAGAGAATGGGACACAGTGTGGCTGCCAGTGGACGGCATTGAACTCTTCAAGAGAGATCCCATAACTGGGGAACCTATGATTCCTCAGGATTCCCCACGGCCGATGCACCCGGATGGACTCAAAGACCAGGAAAGTATAGTGGCCGGGATTAGACAGCATATTGCCTTCTGGAAGAGGGGGTTGGTGTTTGGTGGAGAATCCTATTTTCAGAGGTGCAAGCCTTTGCTCGAATACTGGGAGAAGATTATATCTGCTATCCAAAATGGGCCGGTTGTATATGAAGAATTGGAAGAGTCCTTTTGGCCAGAACCCAGAGCACCAGATAGTAGCGGAACAATGTCCTCTGGAAATGCAGTGACAGATAACGATGTTGAGGATCACTATTGTGGGCCGAGGAACAAGAAGCCGGATTCAGCATTCAATCCAGTACAGGTCTGCAAAGGAATGGTTGTGCTTGTCAGACCAAGTAATAAAAAACAAATGATATGGGTGGGGCGCTGCATCACTGATGCAGAGGAGGACGCGGAAACTAAGTCCTTCAATGTAACTGTGGAGTGGTTCAAGCCAAGTTCCGGATATACGAAGGATTGCCTAGAAAAGAGATGGGTGCTGAATCCAAGGGATCCCAGCATGAGCATATCGGTGGATAATGTTGTGCATGGTTGGATGCGGAAGCAGAGTGCCACCATCACCTTGCCAGACCATGCAAGAGATGCAGCAAGAGCATTCATAACTCGGGTTCAAGGTGAGATTCATTAATATTCCTTTACAAAGTTTCTAATGTATTTTATTTCAAGGTGAACAATCCGAATCTGAATCAGAGGAGGCTTGATATAGTGTGTGAGGTAAAACAAAGATGATGTGACATATGCATTTACCAATCACACGTGCATAAATCTAATAATATGGCGTGTGGCCCATATTAATGGCACATAAACCCATATTGTGGGCTTACGTGCTTTATGTACCATCATTCCCTTGCAGCGTGTGTGTTGGTTTCCTTTTATAACACAACGAACTCCATATTTTAGGGTGAAGAGCGTTCTCATGGCAAGCACAAAATCTGTAAGTGAGGCAGAAAAGGAGACGGAGAAGGAGATAGGTGAAGATGTAGAATATATAAGTCTTCCAAACTCCCCGTACTATACTCCAGGTGATCATTTTTCTGAACAAACGGCAACATTAACAACTATCGAGAACGCCCCAGTAACGTCAGAGACAACAATCCAAAGCAAAACAACTGACCCGGAGAAGGATGATAGTACTGCTGAGAGTACCAAAAAGGAGGTGTCCACTAGCGCTTAGGCTTATAATGGCGTGTGCCCTCATGCCATTTACTTGATCACCAAATACCTTTTTCCCTTTGCACTAGTATATCTTAATACCGGTCTGAGAAATAGAATGGCATGTGCCCTCAGGCCTTTTACTAAATCACCTTTGAAAGAAATGCAAGCCTCTATGTCGTAAAAAAAAGGTACTAGAGAAATTCCTTAATAATATGAATGTTATTTAGTTTCATGAAAATACACTAAGGGTCAAATGAGTTAAATGACTTCTCCAGACTAGCAATGCCTCTTGCTACACCTTCACAATTAGATTCGTTAGAAAAAGATAACATTGAATAATATCTAAATGTTCTCACCATTAAGTTATATGTCTGGCTAATAGGAATGATGTTCATCTTGGAAAGCTCACCACACGCTCAATGAACAAACAAATAGTGTGTGCGCGCATGCCATCGCTCTTCTTTAGCTTCAGATTCGGCTTGTTCACCTTGACAATGAGATTTATTATACAACTAGATGGACTCAATCTGGACATAAGGTCACCGCGCTAGTCACCATGCCCCAGATATGTCTAGCCCCTAGACAAAAAACATATAATTTCACGTCATTTTCAAATACTTGAAAATTTGTACCTAGTCCCATTTTACTGAATAAATCCCACTTTAATGAAATAGAGCTTTTGTAGGCTAAAGGATCCCTGAAAGCATGACCGAAATGATAAAAATTTTATCAAATGGGGCTGAGTTTGAGATCGAGTCCAAGACCGACTTTGAGACTGAGTTCGAGATAGAGTACGAGATCAACTTCGAGGCCGACTCTGAGACCGAGTTCAAGACTGAGTTCGAGACAGAGTTTGAGATTTGAGATCAGGTCCAAGACTAAGTCCGAGGTCGAGTTTGAGTTCGAGTCTGAGATCGGGTCCGAGGTCAGGTCCGAAATCGAGTCTGAGACCGAGTCCGAGGTCGGGTCCTAGATCAAGTCCGAGGAGTACTAATATAGGTTGAGGGGTGAAAGCCCAAAGCATGTGTCTCCCGGGGGGGGGGGGCAAGGCTGCAAGGGGTTCCAAAAATATAGTAGGGATAATGAGGTCTAGGAACTAGTCTTGAAGGAACTCTTCAGTGGTGCTTCCAAATTGACTTGAGGTTGAGATTAGGGCCAAGGGGCCTTAGGTGGGAGTGAGCATGGACTCGGGTGGTGCTGGAGGGGCCACCCAAGGAAGTGCTCAAGAGCAACTCCCACTCCCGAAAGGGAAACCGACTGCGGTGCTCTTAGCTTATATGGAGTGATGCCCCACTTGAGTACCTTGCGGGTCATTAGTCCTCGCCCTTCCTAGGGGCTTGGGCCTTCCCTTCGGGATGAAAGTGGGGGGGTAAAGGTACCCATACCGGGTTGTTAGGCCACAATGTATTCCCCCAGCGTCCCGAAGCAAGTGTCACACCCAAGGCTTGGGATTTAGAGGGTCCCATGATCAAGTTTTGTTGTAACAAAGGATGTTAAGAACCTGAAGGCTTGGTGTGCTTGGCTGCTTGTGCCTTTGGGGAGTGTAGCCAAACCTTAAGTCGAGTTTAACTCAGGGAGGGGGATTGGGAGAGATTTAGGAATTTGTGGATGGATGGCTAATGCTTCGTTGCTCAACTGGTTGCTCAACAAGTATATAAAGAAGAACAAATACCATTTGCCAAAGATTGAGGACCTGTTCGATAGGTTGGGAAAGGCAAAATACTTCTCGAGGATTGACCTAAGGTCAAGATACTACCAAATTAGGGTAGCAGAGGAAAATTTCAAGAAGACAACATGTCGAACAAAGTATGGGAGCTTTAAGTTTTTGGTGATGCCCTTTGGGTTGTGCAATATGCCGACAATGTTTTCGGCGCTAATGAACCACATCCTTGCACCCTATCTGGATCATTTCGTGGTCGTCTATATTAACGACATCCTGATCTATAACGAAACGCTAGAGGAGTATGCTGAACACTTGACAAAGGTGTTTGAAAAACTAAGGGAACAATAGTTGTATGCTAAAGAGAGCAAATGTGACTTTGCTCAACAAGAGGTAAAGTTTCTTGGGCATATGGTGGGCAAGGACGGGCTCAAGATGGACCCTGAGAAGGTCCAAGCAATCCAGAAATGGGAACGACCAATGAATGTACATGAGTTAAGGGCATTTTTGGGGCTATGCAACTACTATTGAAAGTTTATCAAACATTATTTGAGAGTACCTTTGCCTTTGATGGACCAAACAGAAAAAGGGAAGAGTGGAATGTGAGGCGGCATTTGTCCACTTCAAAGGGAAGTTGAGAAAGGCTCCCATGTTGGCATTACCAGATTTTGGTAAGGACTTTGAGGTAGAAATGGATGCTTCAGACTTTGTGTTGGATGTAGTGTTGAAGCAAGACAACCATCCAATAGTGTTCTTCTCAAAGAAGTTGGACAAAGCTTAGCAGAAGTGGCTTGCTCACAAGAAGGAATTGTATGCGGTGGTCAAGGTTCTCAAGGAGTGAAGACACTACCTTGTGAGACACTTCAAGGTTTACACAGACAATGTGGCAATGAAACACTTCTTGTCATAGCCCGACCTGAGAGGGAAAGAAGGTCAGTGGGCCAATACTTTGGCCGAGTTTGATTGCGAGATTCTGTATAAGGCTAGGAAGAGCAACATCGTGGCAGATGCTCTAAATCGAAAAGCGAGCTTGAAGTTGGTGATATCCAGCATGATAACAACCTTTTGGGATTATGTGCGGACAGCATATGAGAACAATGGTCTACCACAAGAAGTGTTGCTAAGGAACCTCGAGGTGTGGGAAGCTCACCAAAGAGGTGAGTTGCCAACAGAAGAGAAAACAGGTTATATGAAGTGCAATGGACTCATTTATTATAAACAAACGAGGGTGTATGTTCCAAAAGGGGAACTAAGGAAGGTAGCCTTAGAAGAGTGTCATGACGAACCTCTTGCGGGACATGGTGGAGTGCCCAAAATGATGAGTTTACTCAAGAGGAAGTATAGCTGGCCAGATATGGTTAAGGATGTCCAAGACTATGTAAAGACATGTCCAACATATCAGCAGGTCAAAGCCGTGACTAAGGCTAGTGAAGGCTTGTTACAAAGCATCCCAATTCCAGATCGTCCGTGGAAATGTCTTACAATGGACTTCATCACGGGACTCCCCCCAAGCAAGGGGTTCGATGCAATATTTGTGGTACTCTCCATGATACTCGCCCACGCCGAGCTCCACAGGACCTTCAATAGCTTGCCCATTGATGACTTCCCATAGACTCACCCTGATACTCGAATGTGGTGAGTTGTTATAACACATTTCCACAAGTCCCAAATGACTTACCTAATCGGTTTGGTCTCCCGAGACATAGCATTGCAAATAATCCTTCAATTGCTTATTCACCCTTTCTGTTTGTCCGTCTATCAAGAAGTGTTAGTGCCATCAAACTTGATTTAATACCCATAGGCTGTGCTGAATTTCAACTTGGTGCGATACTATTCCAGGAGAGTTCTCAAAAACTTACAGGTGAAGATCTTATCTTGATCTGAGATGATCTCTTCTGGCCTTCCCCGCACTCGAACCAATTGTTCGAAGAACAGCTTCGCCACACCTTCCGCATCCACTTTCGTTGTGGTGGGTATGAAATTTGCCATCTTCGAAAATCGGTTCACCACCATAAATATTGCATCGAACCCTTCGCTTGGGGGGAGTCCCATGATGAAGTCTATCGTAAGACATTTCCACGGATGATCTGGAATTGGGATGTTTTGTAACAAGCCCCCACTCGCTTTAGTCATGGCTTTGACCTGCTAACATGTTGGACATGTCTTTACATAGTTTTGGATGTCCTTAGCCATATCTGGCTAGTGGTACTTCCTCTTGAGTAAGCCTATCATCTTGGGCACTCTGCCATGTCCCACAAGAGGTCCATCATAACACTCTTCTAAGGCTACCTTCCTTAGTTCCCCTTCTGGAACATACACGCTCATTTGCTTGTAATAAATGAGTTTGTTGCATTCCGCATAGCCCGTTTTCTCATTTGCTTGTAATAAATGAGTCTGTTGCATTCCGCATAGCCCGTTTTCTCTTCCCATGGTAGCTCACCTCTCTGGTGAGTTTCCCGTGCCTCTAGATTCCTCAACAACACTTCTTGTGCTAGACCATCGTTCTCATATGCTGTCCACATATCATCCCAAAAGGTTGCTGTCGTGCTGGATAACGCTAACTTCAAGCTCACTTTTCGACTTAGCACATCCGCCATGATGTTGCTCTTCCCAAGCTTGTACAAAATCTTGCAATCAAACTCGGCCAAAGCATTGGCCCACTGACCCTATTTCCCTCTTAAGTTGGGCTATGACAAGAAGTGTTTTGTTGCCACATTGTCCGTGTAAATCTTGAAGTGTCTCCCAAGGTAGTGTCGCCACTCCTTGAGTGCCTTGACCACCGTATACAATTCCTTCTCGTGGGTAGGCTACTTCCGCTAAGCCTTGTCCAACTTCTTTGAAAAGAACGCTACTGGATGGTTGTTTTGCTTCAAAACTGTGCCCAACACAAAGTCCGAAGCATCCATTTCTACCTCAAAGTCCTTACCAAAGTCTGGTAACGCCAACACGGGAGCTTTCCTCAACTTCCCTTTGAGGTGGACAAATGTTGCCTCATATTGTGCTGTCCATACTATCTTCCCTTTTCCCGTTTGGTCCATTAAGAGCAGGGCTACTCTCGAATAGTGTTTGATAAACTTTCGGTAGTAGTTGCATAGCCCCAAAAATGCCCTTAACTCGTTTACATTCATTGGTCGTTCCCATTCCTGGATTGCTTGGACCTTCTCAGGGTCCACCTTGAGCCTGTCCTTGCCCACTATATGCCTGAGAAACTTTACCTCTTCTTGAGCAAAGTCAGATTTGCTCTCTTTGGCATACAGCTGATGTTCCCTTAGTTTCTCAAACACTTTCGTCAAGTGTTTGACATACTCTTCTAGCGTTTCGCTATAGATCAGGATGTTGTTAATATAGACGACCACGAAGTGATCCAGATAGGGTACAAGGATGTGGTTCATCAACGCCGAAAATGTTGCCGGCGCATTGCATAGCCCAAAGGGCATCACTAGAAACTCAAAGCTCCCATACCTTGTTCAACAGGTTGTCTTCTCGACATCTTCCTCTGCTACCCTGATCTGGTAGTATCCTGACCTTACGTCAATCCTCAAGAAGTATTTTGCATTTCCTAACCTATCGAACAAATCCTCAATCCTTGGCAAAGGGTACTTGTTCTTTTTTGTATATTTGTTGAGCAACCGGTAGTCTATGCACATGCATATAGATCCATCTTTCTTTTTCACAAATAACACTAGCGCCCCATATAGCAACTTGCTCAACCTAACATACCCTTTGTCCACCAACTCTTCTAGTTGGCACTTGAGCTCCTCGAGTTCCTTTTCGTTCAAATGATAGGGGGGATGAACCATTGCCTTAGCACCCTTGACCAGCTCAATCTTATGTTCTATCGGTCGTGCGGGGGGCAACCCTGCTGGTAGCTCCTCTGGCATGGTATCCTGGAATTGGTCCAACACCCGCTGGATCACTAAAGGTACTTCTTCCATTCCTGTCTTTTTGTCACTCTTCACCGAGAGTAAGCACAAAAATGCTGCCTTGGTTCCTTTAGTGAGTTGTCCTCTTCTGGACACTAGGTTTAGGCAGGAATCTTTGGCCTTGCATTGCCTTACCTTTAGATCCTGGGCCTCCACCCTAGATCTTCTTCCTTGGGCATTCGCTAATACCACAAGGTTTCTACTTTGTCCATGCAGGGCTACCACGAACCAATTGAACCAATCCATCCCTAATATTATGTCAAATCCTGCCATGTCCAACACGGTGAAATCCATGTCTACTTTCGATGTCCCTACTTTTGTCGAAGTACCTCATCAGTGCTTTGGCTGCCTTGAACAAACTCTATAGTCCTTGGTTTGCCTAGCCGCTGCACCGTTAGTCCGGCTTGCCAAACTATGTTTGCAGCCACAAAATTATCTAAAGCACCTGTGTCAATAAGGATCTTAACAAAGCTACCTTCGAGGTTCCCTCGGAGGGCTAGTAGATGTCGCGAATGACTCTCTACCAATGTTGCTCGTGTAATGAGTAACTTCGAGTTAGGGACTAGATCACATACCTTAGTTTGGATTTCACCCGACTTAATGGCCATATTGGCTCTGGCCTTCTTTGGGTAGGGACATTCCCTCGAAAAGTGTCCCGCTTCACCGCTATTGTAGCATACGTTGTTTCCCATGCTGCTAACTAACTTGCCCTTCTTATCTATGGGTTTATCTCTTTTTGCTTGACTCCCCCATATACTTGCTTGCTGGCCACTTGATCTGCCTTTCCGGAACCCCGAGGACTCATTCTTAGAGAAACTTTTTTTGAATTTACCTTTGCTATATGTTCCCCTTGGTTTGGCCCCTTTGCTAAATGTGGACCCCGACCCTGTCGTGTTCATTTTCCAGCTTACGTCGACTATCCGACCAACACTGCCTTGGTTTTTGCTAAGTTCCCTCGCCAAGGTTCCCACCTATTGTACTAACTCCAACTTGGTCCTACTTGGTTTCAGCTATTCACTGCACGAGCAATGGAGCTTTAGCCATCCATCCATAGATTCTCAAATCTCTCCTAATCCCCCTCCCTGGGTTAGACTGGACTTAAGGTTTGACTACATTCCCCATAGGCACAAACAGCTAAGCACACCAAGCCTCCAGGTTCCTAACATTCCTTGGTATGACAAAGCTTGATCATGGGACCCTTTAAATCCCAAGCCTTGGGTGCAACACTTGCTTCGGGATGCTGGGGGGAAACACTGTGGCCTAACGGCCCAGTATGGGTATCTCTATCCCCCCCCCCCCCCCACTTCCATCCTGAAGGGAAGGCCCAAGCCCCTAGGAAGGGCAAGGACCAATGAGCCACAAGGTACTCAAGTGGGGAACCACTCCACATGAGCTAGGAGCACCGCAGTCGGTTTCCCTTTCGGGAGTGGGAGTTGCTCTTGAGCACTTCCTTGGGTGGCCTCTCTGGCACTACCCGAGTCTATGCTCACTCCCACCCAAGGCCCCTTGGCCCCAGTCTCAACCTCAAGTCAGTTTGGAAGCACCACTGGAGAGTTCCTG
>NW_003314291.1:1836327-1861804 GCF_000143415.4 Selaginella moellendorffii | reverse complement strand
CCGGACTCTATCTCGAACTCGTTCTCAGAGTCAGTCTTGGACTCGATCTCCGACTCGATCCTATCCGATGAACTCTTTGTCATTTCGATCATGCTTTCGGGGATCCTTTAGCCTACGACACCTCGGGGAGTTGGTTCCTTACAGGCATCCTCAATGCGCACAAGAGCAAGCGACAAGGACGCAATGTGAGGGATTTCCATATGAAGTGGAAAGGATAACCAATTCATCTTGGAACTTTTTAATTTTGACTTCTCAAAGTCAATTTCTTTGGTGTCTTTGACACCTTTCACTATACATATTGTGCAACTTCACTTCCCATCCTAGGAAGCTCCCCACTTGAGGGCGCCATTGTCCTCCTTTTTATTTTCTGCCACTTTTGGCACCAAGTTCCAACCATCGTAAGTTGTGCTAGAGCTATCCACGGCCCTATCTTTTGGCTACTTTGCCGCTCCCTCCCTTGGAGCTTTCACCTTTGCCAACTTGGAGTATTTGGGAATCCATCCTTGGAAGCACACTTCTTTTCTCACAATCCATTAGCATCCCACACACTAGTGTTCCATGCCTAACTTTGCCATTTGGATTCCTTCCAATAAACTCCATAGCCCACACTTGACCACTAGTCTTTTGCTTTTATCCATTGATTGTTGCACTGAGCAACATAGGATCACTACCTCCATTCTCGAGGTATCTTTTTAGTTCCATGGCAAAGGCTCTACTTTACTAAGTCCAGCGGGTGCTCACCCTTAGTAGGTCTCTTTAGCAATTTCTGCTTCGAGCTTCGTCCACGGCCCAACTTTGCGACCCTTCCCTGGGTCTCTCCCCGAGACTACTTTCTTGGACTTACTATACCATTGTATTGGCACAATTGATTTCCCTTTAGGTTTCCTTCTTACTTGGTCACCTTGACTAAGTCACACCATTATCAATAGTTCAAATCAACACTTTGAACTGGGAATCATATTCCTTAACCCAAACAAAGACCTTGTCTTTGTTTAGCCATAAGATCACCTGGTGATCTCATCTTGACCCCTTAACAGGTCTACCAATAGGAACTAAGTCTTCCAGACCCTTTTAAATTGTTGACTATGACCCCAGGGGCATCCCCCACACTTGGTGCGCCCAAGCCAACCCTTCCGGCCAAGGATCTATAGCAACTGAGATTGGGTGTCCCCATTTCATTCACTACGTCCTTGGTGCCTTTTGCACCAAGGTGTTCAAGTTAGATATGCCAAGCTTTCACTCTAAGCAATTTAACCGTGCATCACGACTCCGAGGCATCCCTCGCTTGGCAGTGTGCCCAAACCAGTCTCCTTACTAAGAGTCCATGACCACTGAAAAATGAGTGTCCTCATATTCCAAACCATCACCACGCCCTAGTGATTTGGGACTCGAACCCAAGCACTAGAGGGTTGGGACTCGAATCCAACCTCCGTATATGCATCTACGGATGGCATCGCACAGGATGCCTGGCGTGACCCCCCACGCCGGTGCACCAACATATACTTAAAGCGCGCTATAGATCATAGCTTAGGAACCTAGTTCCTCCGCACTGCCAAGTCCTTTCGCTTGACAAGTCTGTGATCATGCATGGACTCCTCCATGCTCGGCCCTATGGGCCACCCCTTTTGAAGTTAGCACCTTCAACTAGGGGATTTATTCCCCCCCGACTTGCCAATCTCACTTAGCAAGTCATTCGGCCACCGTAATATGGTTCATGCATAAGCGTGAAAGTCCTTAATTATCGACTTTCGTTCAAAGCCCTCTCTTTGAACAATCGGGAACTACTTCCCCAATCTTGATAGCCTCGCCTCATGGCAAGCTTCAAGACTACGCTTCTATTGCACCACTCTGATTTCGCATGTTCTATGAACCATTTACACTTGGTTAACTAGGTACTTATTTACCTAGGGGAACGTTCAAAGAACTCTGTTCCTTGGCTTGCTAAGGCCTCTCCTTTCGCAAGCTTGTCAATTACCATATAGTCTAACATGGACAATCCCATGCTTTAGACTCTCCATGGTATCCCGGTCACTAGTAACAACATGTTTGAGCACCCACTTGATTCTCCACTCCCAACTTGCATAACCACCCTTAGTCATGCCTGTAAATTTTTATGGTTCGGTTCTATCCTTATACTACTTGCCTTTTGGCCTCATACATTTCCTTCGGTTATTCTCCTCCATACTAGGAAGATAGCTTTGCACTTTCTACCATGCCTTGGCAAGTATTCATAGGGATGAACCTACCCGATAGCCTAGGGAGTGGTTCCTCAATCCAGGTTTGCTCACCTTGTGATCCCACACACTAGGATCACCATTGCTACTTATGGGCCTTTATATGCCCTGCTTCAGGTACTCTATTATATGGTTTTAAACTTTTAAAAATAATACTCTAATTAATAAATTTTTATATTCATATATATGTTATCATTATGATTTATGTTAAAAAATATAATAATGATTACGTCTCTTTGAAATTACAAAAACATCAGAAATAAATGAGATACTCCCAGCATAACTGGGACTTTAATCACTAATTTTCATTGCTCCCAGCATTGATAATGTTATTGTAATATAATAAATATAGCACCTTAAACAAAATATAATAATATTATAATTTAAGTGCTAGATCTATGTTTATAAAAAATATTAATATTTCTTATAATATTTGTTTGTTGATAATTATGTTCTCCTTTAGATCATTTCTGTGTTTATTATCTTAATTTTATTGAAGTTAAATTTTCTTTATTTTTAACTTTATATGATTTAAAATCCATTTGTTAGAGACAATCATGAATAAAATTTTTGCAAGTTTCAAAATTTATTAATGCTTTTGATGTCATAACTTCCATAAGCTTTTATAATCATAACTTCTACCATGATATCACCTTATTGCAATGGTGATGAAGCATAGTTTATTATTTGCAACTTTATTCTTAACAATGTAGATATTTAATTGGGAGTTGTTCTACTATTTTTAAACCTAAATCTCTTTTCATGAGAAGTTCATTTAAACCACTCTTTTTAACATTTTAAATTCTTATTTCTATAAAATTTCCTTCTTATTCTATGTTTTTTCTTGTCAATTATTTTGTATTTTCATCATTTAAATTTCATAGTAGTTATCTTTTATATTATAAGTTACAAATGTCTTGCACACTCTTGATCTATTGTTAAAGTATGTTCTATATTATAGGTGTATTAATATAAATATTTTATAATATATCTAATTTAAATATTTTTTAAAAAAATATTTCTGTATTTCTCATCAGAGTTGTATCTTTCTCACAAATGTGACGTACATCTTTGCTCTTTTTAGAAACCATTAACTTATATTCTTTTAAATATGTAATTTACCATTTTGAACTATGAAGAAATTTTCCTTATGTTTTGATACTGATTTAGGTAATACAAATGCAGAAAAAATCTAGAGCAAGATCATAAGCCTAGATTAAAACACATGGCATAATGCTTCAAATTTTTGTTTGTGACGCTTTTAGGGCAATGGAACAATGAGATTTCTTTCTCCTGGGAAAGCAAACAGAAAGAACTGTTGCTTAGGACTACATTTGTGGAGAAAGCTGGTTGGAAGCTGGTGCGAAGCATGTCTACATAGTGGGGGCTTCATCCATGGCAGATTATGCACAAATATTTGCTGGCAAACATGTGTAATCTCAGCGCATAACAGTAAGGATTGCAGGTTTATCAAACTTAAACTCATGACACTGTGTCCAGGTAATTCACAGTAAAGTGGAATATGTCAAACTCCTGGAAAAAATAGTTGTTATTATTTCTGAGCCCATGAATGAGCTTTTGGAGGTGCTTGCGTGTTTTACAGCCTGTTTTTCCTATTGCAGGTCTCCCTTCTTATTCTGGGGATGGCAGAAAGGCTGGGATTCATTTATTTAGGTTCTTTTTATTGGAAGCTACTGAGACTGAGTGTTGAGGTCTCAAACCCCCAAGCGTGCTCTTTTTCTCACTCCCTTTACTAAATCCCCTATTGGCATCTGGCATCTAGGGGACACATATTCCCTTTTTAGAATGTGAATTTCTTTTGTACCTTTTCCACCTTATACACCAAGGATGCATGAAGGACTGGGCATCAAGTTCCTCCTGAGTACCATAGATCTAGACAAAGGCCTGATTGGGGATTACCTGGGTGAAAAAGAGGAGTTTTCATTCAATGCACGCCTATGTTGACTCCTTCAACTGTCATAATATGGAGTTTGACATGTCGATACGAACATTCTTGATGGGCTTCAGTCTCCCTGGAGGCTCAGAAGACAGATAGGATAATGGAAAAATTTGCAGAGTGATATTGCATCTGTAATCCCAAAGCTATGTTCTGCCATATTCTGTAATTATTCTTAACACTGATGCGCACAACGTGATGGTGAAAGATAAGGTGAGCAAATGCTTCCACTTCCTTCCAAGATTTCACTCATGGGCTATTACAGATGTCTAAAGCTGCATTTATAAAAAACTAACAGAGGCATTGACGATGGAAAGGATCTTCCTGAAGAGTTTATGGGAGGACTATACGACCGTATGGTGAACAAAGAAATTAAAATGAAAGCGGATAATGTTATTCCGGCCATAAAACCAGCTGGGAAGGACAATAATTTTCTGCTGGGATTGACAGCATCATGAACATAGTTATCCGAAAGCCCAAAGAAGAGAAGCTGTTTGAGTCCAGTGAAGATGCGATTTGTTATATGCAAGATCAACTCAAAGAAAAAGCTGAGAACACTGTTTCCTTATTGTCATTGCCTTCATTTTCTACCAGATCTACATACTATGCTGCGACAGACGTGGAAATTTTTAAGCCAATGGTAGAAGTTTCATGAGGACCCATGCTTGCGGGGCTTAGTGTCCCACTAGACAAGAGTGATGACGAGGTTTTGACTTCACCATGCCTGGAATGGTTCAGGCATGCGATACATAGCACTGCAGTGATGTGCAGACAAATACAGTGGGATGCTTTTGTGACTTACAAAGTTTACATCGCTACATTATCCTGTAGATATCAAGCAGAAAAACGTGAATGCTATCAAGGTAAATTTAGTGTGATGACATATGGTGCTTACCCTGGCCAAATATTGCAAATGAATAAGGAAATCATTTGCAGCACGCATGGGAGCATGTACTTACAGGCGTTTAACGATTGATCAGCTCTATCTCATCGGTGGCTCTCCATGATGCTACTTTCTTTTCAAACGATCCAGAAAAGACTAAGCTATCAACTGCTCCAAAATGAAAAGGAAGATTGCATTTTGCTGCTCTAGCTGCACGTTGAGGACCATACGGCAGTATTGGTGGTAGGCAGAGCCCAATACCTGGTGCAGTCACTGCAGAGAAAATGAGTAATCTCTTTTCAAATCTCAGTTTGCTTGGTCAAATTGATTCAAACGAAGCTAACAATTTTTTTATTCGAAGACAGGCCTTAAGTAGTGAAGGAATTGTGTAAGTGATTTGATGTGATGTATTCACTTGTTTGTTGTATAGGCACTTCAATATGAATCGGATCAAGCTGGTCTGGAGCAGGATGTGGATTACATTGTCTGACTATTTTGTTACTGTTGGGTGTTCAAGCAATTTCTCAGTTGCTATGTATACCATGGACTCTCTGCAGCTTTTGTCATCATCATGCAGAGAAATGCCTCTGTTGAAATACGAGAATTTATCATCCGTTGTGTCTCTCAAATGGTGTGCAACATGAAATCTGGCTGGAAAATTACGTTTATTGTAACAAAGTTTTCAGAGTCAAGGTTTAGGGTCAATCCTTTATCAATTACAAGTCTTTACTTACTGCCGCGACAGATAGAGATAGAAGCATTGTACATCTTGTATTGGAGAAGGTTGTCAGAGATACTTTCAACACTACTGAAACCGAGAACACAATATTCACAAACTGTGTGAATTGCATTCTTGCATTCATAAACAACGTGAAGGAGAGGTTCGCTCTGTTTGTTTGGTTGGCCAGAAAGTGTATGAGAAAAGTAGTTTTTATTTGGTGACCAAAGATGCATCCTACAGTGAAATTCCAATGGAGCTTCCATGCTGATATTTAGATTGAGTAATGAAAGTGCATACTTATCCTTAAGTCAGAGCTGCAGACAGAAATGTGAGGCAGATCAGTAGACTGGCTTACATCCTTCTCACTCTGTGTTCTTCAAATTTTTTCTAAAATTATGAATCAAGAGGATTGTTTTGTGCCACTCACTCATTCCAGAGGTAATAGTAAAGTAAATGGTTTTGAGTAAAAGGACCTTCTAATTTTTCTCTTTAATCAACTATTTAAATATAACTTGTAATATAACTATGTGTTCTTCAAATTGTTTCTACAATATTAGAGATTGTTTTGAATCAATAGAGGTTTAACAACATCTCAGCGACCAAACATGGGTTTAAAGCTTTTGAGCCAAGCTTAGTTGTGTTGCAACCAATGAGAATAGGAAATGCATGAAAGCTAATCACTCTTATGGGAGCACATGAAATATTATGTTTATTAGAAGGATATTATTCCAGAGGTAATAATAAAGTAAAGGGTTTTGAGTAAAATCTAATTTTTCTCTTTAATCAGCTATTTAAGTATAAATTTAAGTTGAATTATATATATTTATAAAGTTATTGAAAAAACATTAAATCAATCAAATACTATATTTGTGCTGTAAATGCCATTTCCTTAAACCATTTAACACTTTTAGGGTGTTAACAGATTTTAGATTTTGTGGCTGGGTACAAAGAGTTAAACTCTATAGTAAAGTTTTATATACATCTTGAGCAAGGTAAGGATCAAAGGTGTAACAGTACCATTTTAATGGTGCTAGAGTTCAATATGAATATGGCCTCTTGCTCAATGATAACACCATAGACTATAAGAGTTCTCTTGCAAATTTTTGATTAAATGCTCTGCTCTAAGACAAAATTAAAGAAAGAGGATGTAACTAATATTAACTATATTAGGTTAAATTGACTACTAGCGAGATGAACTAGCATAGATAACTAAAGAAAAGCTTATTAATTTTCACAACTACATGAGTGTTTTTTGTGGTTGTACAGATTTGAAAGTTAAATATTTATCATGCTTTTTCCTTTTAATTTCTAAAAGAATTTGAGTGAGTTTTAACTCTATATACTCCCTAGCATCACAATTGAATTCACTGTTTATACTAGCTTTGTGAAGAGGAATTTGTCTTGTTTTAAGCTTTATATGATTTTTATAGTGGATTTACAGTTTGACAGTAGAATTTATTTATAATTAATTCTTAATTTATTTCTTTTTTGGTCAATTTCTATAGAATATTTCATATTAAGTGGCTGTGTGTAGGAACCTTGGGTCCTTAGCTAGAAAAATGTGAGCTTGCATGTTCCTCAATAGTAATAATACTAAGTACATAAAGAAGATTATTCTTTCCAATTATAATATATAATTAAGTATGATCAAAGAGGTCTCTTCTTTCTGAGAATCTAATGTGGAGTTGTTTATTGACATTTCTACAGTTCATTTTAATTCAAAATAATTTTAAAGAACTTAAGATATTCGAGATTATAACAAAGATATAAGAAACATAATCAGTCAAAATAGATATGTTTTTAATAAACTGTGAATAATTAAGAGTACTTCAAAATAGAAAAGTTTATAACTTTTATATTTTTGTATTTCGCATCTCCTCTAATCAATATATTTAATTAATGTATTAAATAAGTTTACCATTCTGTTTGCTGTAATGTAACCATAAAGGAATAACTACAATTTTAAATGCTACTTTTCCTAGAGGGGTACATGTATTTTCATATTCTAGAAATTGTTAAAAAGATGTTATTTCTTCTAGTGGAGCTGGGCACTGTGTTAGTACTCCCTTGTTTAAAAGTGCTATTAGCATATGGCATCTAGTGTTTTTTATTTCATTTTAAGAATATCCAATTTTACTTATGGTGGATGCTCCTAATCAGCAGGACTAGATTTGTGACTCTCCAAAAGGAGGGTTACAATTTTTTACATGTGGCAAAGAGGTAGTGACAATTGAAATCACCTTTTGGGTTGTTATCTCTTAGGGTAGACTGTGGTGGCAGATTGTGAAAGTTCTTTTATTCTTGAGGAAGAAAGTAGCATTTTTGCTTCATTCACGATCTATGGCTATGGCATAAGTTATATTTCTTTCCAGAATTTTTGCAGGCAGCAGCGAAGGAAAGAAAGCCTGTGTAATGGACATGAGAATTATTTTACTGGATGCCTCTGGTGGAACAAAAGAGAGTCTCTACCAAGGAAGGTGCTTTCCCGAGAGTAACAAGCGAGAGACATTATCAAACCATATTTCAGTCTGGAAGTGCCATTGCTATAATGGAAAGGTGCATGTCCTTGGCTTGCAGCTGCCAACAGAAATCTGATGTAGACCAGTAGATTGGCCTACATCCATATCCTATTTATTGGCTCCTTTGTTTGCATAATCAAAATGATCAAGATCAACAATGCTCGATCCCAGATCCATGGTGACATAGTAGCAGCTATAGATCCAAGCAAGGGCACCATGTTGCAAAGCATCAGGAAATTGACCACACGATACATAAGAAGTTCCTGAGTGTTGGAGACTATCCTGGGATTGATAAAATGCTGCTTTAGACAATCACTAGCTCTGTGAGTTAACTGAAAGCTGAAAAGACGTGCGTTGAGAATGATCTTTGATCAACAGGTTCTGTGAAGAACCAGCAGCACTTGTGGTTGTGACATCTCCTCAACCTCAGCATCTGCCACCGCCACTGCAGCACCAGCAAGTAGCCTTTCAACCGCATGATCCGTTAGTCACATAAACATAAGCTCTTATCACCTTTCATGGTGCATTTGTTCTGACTGTGTGATTTCACAGGTTGAAGATGATTGTGCACATGACCTTCCAGAGACATGGCATCTAAAAAGTTGTATGAGATCCAACTCACCTTCTATGCAGGAACAAGGTAAAAACTAAGAAAAACTCAATCATTTTTTGTTCCTCATTCTTCCATACAGGCAATCGATCTTCAACACTAGATGGTGGAAACTCTTAATTTGATTCCAACCAAAGACTTTTAATTTCTTCAAATTTACAACACTACTTTACAATGATATCTGCTTACTTTGCATGCAGTCTCGATCTGGAAGAATGAGTGGACCTATGAGCGACCAAATGTATAGTGCCGCTGTGAACCACATTGTGCCAATCCGGACCCATTCCGAATGCCAGCCAACATCGATAGCATCCGTCTTCAGGGTTTCCCCATCTGGTGAGCAACATAGCCGAGTACATGCTCGCAAGGGCAAAGACAAGATAACAGAACAAGTAAACATACGTGACGGTGTTGGGACTGTTTCTTTGCTTCGTGGAAGTCGTGCTCAGATCCAGTGCCACTTAGTTTGTGGTTGTTTTTGAAATTTCTCCTCGAGAGTAAAGGTGTTAGAGAAACTTTGTGAGTTTTTCTACTCAATTCTTCTTCTAGAAGCTCCTTTGCATTGTGAGGAGGAGCTGGCGGTGACAGGAAAGTGGTTGAGAGCCTGCTCAAGCCGTGGAGTATATCACGGAGATAAGCAGGGTGGCCATTCCCATGACGAGTGTGTTTATAAAAACCACCTCGGCATGCTTGGGCACTCCGATGCAATCGTAGTCTTGACAATGCGCTGTAGCATATATACATGCAGTAGAGCGCTATCACCGAAGCAGGCACTATCACCGCCCATTCACCTGGAACAAAAAAGAACAAAAAAACCATCCTTCACACTCAAAAGAAAAGCTCCAGCTTAAAAGTTACCTGAGGATGCACAGAGATAGCAGTGAATGCGATGCCGAGAGATAGCGAGCTCGTGATAAAGAAGAGATTGAGCTCGCAATCTTGATAAGCAGGATTGAACCACTTGTATAGATGTCCTGCATGATGTAGCACACTAAGGACACAGCAAGCAAGGGATTATACCTGTGAACTGTGAATCTTGTTATATGTATAAGAGGAAAAGAAACGAGGAAGAACATTACTAGAACTTACTCTCTTTGGCAATCCATGCAGTGTTCCAGTTGTATGTCGAGAGTCTTCCTGCCAGAAGAACAAAGAAACTATGGTTGTAATTCCAAGAAAGAAGCACTAGATTTACTGTCAGCATCCACAATGTCGTTGGGAAGAAGGATGAGGCCAAGCACAGTGAGACCAGACCAGATGATAAGGTTGATCATTGATGCCATGAGTCCCTGTGATTGCTTTGGTACTTAACTCCAAACATAAGCAGTGCTAATTCAATGAAGAAGAAGAAACTCCCAAAGCTCACGCGTAGAACAGCTTGTGTGCCAAGCCAATCATTGATCCCTGCCACAAGCAAAACAAAAAGTTGTTGTCGTAAAGTGCAAGAACTTACACAGGATTTTCTCCAGGATTGGCCACGTGAGGTCACGCAGCATCCATGCGAGCAGCAAGGAGAGCGCGAAGAGGCTGCTATACATGATTCTTGCCGATCAGAGATGCTGCTCGCTAATCCCTTACAAGCCTGGCAAGCGAAGCCGTGCAGCCGGATGCTAGACAAGATGTCATCCACATCTCTGGGCGCTTGCTGGATCAAGAAGAAAAACCCTAGAATTTGATTACATTGTCCCTCGCTTTAGTTCTTATCAGGCTTCTGGTGCTCAAGGAATGCGGAAGTGTGTGCATCTCCAGCGAGGAAGGATCATCCATGACAATGTAATTTAATCCAATGCCAGGTCTTCGACGCCATGGCCAGTCGGAGCTCCAGCACTGCTCCAGTTCTCTGGATTGATCGACTACCCTCGTGGTGCTTACGGCCCGCTGGAATCTGGCTGCCAAGGGATAGGATTGCGAGAGCTTGAGAAAGAGCTGCTTAGAGAACGGGGTAGAAATCCATTGCCTGGGTGCGAAGAATGGATTGGAAGAAGATATCTTCATGGCTATTTAGCCCATCTCGGAGTCGGATGACGAGTCCGAGGTCCGAGACTGGGCATGCTGCCGTGGCCCAGTGGGCTGTCGAGAGCAAGTAGCTTGGTGGATATGTATCTCAAGTGTGGGAGCTTGGTGAATGCTCTTTGGGTCTTTGGCAAGATTCAATGCAACAATGTGGTCTCGTGGACTGTCGTGGTTTTTGGCTACATGCAAAACGGGGAGTTAGCAATTGGATTGGAGCGCTTTACTTGGATGCAGCTGGAAGGCTGTGATCCAGGAGATCAAACTTTTGTAGCTGCGATCAAGGTGTGCACTGGCTTAGCAGTGAAAGAAGAAGGCCGCAAGAGAAAAGGTTGCAAGGTGGCATGAAGAAAAGATCGTTGGAGAAAGGAAGAGTGATCCACCCTCAGGCAGCCAGCCATGGATGTGACCAAGTTATATTTGTGTTGAGCAGCTTGGTGGAGATGTATCTCAAGTGCAGAGTGTGGTAGATGCTCGTCAGAGTCTTTGACGGGATTCCACGTAACAATGTGGTGTCTATGGCAAGGTCCGGAAACCAATAGTAGCTTTGGAACTCTGTGTTGATGCAGCAAAAATGTTGTCCAAGTACTTTGGAGACTATTGCTGCCAAACTGGCATGAAGTTGGCAGTTAGGAGGGGACTAAGCTCATAGGATATTTGAACATCGTATATTTTGTGCCTCATATAATTTATAGGTTCCAAGATAATTGTTTTCCAGGTGTTAACAGCTCTTCCAATATGCTACGTCCTATATGCAGTGACACCTCTAGAGCCCTCAGCAATTAATCTCAAGTGCAAAGAGATCTTGGATAGATTCCAAGCATAGCAAAGTGTCAGATCTAAGTTTATATTTAAACCTGTAATTTTCTCCATAAAGTATATTTATAAATATATTCTCATTTATATAATTTCTTATTAGTATTTACATTTAAAAATAAATTGATAAAATTTTTAAACTTTCCTAAAGCTTTAGAAATCACAGCTTCCAGGCACGATATTAAAATTATAATCCTAATGAATAATAGTTTATTATGTCAACATTATTCTTATAAATCTGGATATTTAATTTCTACTACTTTTTAGCCTAAATCACTTTTTTAGAAGCTTATACAAATCATTATTTTAAACATTTTAAAATCTTATTTCTATGAACTTTCCTTCTCCTTATTCTAAGTTTTTATTTATAAATATTTTATATTTCATTTTCATAGTAGTTATTTTATATATTATAATTTATAAAATGTCTGATCCATTGCTGAAACATGTTCTGGTTGATAAGGTTTTAGATGTATACTAATTTTTTTTCAAAATATCTAATATAAAAATTTTGAAAAATGTTATTTTGAATCTTTCTCAGTAGAGTTGTATCATTCTCACAAATATGACAGTCAACTGTGTATTATTTAGAAACCATTAAATCCTTTTATTTTAAATACCTAATATACCATTTTGACTAACCAGATATTTCCTTATGTATACATAGCAACTCTCAAGGATTAAGATAATACAAATGCAGAAAAATCCTAGAGCAAGATCAAAGATATATGTAAACTATGTGACTTCTAACTATAGGAAATACATCACTCTGTCAGTATTAAAACAAAAGATAAAACTCATGTGAAGCTGCTTTCAGATTTAAGTAAAGCCTTTGCATTTAGAGTTCCTTTGACAGCCAAGAATTTCTTCACATTGGCTAGCCAAGTTAGACACTCATTCATGCCGCTAGCACTGGAAAAAGTTGGAATCTTGAGTGGATCCACCAAAGAAGTCTTATATGGGGCACACCACCTCTAGCCTCAAGTGCCTTAACATGCCCACACATCTTAACCATTATGCCATGCATCTCCTTTTGCATCTCTAGCCCTCTGATTTTTGTTGAAAGCTTGGAGCTTATGTGAATATTCCAAGAATATTTTATAGCCTGGGGGATTTAAGGCCATAATGCATTAAGGGTTGGGAGGTTGGTCTTGGGTTCACTCCATTGTTTGTTTCATTAGTATCAAAGCAGCATGTTCTTTTAGGGATGGCAAATGAGCAAGATATTGATCCTAATGAGGAGTATGGCATTAGTGATGATGGCCATGATGATTAGGAAGAGACTCTTGTTGATGTTGTTGTGTGGCAAGAACACCTGATTTCTGAGGTTAAGAATGACATTAAGGAGGTTAAGGATTTGATCAATCTCATTAAGGATTTTTTGCTTCGTATGGACCCTCAAAGGTTGAATCAATCTCATATCTATAATTACCATTGGTATATCAAACATGCCAAAGATTATGGTATCATGGAATGGAAGTCATCACTAGATGCTTGTGATAACCAAGAGGTTGATTCTTGGTTGGAATTATGGGAAAGTTGTTGGTCTCACAATCCTTGTGAGGATAAAGTGAAAATTGATTTTTTTGTAATGAAGCTTATGGGTCATGCTTTTTCGTGGTGAAAGAACTACATCAAAGCTAATTCAAAGCCGACTTCTTAGAGTGATTTGACAAAGGTTTTCCACACTTCATTTGTCAAGAAGTTTGAAGAGGTTAACCTCATGAACTAGTTGTTAGAGATTCCACAAGAGATTTTGTCTTTGGATGTGTATGCCCACAAGTTCTATGATCTTTGCCTTAGTCTTATGGGCATCTATAATGAGCTACTAAAGGTGCAATGTTTCATCAAATTGAGTTAAATGGATGTGTAGCAAAAGGTCAAAAAAGATTTTCTAGCAACATTGATTGATGCCATCACTAAGGCTTAGATCTTTTTGCCCAAACCATCAGTCAAATTGGTCAACCTTGGTCAACAGGATGGTCTATGGGGTAGTCAACATGATGACCAACCCACCAATACTTCATCTTCGGGAAGAAACGGCTGTTGTTTTGGCTCAAAGAGTGGAGATGGAATGAGGCCAAAAGATATTATTTGCCCTAGCGAGAGAAGGACAAAGTGGAGGGTCATTTTTTTCATTGCCACAAGGTTGGACATTAGGGCAAGGATTGTTCTAAAGGGGTTAACAAATTCTAAGGTGAATGTGGTGGAATCCATCGTGGATATAACTCAAGCATTTGTTGTGGTGGATCTTCCATATTTAGCCTCTTGTGGTTGAGATAGATGCAAATGACATTACTAATGGAGCCATCTTGCTTCAAGTTGAGCATCCTCTTGCATATATAAGCCATAAGTTTGATGCTACACAACGGAATTGGCCTACTTGAGATAAGGAGTTGTATGTTGTGATTGTTGCTGTGAAGGAATGGTAGCATTGTCTATATGAATCGAACTTCCATTGAATTCAAACCATCAATCTCTCCAGTATTTTAGTTGACAAAAGGATCTTTGAGGCTGCTTTGCTCATTAGTAAAAGTAAATGTCTATTAAGATCCAGTATAAGCATGGAGGTGATAGTAAGGTGGTTGATGCATTATTTAGGATGGTAAATTCTATCTCATTCATGAAGCTAGCTGATCTCTTGGATGAGTTTAAAGAATTTATTGAGTTTGACTCATTTATCACTAATATTTGCACAAAGGTTTTGTTGAGGGACACCTTTATAAATTTGAAGGGTGATAAGTTTGCATCATTTGGGATACAAGATGGAATGCTGGTGAAGAAGGGATATGTAGTGGTTCCTCGTGTTGACAAACTCATCAAACAGATTTTGGTTGAGTTGTAAGCGACTAAATTTTCCATTCTACTTTAGTCACTTAACCACACCTCTGACCACTTGGAGGAGTTTCACTCACAACCTCTTTAAGTCCTATTTCAGACTTGGGCTTGCTAGCCCCGAGAACAGCATCCCCGCCATTCAACCTTTGCACTTGGTCCAAGTGCTCCACGTGTCCGATCCCATGACCGACACCCCAAGGTACCACTGTCATATCAGCCTGTTACGCTAAGGCCATGCCCATTCACCTTGGTCACATCAGTGGTCTGACACCACCTACATCACAGTCCCGTCTGTCAAAGACTGGGCCATCCGTCCATGAGTGATCATCCTAGATCCACTCCTTAGCATCCTTAGGATGCCCCTAGACATGAGGAATAGCCTTCCCCAATATCCCCTTTCCGGTCCCCACCAAGTCCCTTTCTGTCTTGGGCCGTGTTCGCCAACACTACCACTGGATCAAGGCCCACGAGCCTGACCACTAAGTCTCACTGTCCTCTAGGACTTCCTCACTGTGTGACTGTGTCCTTGGTCACCACACCAGAGGGCTACTCCTCTTCCTTTACACAGTCTGGGACTTTGGGACAATATTTCGGAACACTGTGGCCCTATGCAGCCCTCATGGGTACTCTCCCCACCTTCCGCATTTAGGTGCTCTAGCCATGGGCTTAGAGCGAGGTTCCGTTGAGCCACGTCTGGTATCTAAGTAGGTAGTGCTACCCACACTTGGGCTGGGAGCATCGGCCAATCGATCTCCCAGGGGAACTAGAGTTGGCTCTTGAACACTTCACCAAGCTACCCCACTTGTCGGTCTGTGTTCACCCTAGTCTTGGACTTCCTAGTGGGCAGCTCATCACCCAACACTGGGTACAGCCTTTCTAGGCCAAACTGGCCTTTTCTGGCCAAACTGGCTCCACTGTAGTCTACTATACTTTTAGAGCTCACCAAACCCCCCAGGGTCTGGGAGATAAACGCTTTGGGCTTTCACCCTCTCAGACTCGAACTCGGACTTGGACTCGAACTCGGACTCGGACTCGGCCTCAGACTCGGACTCGGACTCGGCCTCAGACTCGGCCTCGGCCTCAGTCTCAGTCCCGATCTCGGTCTCGGTCTCGGTCTCGGTCTCGGTCTCGGCCCCGGTCTCGGTCTCGACCTCGGACTCCATCTCGGGTCCTTCTCGGATTCCATCTCAGGTCCATCTTGGACTCCATCTCGGACTCCGTCTTGGTCCACCTCGGACTCCATCTCAGACTCCATCTCGGACTCCGTCTCAGACTCCATCTCGGACTCCGTCTCAGACTCCATCTCGGACTCCGTCTCGGTCCACCTCATACTCCATCTCGGACTCCGTCTCGGTCCATCTCGGACTCCATCTTGGGTCCATCTTGGACTCAATCTCGGATCCATCTCAGGTCCCTCTCGGGTCCACCTCGAACTCCATCTCGGACTCCATCTCGGGTCCATCTCAGATCCACCTCAGACTCCACCTCGGACTCCGTCTCGGTCCACCTCGGACTCCATCTCGGGTCCATCTCGAACTCCATCTCGGACTCCATCTCGGGTCCATCTCGGGTCCATCTCGGACTCCATCTCGGACTCCGTCTCGGTCCACCTCGGACTCCATCTCAGACTCCATCTCGGACTCCATCTCAGTCCACCTCGGACTCCATCTCGGACTCTGTTTCAGTCCATCTCGGACTCCATCTCGGGTCCGTCTCGGACTCAATCTCGGATCCATCTCAGGTCCCTCTCGGGTCCACCTCAGACTCCATCTTGGGTCCATCTCGGACTCTGTCTCGGACTCCATCTCAGGTCCATCTCAGATCCACCTCGGACTCCACCTCGGACTCCGTCTCGGTCCACCTCGGACTCCATCTCGGGTCCATCTCGAACTCCATCTCGGACTCCATCTTGGGTCCATCTCGGACTCTATCTTGGACATTTCCATGTGTCATGTGTTAGTTCTTTTGGGTCCCTTTTTAGAGCCTCGCTTATTGCTCGCTTCATGCTCGTTCCTTGAGCACTCCGTTGGGAGTTCCACTCCCGCTCTCAACCTTTTAAGTCGGAGCCTTTTAGTCCAAACGTGTTACGCTCGTTTGGCTTTTGCTTCGGCCACTACCACGTGGCACCCTTTTGGCTCCACTTTGGGGCTTAGGGATTTGTGTCTCACAACTCCACCACCCATAGATGAAGTTCGATGTCCTCATCGAACGGTAAACCCTTTTATAAAGTAACACTCGCAAGTATTACCATTTCCATCCTTGGCACCCAGCCAATATTTGTCTATGGTTTGACCCTGAAGGCTTGCCATGTCTTGTCCATCCTCTAAGGGCATAGTCTCTCTAACATAGAGACTCATTCGACCACCTGGGGTGGTTTGCTCCCTTTTATTGGTTCAGTTCTTGCTAAACCTGTTAGAGACACCTTCTCTAACTCAATTCCACTACTCATTCTTGAGTAGTCCCAACTTCTATTGACATAACCAATTCACCTTGGAACTTTTAATTTTGACTTCTCGAAATCAATTTCTTTGGTGTCTTTGACATCTTTCACTGCACATATTGTGCAACTTTACTTCCCATTCTAGGAAGCTCCCTACTTGAGGGCACCATCGTCCTCCTTTCTATTTTATGCCACTTTTGGCACCAAGTTCTAGCCATCGTAAGTTGTGCTAGAGCTATCCATAGCCCTATCCTTTGGCTCCTTCGTCGCTCCCTCCCTTAGAGCTTTCACCTTTGCCAATTTGGAGCATTTGGGAATCCATCCTTGGAAGCACACTTCCTTTCTCACAATCCGTTAGCATCCAACACATTAGTGTTCTATGCTTAACTTTGCCATTTGGATTCCTTCCAATGAACTCCATGGCCCACACTTGACCACTAGTCTTTTGTTTTTATCCATTGATTGTTGCACTGAGCAACATAGGATCACTACCTCCATTCTTGAGGTATCCTTTTGGTTCCATTGCAAAAGCTCTACTTTGCTAAGTCTAGTGGGTGCTCACCCTTAGTAGGTCTCTTTAGCAATTTCTGCTACAGGCTTCGTCCACGGCCCAACTTTGCAACCCTTCCATGGGTCTCTCCCCAAGACTACTTTCTTGGACTTACTATACCATCGTATTGACACAATTGATTTCCCTTTAGGTGTCCTTCTCACTTGGTCACCTTGACTAAGTCACACCATTATTAATAGTTCAAATCAACACTTTGAATTGGGAATCATATTCCTTAACCCAAACAAAGACCTTGACTTTGTTTAACCATAAGATCACCTGGTGATCTCATCTTGACCCCTTAACAGGTCTACCAATAGGAACTAGGTCTTCCAGACCCTTTTAAATTGTTGACTATGACCCCGGGGGCATCCCCCACACTTCGCGGTGTGCCCATAGCAACTGAGACTAGGTGCCCCATTTCATTCACCACGTCCTTGGTGCCTTTTGCACCAAAGTGTTCAAGTTAGATATGCCGAGCTTTCACTCTAAGCAATCTAACCATGCATCACGACTCCGGGGCATCCCCCGCTTGGCGGTGTGCCCAAGCTAGTCTCTTTACTAAGAGTCCATGACCACCGAAAAATGAGTGTCCTCATATTCCAAACCATCACCGCGCCCTAGTGAATTGGGACTCGAACCCAAGCACTAGAGGGTCAGGACTCGAATCCAACCTCCGTATATGCATCTACGGACGGCATCACATCGGATGCCTGGCGTGACTCCCCACGCCGGTGCACCAACTTATATTTAAAGTACGCTACAGATCACAGCTTAGGAACTTAGTTCCTCCGCACTGCTAAGTCCTCTCACTTGACATGTTTTGTGATCATGCATGGACTCCTCCATGCTCAGCCCCTTGGGCCACCCCTTTGAAATTGGCTCCTTCAACTAGGGTATTCGTTTCCCCTGACTTGCCAATCTCACTTAGCAAGTCATTCGGCCACCGTAATATGGTTCATGCATAAGCATGAAAGTCTTTAACCATCAACTTTTGTTCAAAGCCCTCTCTTTGAACACTCGGGAACTACTTCCCCAATTTTGATAGCCTCGCCTCATAGCAAGCTTCAAGACCACGCTTTTGCTACGCCACTCTTATTTCGCGCGTCCTATGAACCATTTACACTTGGCTAATTAGGTACTTATCTACCTAGTGGAACGTTCAAGGAACTTTGTTCCTTGGCTTGCTAAGGCCTCTCCTTTCGCAAGTTTTTCAATTACCATATAGTCCAACATGGACAATCCCATGCTTTAGACTCTCCATGGCATCCCGGTCGCTAATAACAACATGCTTGAGCACCCACTTGATTCTCCTCCAGACTAGAAAGATAGCTTTACACTTTCTACCATGCCTTGGCAAATATCATAAGGATGAACCTACCCGACAGCCTAGGGAGTGGTTCCTCAATCCAGGTTTGCTCACCTTGTAATCCCACACACTAGAATCACCGTTGTTACTTATGGGCCTTTATATGCCTATCACTAGCCTTGCCAAAATCCCTTTTTGGCTTTGTCCAATTAGAGTAGACAAACTTCTCCTGTCTCCACAACCTTGGACATTTGGATAGCACCTCCTATCCTTCATTCGCTAGGGACTTTGTCCCTTGGGCCTTATCTATTGCCCTCGCGACACTAAACACCACTTCCTGGTGTTCTAGAGTGTTTGGGTGTCCCAATGATGGCCTCCTTGACAATGAACATTTTCTTTTATGACATTGACTCATTATATCGCAATGTAAGCAACTTATCCCTAATAAGGGTATATTTAACTTCTTTATTGTAAGCAACCAAAGAGAACGACTCGAGAGACGGTCCATGGGGTTCAAATATAGAGGGAAAAGGGCCCATGATAAGAGTGCACCCCCTTTTCCAATCGGTTAAGGGTCTTGGGATATTTGGGGTTAAGCGTCCTTGGGTTTGAATAGTACTGGATTGGGTGACCTCCCGGGAAGTCCAAACTCAAGAGCTTACATTTGGTATCAGAGGGGTCTCGGGTCCGAGTCTGTTGGTTGGCTAGGGGAATCACACCACATGTTGATTGACATCTGGTTGGTCCAGTTTGCTCCCGCTAGGCTCGACCCGAGGGGTAGGGTGTCAAGAGAGCGAGGCTCTCAAGAGAGCTGCGGCTCTTAGCTTCCGTTCACGAGGGCGTGAACTTGCAGGGAAGCGTGGTGGATTGTAAGCAACTAAAGAGAACGACTCGAGAGACGGTCCATGGGGTTCAAATATAGAGGGAAAAGGGCCCATGAATAAGAGTGCACCCCCTTTTCGAACTCCAATCGGTTAAGGATCTTAGGATATTTGGGGTTAAGCGTCCTTGGGTTTGAATAGTACTGGGTTGGGTGACTTCCCAGGTAGTACAAACTCAGGAGCTTACATTTATGTCATTAAGAAGTCTTGGGTAGCTACCTTCTACCCGTTTAACCAATTACCTGCCCTCTTGCTTAGTTGCCTCATAGTTGTCAAGTCCTATAACTCATTGCTGGTGCTTCCACACCTCTATCATTGTTTTGGTCACCACACTCTACCACATGCCTTCCAGCTTTAAGCTATGCCATTCCCATTTCCATTGGATTCCCTTTGGCAAGGGGTTCTTATGAACCTACCAACATAACCTCAAGGTATCACACCTTGGCACATTTGGTGTCTCCACACCATTGGCCCCACGAGCCTATCCTTATGATACTACGTATTAATGTCTAGGTCTTTGCCAAGACTAATATGGTTGTTCCTCATACTAACTATCCATTAGCACCGCACCATAGTATTTGCACCCAACTCTAGGCCAAAGTTGCTTTCTTATAGGAACATCTTTTCCACAACTTTAGTATGGCAGATTTTGCCATCAATGAGATACCTACTGTTCTCATACTTGGATCTTATGATCCTCCCCATACCTCATGGGGCACCATACACCTCAATCCAAATGTTTCAACCAATCCCTTAAGATTATTCCTTGACTCTTATTTGAGTCATTCAGCTTTTTGGACTTTATCATCCGACGACCCGTGAGGTCCTACCTTTGAGCTGCTAGCTCACTGGAATACAACTTCTTGTATTCAGATCCTACTCACAAGGACCATCTTTGCAAATGTTACTCTGACACTTGATTTGTTCTCTTGGGGCAACCTTTTGCCCCTTAGGACCACTTGTCCATGTGATAAAAATACCAACTCATCCTCTGAGTACACCCCCAACTCCTTGGGTTGTTCCAGCATTTATTAGAGGTAGCCCCAGCTACCATTTCGAGGACTTGTGTCCTCTTCTGTATTTGACCTTCCATGGTCATCAATTCCGGTCTCAAAGTTATGAGCACCAGCCTCAACTATATGAGGGTAATCTTGTGACTCCTTTATTGTTTTAGAGTCTGCATCTTTCCCGTGATCCCAACTATAGTTGTTTACCACAACTATGTTAGCCCGTTTGCTGCATCAAACGCTCATCTGGATCACATCCTCACTCAATGAGGAAAGCTTTACACTATTCCCAAGATCCTAAAGTCGTTCCATCATTGGCCCTTTTTCTATCCACCACCTTGCCTACAAGTTCACATGTGAACTATAGTGGACAGCCATGTCTTCCCGACTTGCTACTCGTCAAGGATAAGCCCACTCCTAGGACCTTCGATGCCAACGCTAGTGGTGATATACTTCAGCACCAATAAAAGTCAGACTAAGGAACAACTCTGATACCAAATTGTAAGCGACTAAATTTTCCATTCTACTTTAGTCACTTAACCACACCTCCGACCACTTGGAGGAGTCTCACTCACAACCTCCATAAGTCCTATTTCGGACTTGGGCTTGCTAGCCCCGAGAACGGCATCCCCACCATTCAACCTTTGCACTTGGTCCAAGTGCTCCACATGTCCGATCCCATGACCGACACCCCAAGGTACCACTGTCATATCAGCCTGTTACGCTAAGGCCATGCCCATTCACCTTGGTCACATCGGTGGTCTGACACCACCTACATCACAGTCCCGTCTGTCAAAGACTGGGCCATCCGTCCATGAGTGATCATCCTAGATCCACTCCTTAGCATCTTTAGGATGCCCCTAGACATGAGGAATAGCCTTCCCCAATATCCCCTTTCCGGTCCCCACCAAGTCCCTTTCTATCCTGGGCCGTGTTCACCAACACTACCACTGGATCAAGGCCAACGAGCCTGACCACTAAGTCTCACTGTCCTCTAGGACTTCCTCACTGTGTGACTATGTCCTTGGTCACCACACTAGAGGGCTACTCCTCTTCCTTTACACAGTTTGGGACTTTGGGACAATATTTTGGAATACTGTGGCCCTACGCGGCCCTCATGGGTACTCTCCCCACCTTCCGCATTTAGGTGCTCTAGCCATGGGCTTAGAGCGACGTTCCGTTGAGCCACGCCTGGTATCCAAGTAGGTAATGCCACCCACACTTGGACTGGGAGCATCGGCCAGTCAATCTCTCGCTGGAACTAGAGCTGGCTCTTGAATACTTCACCAAGCTACCCCGCTTGTTGGTCTGTGTTCACTCTAGTCTTGACTTCCCAGTGGGCAGCTCATCACCCAACACTGGGTACAGCATTTCTGGGCCAAACTGGCCTTTCCTGGCCAAACTGGCTCCACTGCAGTCCTCCCCCCTACTATACTTTTGGAGCTCACTAAACCCCCCAGGGTCTGGGAGACGAACGCTTTGGGCTTTCACCCTCTCAGACTTAAACTTGGACTTGGACTCGGACTCAAACTCGGACTCAGACTCGGACTCGACCTCGGACTCGGACTTGGACTCAGACTCGGCCTCGGCCTCGGTCTCGGTCCCAATCTCGGTGTCGGTGTCGGTCTCGGTCTCAGTCTCAGTCTCGGTCTCGGTCTCGGTCTGGGTCTTGGTCTCGACCTTGGACTCCATCTCGGGTCCTTCTCGGATTCCATCTCGGGTCCATCTCGGACTCCATCTCGGTCCACCTCGGACTCCATCTCAGACTCCATCTCGGACTCCGTCTCGGTCCACCTTGGACTCCATCTCGGACTCCATCTCAGACTCCATCTAGGACTCCGTCTCGGTCCATCTCGGACTCCATCTCGGGTCCGTCTCGGACTCAATCTCGGATCCATCTCAGGTCCCTCTCGGGTCCACCTCGGACTCCATCTCGGGTCCATCTTGGACTCCATCTCGGACTCCATCCTGGGTCCATCTCGGATCCACCTCGGACTCCACCTTGGACTCTGTCTCGGTCAACCTCGGACTCCATCTCGGGTCCATCTCGAACTCCATCTCGGGTCCATCTCGAACTCCATCTCGGACTCCATCTTGGGTCCATCTCGGACTCCATCTCGGACACTTCTACATGTCATGTGTTGGTCCTTTTGGGTCCCTTTTTGGAGCCTCGCTTATTGCTCGCTTCATGCTCGTTCCTTGAGCACTCCGTTGGGAGTTCCACTCTCGCTCTCAACCTTTCAAGTTGGAGCCTTTTCGTTTGGCTTTTGCTTCGGCCACTACCACATGGCACCCTTTCGGCTCCACTTTGGGGCTTAGGGATTTGTGTCTCACATGAGTGTCATGATATGCCAAGTGCTAGGCATCAAGGGGTACTTAAAATGTATATGTTGGTGAAGTGGTATTTCTTTTGGTCTGGGATAAAGTCAGATGTTGAGAAGTACATATGTGATTGTTTGACCTGCCAGGCAGTCAAAGTTGATCATTAGAAGCTCACTGGCCTCTATCATCCTTTACGTGTACCCAAGAATAAGTGGGATAGTATCTCAATAGACTTTATCACGAGTTTGCCCAAGACCTTTCAAGGAAATGATGTTATTTGGGTTGTTGTGGATTGTTTGACAAAGATGACTCACTTCTTCATAGTGAAGATAAGTATTAATGCTTTTGAACTTGCTTAGTTGTTTGTAGATCAGTTATTCAGTCTTTATGGTTTTTTAGGTGACATTATGAGTGATTGAGATCCCAAGTTCATGTCCAAGTTTTGGCAAATGGTCTTTGAGAAGCTAGAGACTAAGCTAAGCACGAGAGCATTCACAATCAGATGGGTAGATAAAGCGCATCTATTAGAAGATCTATTGAGGTCTTTTGTGGGAAACTTGACTCAACAAAGAGTATGGGACAAGTACGTGCCTTTGCTTTAATTTGCTCATAATAGCGCTCATCAATTGGCTATTGGCATGTCTCTATTTATGGTGATGTATAGTTATAAGCCTATGTCTCCCATGAGTTTGAATTTGGCTTTGGTTTAGGTATCTCATGCTTGTGATTTCCTGGAGGATATGCAAGACAAACTTGAGTTGGCAAAGTTGAACATGAGGCAAGCTCAAGATTGAGACAAAAGATGAGTATCATTGTCATCAAGAGTACAAAATTGGTGACAAGGTTTTCCTTAAGCTGTCGAATGCACAATGGTCTCTAAAAGAAGGTGGTAGTGCTAAATTGTCTCCATGGTATTGTGGGCCTTGAACAATTTTACAGCGTGTGTGGGATCTTGCATACACTTTGGATTTGCCAGCTAATTTGAAGATTCATCCAACATTCCATGTGAGCAAGCTTAAAGTGTGTTTGCATTCTGGTGATGTTATGGATTAGTCCATCATTCAGGTTCCAAAGGTTGATGTTGAGAAGGTTGGTCTGGCCAATATTCTTGCTCAAATATTGGTGAAAACACGTCAGAAGACAACTAAGGAGTTGTTAGTTCACTAGAATGGTTATTCCATAGACAAAGCTACATAAGAAACTGAGGATGATATGAAAAGAGTGTTTCCAAGTTTTGGTTATAACTTGGATGACATTCCTGAGGAAGAGGAGAATTGAGTTTTATAGCCATATTGCTATATGATTTGAGCCATTTGTTCTATTCTCATTCTTTTGTTTCCATGACTGTATTGTCATGCAAGAAAGCTGTATTGCTCTCTGTCTTTCATGGCCATTTGTTGCAACATTGATGTTGCCATTTGCACATCTCTTCTCCATGGCCACATTGCCTTGGACTCCCTTCATGTGAAGGTTGTTTAGCTTCTTGAGGTTGCTGTACGTGGCTAGGTCATGAGGGAGGGGAGAATGACACGAACCACAGGAATATTCCAAGAATATTCCATGGCCAGTAATGCCTTAAGGGTTGGGAGGTTGGCCTAGGGTTTGCTCTGTTGTTCATTTCATTATGAATATCATCATAGATAGTCTAAACCTTTGCTGCTCCATCAGCACCAATGATATTGCCACCATTCCAAGGTTAAGTTCCTTACCCTAAGTCCATGCCTTAAAATACCTTTGACCCACATTAATCATGCAGTCAAAGATGGTGCCTACATATCATCAGGCCTGACCTGAGTGGAGAAATGTTAGTAACTTTCTTAGCCATTGTTTTTTAAATCTGAGGAAAGTTTCAGACCCAGTGGATTTTTTCTTCTCATTGGCTAAATTACTCAGATATGGTGGCATCATGCTTTACTGCTGAAAACTTAAAAGCTTGCAGCTCCATTGGATTTAGATCAATAAAACCTTTCCTTTTCCCAGGTCCTGCTCTTTCCATTCTGGGGGCCTGTTCTATATAACCAACCTGTATGGAGTCGTGGACAAAATTGATGCTCGACTGAACAATATTCTGAACCTGGACTGGCTGAAATATATCGAAAAGATTCAGACCCTGTTCATCATAAGCTTTGCATCCGTTTTTCTCATACGATCTGTCCCATCCACTGCGATAGAGGGTCAGTCCGTACTGCAGAACATCAGATCTCTCATGAGACGATTTAAGTGACTTCAAATTGACAAGGTGAACATCGCAAGGAAATTCCTTTTGCACTAACACCAAAGAGCCAACGGGCCCATTTGCCTCTGAGTTTTCAAAAGCTTCAGCCTTTCCCAAATAGACAATTGGCTGATAGTTCAGTTTCACCCCAATAGAATGTGACAA
>NW_003314291.1:1834120-1836090 GCF_000143415.4 Selaginella moellendorffii | reverse complement strand
TGTCCAGGTCCTTGCAAGCAAGCTAACGAAGACATTGGATAGTAGTTTCCTTGCAGCGGAATTTTGTCATAAGTTTGCCGGGCAACTGCTTGAAAACCATTTGAATCCGTAAAAAATGTTCTCTTGTTTTCAATCCCAGTTTTGAACCGAACAATAACCTCTTTGTTGTCAAAAACTCTTCCAGTGAGCTCAACATAGTACTCCATTTCCACAATACTTGTCATTTTAAAAATTCTTGCTGATCTCATAATGGGCTTTCCTCCAAATTTGCTTTTTGGAACGAGATGCAATTCTTCCATGATAGGTCCCTGTGCCATTATTAGCAAACCACCTTTCTCAACAAGGGGATCAGCCTCACGTAAAGGAGAAAAAACATATGCACCACCTTGTGTAGAGTAATAAAGCATCTCTTCCTCTACTCTGATTTTTTCCTGAGTCTGAGAGTCTTTGATCCATTTCATGAAACCAGAATGAGCAAAACCCAACGTTTGTGTCCTGGTGGAGATCTCAATGTCTTTAGAGTTTGGAAATGTGGTACACTGATAAGGCTCTGGACAAGCTATGCCATTCTCTGAAATAGTTAGTGTCGCTAGAACAGCCTTCTGGCAAAAACCGTAGCTGTTCGATTCCATCAGGAAGTACGTCTCAAACCCGAGAGCAGGAAGATGTGTTTCCCATTGAGCTCTGTGCCTTCCAGTAAATACAGACTCCTTTGTCCATTCTGGAGCTACTTGGCTTTTAATACTTCTCATTTTTTGATCGAAAACACAGAATAGAGGGCTGTCAACTAAAAGTACCATAACATGATCCACGATCATGGCAAGTGGATTGAAGATAGTCACCCGATGCATATGGTTAGCTGTTAGGTTTATTACCTTCTTTACCGGTAACAAAGTAAAATGGGAGCGACTTTGTTCCAGTTCAAACCAGTTTGCATTCTGTTTCTTTTGGTTGGAAAGAAGCAATTCAACACTCACAAGCATCGATTTTTGAAGACCGACAAGGGAACTATGCATGCGGTTTGCATAATCAGCAACAACATGATTAGTCGCTGTACCTGTAATTCCATCATGGTGTTGGAAAAGAGCCAGATTTTCTGTAGCTAAAACGAGGTTTTGTCTGAACTCTTTCAAAAGCAAGCGACCAAAAGTCGAATTGCATTTTAGTTGTGTGAAAAAGAAGAGTATGTTGGCTGCCCGCAGTGTCTCCTCAAGGAGTCTGTCTAAGGCCTTGTAAAATGGACGAGTGACGTAATATCCACTCCAGTAGTCATCTTCTTTGTCTGCATACGCAAAAAAATCGCCTGATAGAGCTGGAAAGTCAGTGACACCAGCCCCGTGTAGTGCCCGAAAGTAGTCTTCAAGGGTTCCAAAATTCACATTCATTTTCATCCTCGAATTTGCATTGATGAAGTCAAAAAGTTTTTGATAGTTACTAAATTGAGCCTCTGCTTCTGCTGCGCTGGAGTACCGAAAGTCATCCCCAAGGGGAACAAGCAGCATGTTAGTTTTGTACAGTGTTGATTTCTTTCGGTACTGGTCAAGCAGCATGGCAGCTTTTTCTTCAATATTTTTGTCGGTGATAGCTTCTGGAAGTCTTCCCCACGGACAAGGTAGTACATTACTATATCCTGGTATTCTCCAAAAGTCAAACTGGCAACAGACGGCTGGTTCTGGTCCACACGTATGAGGTATGTCATAAAAGTAAAACGGCATCATATGACACAAAATATCTGTAGTGTTTTTGGAGTCCCAATTTTGGCGCCAGATGAACTCTAGACTCTTCTTGGAAGCAAGAGACTTCTTTACCTCGTAATGAGTCCGCTGAATGACCATGTTCCTAAATCCCATCCGTTTTAGAAGAAAGGCCATAGTGGACGAATGACCAAATGGATCTATGGACCATGCATTGGTTGGTGCTACACCGATATTGTCTACTACCCACAGATTTCCTGCAGTCATCTGAAAACA
>NW_003314291.1:1825237-1827098 GCF_000143415.4 Selaginella moellendorffii | reverse complement strand
TGAAGAATTTAAAACTTTATTCCAAATGATAATGTTGAAACAACAACACATATTATTTTAAAATAAAATAAAATTAAAATTTTACTTCAATTTTAATATATTTTGAGAATATTATTATATTATTTTAAATATAGTAATAAAAATAAAAAATATGATTAAATAAATATGAATGTGCTAGATGTAAGTTTCTAATAAAGTTTTTAATATTTCTTATAATCTAAGTTTGTTTATAATAATTTTCTCCTTTAGATAATTGCTGAATAGTAAGCATTTTTGAATAATCTAATAGTAATTTTTATATTTAAATTTTTTAGCTATTTAGATATATATGATTTAAAATCCTTCAGTAATAGACAATCTTGCAGAATTTTTCTTAAACTTTCAAAGTTCCTTAGAAATTTTGAAATTATAACTTCTAGCATGATATTACCTAAATATAATCCTTAGAAATTTTGAAATTATAACTTCTAGCATGATATTAACTAAATATAATCCTAATGAACTATAGTTTATAATTTTCAACTTTAAGGGTTACAATCTAGATATTTAATTTTAGAGTTGCTCTACTAATTTTTAACCTAGATCACTTTTCATGAGAATTTCGTATAGACCAGTCTTTTTAATATTTAAAATTTTATTTCTATTAAATTTCTTTCTTCTTATTCTAATTTTTTCTTTTCTTAAATATTTTTTCTCTTCATCATTTAACTTTTGTAGTATTTATCTTATATATTATAACTTACAAAATGTGTTACATACTCTTGATCTATTAGTAACTTATATTTTGGTTAGAAAGGTTTTACACATGTATTAATATTTTTTAAAGAATATCTAATATAAATATTTAATAAAATAGATTTTCTATCTTTACAGGCTGAGTTGTATTTTTCTCACAAATGTGACATATAATTTTACTCTATTTCGAGACCATTAACGTTTTTTATAAAATACTTAATTTACCATTTGAACTAACACGATATTTTCCCTATGCTTAGATATGATTGATATAATACAAAATTGAAACAAAACATAAAGCTCATGTAAAGTTTTAAAACAAACCTGTACTAATGCTTTATAATAAAATTATGCATTCATGTCTCATTAATAATATGGTATCTAATATGGTATAAGCTATCTCATACATATTGAAAGATCAAATCCATTTCTTGAATATATCCCAGTTATATGAAGATTTAAAATAATTAGCTGAAAGAATAATATAAAATTATAAATTATAACATTATACTAATGAGTTTGATAAAAATTATATTATATTAAAAATATTCATAAGAACATTTGAAAAGAAATAAGAGATATTTAAGAGTACATTAAACAATCTTTATTTATACTAAATCAATAAACAAATCAAACTAAAAGCAAATAGTCATATCTGGAAATAAATATTTAAGAAATAAAAAAATAATTATAATTTTAGGTGAATTGTCAGTGAGAGTAAATTCAAAGAATAAAAAACAATATTTTTTATCTTCTGCATAACATTATTTAGCTTTATTTAATATTTCTAATAAAATTTTTACAAGTGATTTAAAAGTTAAATTAATCAGCTTTAAACTTACAATTTTATATTATGGATTACAACTATAAATTAAGCTACATGCTTATAATAATTTAATTTATGGATAGATGTAATTATTGTTTTAATCTTTCATGAAAATAAATTAGTCACTTTTAATAAAAAAACCTATATAAAACACAAACCTAAAATAGTGAATAAAAAGGAATAACATATGTTTCAAATTATTAGCTTGGATGCATCATTAGTAAGTTGTAGTAAAAATTATATTCTCTTTTGAAGAAGTCTCATTCTTGAAGTGTATTTTTGATGTTCCTACTGTTTGAC
>NW_003314291.1:1817629-1825137 GCF_000143415.4 Selaginella moellendorffii | reverse complement strand
ACAAGAAAGTCCCATAGGATTTACTAGGCTAACATATTTGCATGATAGGGTTTTCAAAAGTTATCTAACTTTGGGCATCTAGGAAGTCATGTCACTAACTTGAGTGATGGGTAAATAAGAAATCAAAACTCAAATACTTACAGTTTTTTTTAATTTTCTCAAGGATATTTTTCTCATATGAAGTTCCCTTACTTTACTTTAATCTAGCCCCTATTTGAAAATATATATTCTTGGTAACAGTTTTTCAATTTGGCTTTACTTGCTGGAATTAAGCTTAATAGTTGATAAACTACTTTGGAAAGGTATTCTTTTTTACTAAAGTGAACCTATGATAGAGGGTAAACATATCTCACAAGTGTGTTGCTAAAATGATGTATTAATTGGAAGAAGGAATCATTGGCACAAGAGGGCATTCTTTTAGATTTGCAACTATAAAGAGTAAAAGGGTGTAGTTGATGGGACAAGTGTTCCTTCTTAGAGAGGAATGAAACAAATATTCAGTAACAAATAATGACTTCCTAATGCACTATGTGCTCATCACATTTTATCCTATAACAACAGGTGTTTTATATAAGTTCAAGTACCAACTTAGCTAGCACTTTTTGAAGTCAAAGGAATCCCTCCCTATTCTAATAGCATTTAAAAAAACAGAATGACAAATGATAGCTGTAGCAATGAAACTCACAACTTCATGGACAATTCAAAAATATGGTATAGGGGATTGTCTTGATATATAAAACTTAGTCAACACAGTTTCCCATGATAAATTATTTCAATAGCTACGACAAATTAACACACCATTAGTTGTCATTGAATAAATATATGTCATTATTCTTGCAGACTATCAAGGAGTTAAATAGATTGAATGCACTATTTGCATTAAATAAGGATGTCCACTGTGTTTAGCTTACACATGAATGCCCTTGAGAGTTTAATGTGGCATTAAAACTTTTTGGAGATCCATATAACTAACCACTTCATTCTCACAATAAAATCTGTGGAAGGTAGTCTGCATTGTAGTTAGATCTATTAGGGTCAAAATTTTCTGTGAACCTGTCATTCCTTGTGATCATCAAGGTATGCAGCACATAGCAAGACATGATGTTGTTCACAAGGATGCCTAGATGTCCTCTAAATCCCTTCTAACCAAGCAATTTCCATTGCCTCTTTAAAATTCCAAAAGATTGCTTGACAACAATCCTCATAGAAGAATGAAGAAAGTTGTATTGCTCTTTGCCATGAAACTTGTTTGGATATAAAACCAAAACCAATAAAGCACACTCTTATCCTATGTCAGCAATGATATACAATGGAATGTCCCCAAACACTGTGTGGTACATTGGACCACATAAACACTTCTTCTCTATCTATGCCTTCTTCAAACCACTAGAATTCTGAACTTTATCTGGAGCACTACCTACTATCCCTATTGTTATGTAAGGGAATGAAGTCTTACTGTCTACCACAACTTGAACTACCATTGAGTAGTACTTTTTTGCCCTAGCATACCAATCTATTGCATCCTCTGAACCTAGGAGCTTGATTGCCATATGAGTGCAATCCATTGCACCACAACAATTTGGGAATCCATGCAATCTCTAAAATCATGTTATAACTTCATTTATTCCCTCCTCATCTGCCAATGGATCATTAGTCCTTCATGCTCAAGCAATGAATACCTGAATCAACATAAACAAGCTTGAGTGCATAAAGCCACTCTAAATGCATCACCAATTATTTGTCATATATCCCCGAATGCCAAGCGTTTCAAAGCAATAGCTACTTGCTTTGAAATAGCTAAGTGCTACTTTGGTATTTCTACCAAATCTAGAGGAGGCCTCCTAGCCAATTTTGGAGCAAGCTCGTCACAAAGAAAAGTGAATGTAGATATTAAAAAACTTCTCTAAATCTTTGTGGATTTATATGGAGAACCTAAAGCTCTGTTTGATACCACTAGTGGAGACTTCTTGGCTTGATGTAATCCACACTAATCAATGCCTTAGGAGCTCCTTTTTAGTTATCACTCTTTCAATAAATGAAGTTGCAGTAGGACATGGCATAGAAAGCACTATAACAATCGCTTCCTCCACCATTCGAATGAACAAAAGCTTTCTTGAAACTGGAATTAAGATCATGTCCTCCTCCAGAAAGAACAACTCTACCAAATTTAAGTACCTCATCACAATCTCTACAACATGGGAAATGATTGCCAAGGAAGAATTGCCAAGCTATGGCATGCTATGCACTCAATTTAGGGTAAAAAAAAATGGCACCCTAATCCATTATGATGTGGAAAAAAAGAAGCTAATGTGTAGCCTTATGTGGCATATAAAAAAGAGGGTTACATGTAATGTAACCATTAAAAAAAAAGGAGGGGAAAGTTGTGGGGTGAGGAGAAATTTCCAGGTGGGTGGAGCATGGAACCCCACCCTAAGGGAACTACTCCTTATTCACATGGGCATAAATTAAAAATGCCTTGAGATGGAAAATGCTTAGTAGTCTATTGCTCAACCCCAATGAGCTTATAGAAGGTGATCTAGAATGCCCAAATAATATACCAAATTCGAGGCCTATGATTAAGCCACCTCTTCATGTGTTGAATAATTCTTTTAAGCTTTGAGTCCAGGTTGTATTATTCTATTCCAGTAAACCATTTAAGAAATAGTGTTTGGTTGCAATCACTAAGTAAAAACTAAATAAACCAAGTGCTTGTTATATATTGAACTTAAGCAAGTTTTAATAAATTGTTCTCTTTTTAGAATTAACATCTAACTATCCCAGCGGAGCTGGGTTCCCTGCTAGTTCTTATTATATGCAAATCTAGATTGGAATATAGGGTCCTTGCTCTTTTAAATATATACTAACAGGGAACCCAGCTCCACTGGGATAGTTAGATGCTAATCCTAAAAAAAGAACAATTTATTAAAAACTCACTTAAGCTCTTCAATATGTAACAATCATTTGGTTTGTTTATTTTTTGCTTCCTTTGTGATTGCAACTAAACACTATTTTTTAAACGGTTTACTAGAATAGAATACAAGCTTGGAATCAAAGCTTAAAAGGATTATTCAACACATGATGAGGTGGCTTAATCATATTCCTCAATTTGGTATATTATTTGGGCATTTCGGAGGTAAGAGCAGTTAATGGGATGGCATGTTAATGGGATTTTTGGTAGTGAATGGCTAGTTTTGCATCTGCAAGCGATGTGTGTCGAAGTATAAATGACTGTATTTACTGGTGGACTATGTGTTTGTACATCATAACATGCTGAATTCTGATACTATTGATGCATTTGTCCTTTATTGTCCACTTGAGAATTATGTGCTATTGTTCACGGGGAGTAGTAGAAAAATCTTTGTGCACTTCTAACTTTGTATTAAATTTCTTTTTTCCTCATAGATTTTGAAAATGTGAGAAGCTCAAAATCAAATCCCTTTGCAAATTCTGGAAGAGCTCTCTAACATTTTTTTTTTGCTATCATTTCTATTTCTATCTTGCTACAGATAACCATCAAATAGAGCTGATGTTTGCTAGGAGGTGTGCTTTAATTTTTTTTTTAGCAAGTTCCATGTAACTACAAAACAAAACACAGATAAATATATCAACAACATGTAAAATATTAGAATGGAATCTGCATACCTTAGGTGTCAAGTCTGAGTATATAGAACCTGAGCTTCTCCATGTCTTGGTATTTTTCAAGCTTGCTCCGGATTTTGAAATTGTAAATCTTCGAGTGGATACCATCGATATGTAGTGAGAATGCAGGATAGGTCTCATCTTGTATTGTAGCTAGTTCCTTTGCTGGCATTCCCACTATTTCCAGTGCAGCCTCTTGAAATACAATGGCCCACACACGACTGCCGCTATCCTTGATGCACATCTTTAGAGCATACTTGAACTCCACATTGGCAGCCTTAATATTGCAATAACTACAGAACTAGCCATCTACTGTTTGGGTAGTTTTTTTGCCACATTGCTGTGCATTTACGACATTGATGCATGCACTATAATAAAACTCATCCATCTTCATTTCCTTCACAGTAGCTATCATTCTATAAATAAGAAGCTTTCTAACACCTTTAGCTGCATGTTTGATATCTCTGATAAAGTAGTGGTGGAGCTCACAATCTGTCTTGATGATGAAGTGCTCAAATGTATGAAGTTAGTGACATTGTAGTACAATGTCATCCATTCTCTCAAATCAGCCACTGCTTCCGTTTCCGGTTCAATAAGAATGGTGCTCACACCAATTACTGAAAGTGATTTACCACTGTAGTCTGGTACCTTTCCGCCCTTGACACATATTATTGGCTGAACTCCACTCTCTATCTGCTCCTGTATATATGAGCCCCTCTTCTTCTTCTTTTAAATCCCACAGACATAGATCAACACTATGGCCCAAATCATCACCTAGACACAATGTTCTCTTCACAAAAGATCCACTCTCATGAGATGTTACAGTAATTGTACGGATCCATATTACAATACCAACCACATTGACAAAAGAGTCCCTTTCCTTCTGACACACATCTAAGATGCTTGTTTTTGCCAGGATGATTCTTGGGAATGTTGCATCCTCATCCAGGGCTGTAAACTCCATACCTTTCTTAGCCTGAATCTCCCATGTTGCTTCAAATGGAGTGTATGCCTGATTGGAATGTTGTATTCCACCACTACCAGAAAATGAATACACTGTACCCTGTACAATCTTATCTGACAAAGCCAAGGCACAATTGTTGGAACCAATAATTCTGATCTCTGTTCCCTGGATGTAGACAATGTCGAATGACATTATGCATCCAGATATTTTCGTGTTGAAATGTATCAGCTTGTTCTTGTGTGTGACTCTTGCATGGAAGGACCACCTGTAAGAGTGGTCACTGATTTCTTTGATATACACCTCTTTTATGGCAGCCTTTTTTGAGGTCTCTTCCTCTATCAAAGGGAACAATCTGAATAAACTGGTTTAGACTTGAAAATACCTTTTCCATGGACTCCTGAGCTCGTTTTTGTCATTGGAAAGTTCAATTGTAGCAGTTTTTTAGAATAAAAACCAAGAAACGAATTTACCACTTTCATATCTTGAAGGATAGGGTTTGTGTGTGTGTGCTTCCATACTCCACCATCCAGGAAGCATGCATCCGAAACAATCAATGACTTACAGAATATTTTGGTGTTTAAAATTCTTTATCAAAAGGAAAATACACTTACTGTTTCTCATTTGTCTCAAGGAAAGTGTAGTCCAGGAATTTTACAAACGAATTCAGATGGGCACAATATGAATCTATTAAACTTGAAACTCAGTGTGATGCAATTGCCTCGAGTATTTCTCTGTCATCTGTGCCAGAGAACTTCTTGGTCAGAGCGCCAGGCTTTGAATCTATATTTGTCACACGCAACACTAGTTCCTCTTTCAATTTTTCTTTGACCTTTCTGATCTCATCATCCATGCATCAATTTTTCTTTGACCATTCTGACCTCCTACTGAGTTGCTGTTAGGCACCAGCTTTGACCACATGGTCAATGTCAATCAAAGGGAAGCTCAAGGGTACATTAAGGCATGTTAGGGAAGGAACTTAACCTACCTTAGGGCTCATAGTGGAGCGACAATACAGTGGAGCTTTTGAGGTAGCTCAGGGGTGGTTGGGTGGTGAGGAACCTCAAAAGGAGGCATAACATACTCTAAGAAGACTAGATCTTTGTTTTTTTTACCCTGGATCATAACATTGGTATCAGAGGAGTTGGTTATGATGACTGACCAATTTGAATGCTAGAATTTTATTGTCAATGGTGGTGCTGATAATGGTGCCAATGGAGCTACAGAGGTTTGGACCATTCAAAATGTTGTTTATGAGCTGTGAGCCCTTAATCGAAATCAGCAAGAGATGCAAAACAAGATACATGGCATGATGGATACCATACATGAGTGTGTTGAGGCACTCGAAAGTGGATGTGGTGGTGCTCCAAGGTAGGTTTTGAGCTCATGAGCTCACGACTTCTTAAACACAAGGAAAACATTGGTTCATCTTGAACCAACATCTTTTCATTTTTCAAATTTTGATTTAATCTATATTTCCAAGTAAATTTGACTAATAAAATACAAATATAATTATAGATTCAAACACTAAAAACAATCTAGAAACACTTCTCAAGCTCTGCAATTGTAAGGCTTGCCTGATGGATGTGATGGTCGACTTTAGGATCTTGGTTTAGTTCCTACATAAAAATGTAATAGCTGTGCTTGCAGGCTAAATATACCTTTCCCCCACCTCTCTTTCCTTATCTAGACATTTGCTGGGCTTCACATAAAAAATAGCTTTAGAGTTTTTGGTGAGGCCAGTTTGGCAAAGAAAAGAAAGAAACCTAGTACACAATTCCAATAGCCCTGGATCCTTAAGGAAGTTTTGCCTGGATGGAGGACTTGCACCTTCTATGGAGCACAATCAGTCTGTGCCATACTGCCAAAAGTATCAGGCTTCTTACTGTAGAAAATATTTTTGACAGTTAGAGAAAAGCATGAATGACAACAGCATGACCATGTTCTTCCCCATTGAGAACATGACCACATGGCAAGTGCTCAACCTCAAGCACGAACCTGCCATTTGAAACAGGTTCTTTAGCCCAGCATTCATGCTCCTAGCTGCATTCCTAGCTTTCTTACTGCTTAGATTCCTGGTATCTAATGATACCATGCAGATTTAGCCATGAGGTTCTGGTTTTTATCCTCTCAATGCTTCCACAGTTGAGTTCCTTTGCAAAGCCCTACTTTCACATCATTCTTTTCTTTGGGGAAGAAGTATGTGGTCATGGAAGCTCCCAGGATCAAAGAGTATCTCAGGGTTGAGTAATGGTAGGAAGTTCTAAACAAGTTTTACTGCTCATTCAATCTGGAAGCCTGCTACTCAGCGGGAGAAGCATTGGAAACCTAGGAGGCATTATCCAATCCTAGAGAGGTCTCTGTTGGAACCAGCAACGCTGCAGGTTGGGTCCAGAAAAATGCCATCGAGAGGAGCAGTGAGGACATATCCAAGTTATAGCCACCAAAAACAAGGTGACAGAAGGTGAGGCTTTGGAGATGATGTGACCCGGCAATGAACAATGAGTCAGCAAGGGAAGTTGTGTGACAAGTCACACCTCTGGAGTTACTCCAACTCAATCCCAAAGTGGCTCTTTGTGCCATATGAATGAATGAATCACCTAGAGAAAGTATTGGTCCTGTTCTGTTATGAGTTGGGTCCTCAAAAAAAGGCCTCCAAGACTGTCAAGCTGTTTCTCACCATGGAATCCAATGAAACTTTCAAAAATAATGGCTAAGAGAAATAAGCTCTATTTCGTTAAAGTGGGAATTGTCATTATCCCACTTGTAAAATAAGGTTTCCAAACCTTTATATAGTATATAAATATAACAAAATTCAACTGCATTGAGGCACATGCCATTTTATTTTAAACAAGGAAATGTCTACTCAATCACTTCTCAAACGTTCTTTCCAACTGTTGTCACTGGC
>NW_003314291.1:1772692-1817529 GCF_000143415.4 Selaginella moellendorffii | reverse complement strand
TTGCTTGGCACTATCCTTCCTCGACACTAAAGGCTAGAGTTTGTATCTTAATTCAACTGAATAATCTCTACTTACCATTTCTTCTGCGACCTACATGGACAATGTTAGAAATGGTAAAAGGTTAGGAATGGATGTACTATTATTTACCTGATGGTTTGTCTTGTATGACCTTCCTCCGCTGCTCTTTGGCCACCTCAGGCTGGCCATCATCGTCATCATCGTCATCGTCGTTATTGTGATCGTCACCATTGTGAGGACCATCCAAGTCCTCTTCGTCCTCCTCTTCTTCGTCCTCCTCTTCTTCGTCCTCCTCTTCGTCCTTCTGCTCTTCCTGCTCATTATCTTTCTCTGGCTCCTCATCCCCCTCTTGCATTTCTTCCATAGGCTGCTCAGGCTGGATTGCTTGTTTTTCCAGGAACATCTTGGAAAAATCATCTGGCCGAGTCTCCATCTCAAAATACAAGACATCCATAGCCTGTTTTAGTGCGTGACCTAGGACCGTATCCTCACCCGACTGTCTTAACATGGTTTCTGCACGTTCTTGCACCCTTCGAAGATGACGAGATGAGAAAAACGTGGCCCTGACTTGAAAAGCATCCCTCATCCATTGTACCTCTCCATTGAGATTGGGGAAGGGGAGTCCGCCATAGGAATCTGAGTCAAAAGGTGGTGACTGGCTCCTTTCACTCAGCCCTTGATCTGCAATGAATGGCATGAGCACACACGCCATAACCGCGAGGCATTACCTATCATCTTTTCGTTGCCCTTCTTCCTTTTCGAATCAAACGCCTCTGATCCCGACGACTGTCCAACGTGCTTTCGCTTTTTATGACCACTGTCAGTTTGAGCTTGGCTGGTGCTTGCCTGTTTTGCCTTTGAAGAAGTGTCTCCTGCAAGGAATGGCATGAGACCACACGCCATTGCAAATATAATTTGTACCTCCTTTTTTCCTATTGCTTGTCTGTTTGTCCTTCTTCAACGCGCCACCAGTGCGCTTTTCAGTCCTCGTGTCTGAATATTCACAACGATCTATAATCAAAATGGCGTGAGGCCTCACGTGACCTTACCTTGTGCAGGTTGTGACCTCGGCCTAACATCAGTAGCTGTTAACGCCGTTTCAGCATCTGGGGGTGGCCACGCTCCTGCATACAGAGCTTGTGAGATAACATTTAAACTTAAAGTGCGTACTCACCAGGTTCGTAGAGAAGATACTGTTTTTCTTTGGCAACTGTAATTATATGCTCCATTGAAGTCACCTCTTCAATGGAGTTTGTCACCGCAACACACGGGACACCCTTGAGTAGTGCGGCTCGAAAGAATAGTCCGCCGCAGTTGTACTCGACAACGCATTTGCCCTTGGAGTCACCCGCTATTGCGTTGAAGACCCAGCTGAGCATTTCCCATGCTGCACCTGGAGCTTTCTTTGGATTCGAAAGCTCCATAGCCGTCTTCAGTTCCTCAGGCACGGGTAAATTGACCTCCCTCAGATCAATTCGATCGGCTTTGTTGAACGAAGCTGGGAAGTCACTCCAGTCCCACTCTGCTGCAGGACCAATAACAAGGGCGACTGTGAAGATGCGGACATTCGTCGGTATCTTCTTCTTAGCCATTATCCCATGGATCTCCCGCATCTCCTTGCCTTTCAACCGAGCCTTCACCTCGTTCAAGGCCTTCCAGAACTTGTGATAGGATTCGGAGTCGTAGATCATATAGTGGACTGAAGATTCCACCTCCGCAAGTCCCACCATTAAGTCAATGATGGAGCTGACTTCGTCTGCATGAGTGATCTCCTCGTTTGTGAAGTCCATCACACAAAAGATGTTCTTGACCTGCTCATCTCCGCGGGAAACGATGCTCCTCCACCTTTGATCCTCATCCGAATTCACGTATACCCGGTAAGGTTCTCGATAGGCCTCTGCTGCGGGGTCGAGCTGTTTCTGAAGCCGGCGGTCGACATCCCTCTTAATGAAATTTGGATACTGATCCAACTTCTCAGCTTTACTTTTCGTGGCATCCCGCAGCAGATCGATGAACTTGGGGGCCCCCTTCACGTACTCGTCGATGTCTTCATTTGACAAGTCCAGCTCTTCCATCATCTCTTGCGTGGTGTCGATGCTCACCCTCGCCACGGCCACTTGCTCGAAGATCCAATCCTTCAATAGCGCACGAGCTCTCAGAGTCGTGCACAAGTCCTCGTATGTCACAATATGGCCGGGAGTCATTTTGGTCTTGTTGAAGACTACCTCACCAAGTAGAAGAGCATTAGCCACTGTCAGAAGGTCGTCGTCGTCTAGAGACCGCGAGAAACGCAAGGCGTTGAGCTTCAAATCATTGGGCTTCCGGCCGTCCTCCACACCCATTGAGTTTAGCAACTCCCCGTCATGGTACCTCCTTAGCACATCTACCCATTTGTCAAAAACAACTTTTGTCGCGAGTAGAATGTTATGGATGCTGAGTGTGTCATTGACCCCCAGTGTTTTCGAGAGAAGACTCGAGAATTCCTGCAATGGAAATGGCGTGAGGCCACATGCTATGCCACATGCAACGAGGCTTACCTGCCAGGCGCTAGTTGCTAGTGCACGTCCTTGTCCTGGTTTTTGTGGCTTCTTCAGTTGAACCCAGAGCTTCCGTGTTCGTGCCAATGTCTCGTGCAGACCCGATTTGTAGCACGTTTCTTGCTTGACATTCTGCGCGTGGGAGATGTATATGATAGATCGGAGGGGCGAGTTGCCTTTTATCAGGCGGACAACTCTTGTCTTGAAGACTTTCTTCACCTCCTCGCCCACCATAATATCCACAACTATCTGTTGCATCGCCAAGCTAGAATGCTGCCCGGAGACGGCATAGAACCGGATGTTCTGATCGTCCAACACCTTCCTATTGATCAAGTCTGGAAACCTCGTCTCGCCCTTCATTGTTCGGTAGTAGGGGATCACATCTGCGATGTCGGGTGTTACTGGACTTGCCAGCATCTTCTGCTTCAGTTTCTCCACCCACTCATCAGATACTAGCCTGTGGTTGTATTTGCTTTGGATCTCGATATGGCTCACGTCGATTGTATATACTTTGTTGGAATAGTAACAAGTACTATTATCTGCGACGATTTTTGCTGCCTCTTCTTGCTCTTTCTGCTCTTTGCGGCTCTTCTTTTTGGTGGGTGTAGTGTTCGAACCCGAGGCAATGGCATCACCGAGTAGCTTCTTTTTTGGAGCAGCAGAGTCGGACGTCGGCTTGAGCTTGACCACCCTTTTCTGCTTCGGGGTAGTTTCCAGATCGACCCCCTTCCCCTTCGCTTCGCAAACTGGAGGCACTCTCAACGGCTCAATGTTGGAATATAGTTTTTGAACATCGCCGTAGGTGAGGTCCGTGGATTCCATGTGATCTTCATAGACCCGCAGCGTCTTTGAAATTGTGGGCCTCCTGGACAACCTCTCCCTAGCTCCCTCTAGGAATTCCTCATAGCCGCTGCCCCCCTCCGGGAAGCCGCTAGGATGTGCAAAGTGGATCTTGAAGGCGGACGCTGTCTCTACCACAAGTGCCAGTCCATATTCTTGCATGGAACTGCATGGAGTGTCTGTCACTTGGATGAGGATCCCCATGCATTCTTTTCTCCCACCATCTGTGTTGTACAGCATCAGATCCTCGCCTTCCATCCCGAAAGTCCAACTGGTGAGCTCCTCCCCCTTCTCTGCATCCACATTGACAGTGGCTGGAAGAAGAACGCAATTCCTCGCCTATTCAAAAATGCACAACAATTAGAGCTGACAGATGAAAAGCTAGCAGCTGGAAATAACGTGAGGCCACACGCCATTCACCACTGCATCAGATGTCTTGAGGCTGCATCCTAAGATGGCGTGAGGCTACACGCCATCTGTAACCGGACTGCACTCGAGAGCCCAATCGGTGCATGCCAATGTTGCTACTGAATGGCATGTGGCCTCATGCCATTTTCTACTTCGTCTAAAAGACTTACCATTTGAAGCCGAATGGAGGCCGTGACAATCGAGGCCGGACTCGCTGGCGAATGTGCACTGTGTGTGCAGCGGATCGTAGCAGCAAGGCTACTCTGCCACTTACAGTTGGAAAGTGGTGCTGAAATCTCCCGGGACGCCAAGTGGGCTGCGTGTGGGTGGTGGAGTGGGCGGCGGAGTTGGCGGCGAAGTTACAAACTGGGTGTGTCTTGAAGTGGACGCCGATGCACACGAGTGCGATGCGAGCGCGAGTGTGATGCAAGCGCGAGTGGACGCCGATGCACACGAGAAACCTGTAGAGAAGTGAGCGTGATCGCGAGTGGGAGCGCGATGCGAGCGGGAGCGCGAGTGTGATGCGAGTGGGAGCGCGAGTGTGATGCGAGCGCGAGTACAAAGCAAAATGCAAAACCTAACCTCACACGCGCGAAATGTCACAACGGTTGGTAATCCCGCCACGTCATCATTCCTCGGACTTGGGCGCCACCATTAATTTCTGGATTGCCGCGCGCATGCAAGCACGCAAAATCCAAAAGAAATCCGCAACGTCATCATTCCTCGGACTGCATGCACGCGAAATCCAAAAGAAAGATCATGATTGGGATATCATTTAATACCCTTGCTATATTTATACCATGCATGATTGGATATTCCAAAGCATCTTGTATTTCCAAAAATGGCAGATGTTCAGCTAAATAAAGAAATTCTATCTGTTTCTATTTTTCTCTCAAATCAATATTATAGCGTGTGGGCTCATGCAATTTTGAACCAAAGAAACCCAAAAAACGTTGGACCCAAAATATTTTGAAAAAACCCAAAAAACCCTAAACATTTTAAACCCAAAAATCCAGGCGTCCTGTGGCGTTATTCCTTGAATGGCGTGTGGGCGCATGCCATTTTCAGGGCCAAATGCTGAATGGAGAAAAATTCCCTTTCAGTGCAAATGCTGCAAGAGGCAGATGCCGAGCACAAAGGACTGTAACTACCTCACATGACACAGATAAACTTTTCTCTATTTGGCAAAGATAAACTTTATAGCGTGTGGACTCATGCAATTTTGAACCCAAAAAATGCACCAAAAAATTCTCGGCGTCATCTGGCATTATCTCTTGAATGGCGTGGGGCCGCATGCCATTTTCAGGGGCACATAGGAGTATATTCCTAGGATATTCTGACACGCGCGAGATTTTTTTGAGTTTTCTGGAGATCCAACCGTTAGATCGCAACTAGATTTTACAGAATGGTATACAATGTCTTTCTTGATGACCCTGCAAAAAAGCATCTCAATCGGACACCACATGAGACCACACGAGCCTTACAATGTTTCAGGGGCATTTGCCATAGATCCGACCGTTATTTTGCTCCAAGATTTCACAGTTTGGTGTGCATTGACCTTTCCATCGAAACTGCAAAGGGACATCACAATCAGATGCGGGATCACAAGAAACTAACTTCACTAACTCTGGTTTCACCAAGATCTACGTAAGGAGTTATGAAATGAAAGGACCCTCTCTATTGAAATGTGTTTATGGTCCTAGGGGCATTGTGACATATCAAAGGATTTTGCATCAAGTTCTGTATTTGCATGTTTATCAAGCTACTGAATTGCTAAACCCTAAACCCTAAACCCTAAACCCTAAACATGTGGCAAATGCTGCGTGAAGAAAGATGCCCTTTCTGGGCAAATGCTGTAAGAGGCAGATGCCGAGCAGATGTATCTCAGGCTAGCGAAGGGGACGAACGAAAGCTAGCTATAAACATGACGGGATGCAAATAGATTACTAGGCTGGTCCTACGAAAATCAAAAACCATAATTGAAAACATTGAAAATGCAAAAAGAAAGGTTTATAATATTTTTGAATTTTAGGCAACCAAAGGAATGTAAGTAGGGCATGTGTTTGTAAGTTTAAAAATGCCTCAACCACTTAAATTCCCAAGTAAATAAAGCTGTTTCTATTTTTGGTACAGGTAAACTTTATAGCGTGTGGGCTCATGCAATTTTGAACCCAAAAATGCACCAAAAAATGCTCGACTAGCATTATTCTTTGAATGGCGTGTGGCCTTATGTCGAGCATTATTCTTTGAATGGCGTGTGGCCTTATATTGCCATAAATGGACGTACACACACAGCGTAATTATTCCTTTACACGGCGAATAATCTTGGCGCGGATCGCTGACATGGCATGGCAAAGTTCGAATCACTGACATGGCACAGCTGGATCGAGGCAAGGACATGATGTGACAAAGTTCAACCTCCGACAGCAAAGTCTAGAAGCTACTCAGTTTGAAATTTGTCAGAGGAATCATAAGATCTGGTTTGTCAGAGGATTTGATGTGACGTTCAAGCGTGTGTTATTTTTGAATTCTCGAACTCATTCCTAAGTCTATCATTTTTGTGCGCCGTGTTCTTGGTTCCGCTGAGCGCAGTGAGCGCTGCTTGTGTAAGCGGCGTTGTGGGCTGTGGTTTATGCGTCTACGAGCGGTTGCGGCATTGCGAGCGCCATTGCGAGCGGCAGTTTATGCGAGTGGCAGTTTGTGCGAGCGGCGCTACGAGCAGTTGCGGTGTTGCGAGCGGCGCTACGAGTAGTTGCGGTGTTGCGAGCGGCACTGTCTTTGGTGTGGCTACCGCTTCCTCTTGATATTCGGCACTTGTGCTTCCTGGTATGTTCACCATGGAATGGCTTAGGACCACATTTAGAAATGGCATGAGGCCACATGCCATCTTGGGCCCTTGCAATTTCATGGCTAGCGTATTGTCATGTATGTCTTTACTTGCCTGCAGCTGTGTGTATATCAAGATGGCATGAGGGCTCATGCCAATTTTGTGAATGCGAAATTTCACGTGGGTGTCAATAGCATGTTTGAATAATGGCATGTGGCCTCATGCTATTGAGGTTGTTTGGTATGTTATGATTTAGGCCATTCTCCAATCATTTTTTGTATGGTCTTAACTTCTTTTCTGCACTTTCAGAATGGCCTTCAGGGTTGGGGAAAAGGTTTACATTTTGAATGGTGGGAAGAGAGTTGCAAAAGGGACCCTTGTGTCTATGGATCGGAACTTTGTTATACACTGTGAAAGGCTTGGGGAAGGCAATGCTGCTGTATCAGTAGAGACTGTCTTCGATGGGAATGTGGTTGCTATTGAACGAGGAGAGATGGTCGTCGGGGTAAATGTTGTTGTTGCCTTGAAAAATCTTCAGAAGAAAGCAGATGTTGGGGACAGCGCAAGTGCGACGCATGTTCCCTCCGTGGATCTTAAGAACCGTGCTACATGGATTCAGGCAAAAGTGTTTCTAAACAACCCCGAGGGGGAGGTGGTAGCTGAGGGCTTAGCCACAGTTGTCGATCCAAGAGATGCGGTTGCTAATCAAGAATTGGGCTGGGATGATATTGGAGTTGCGATTTTAGAGGTTGTTGACACAGAAGAAAACAGTCTGACTATTGGAAGCATTGTGCGGTGGAAATTGAGGCACTTAGTGTTTGAGAATGTGAAGGATTCACAATCAAACACCACTACAACTGATGACAGAACATCTCTTCATGGGAAAAGAAAGTACACCTTCCTAAAGCGCAGCCAAAGGGATCTGAGCAACGAACCGAAAAGGCAGAAAATGGCGATGGAGGTTCAAATGGTCTCGACAGTTGCTTGTTGCAAGAGGAGGTGCTGTCAACATGCTGATTGGGATGCTATTGAAGAGGAGAGAGCAAGATACAAGACATTGTCCTGGAAGGCAGCTCGCAATTTTGTGTATGAGGCATTACGGTCATCTGTTGATGCTTCAGAACATCAGGTGGGGGGCATGGTCTTCCAGAGGGGTTTGGTCTGCATGAAGGCATGGAGAATCATTTATGGAGTCCCTCGAAGCACATTCTACAGAATCAAAACTGAGTTCGAGGAACAAAGGGTTCAACAGGCAGTCCATGGGAACGACGGTACGCACAAAACCAGGGGTCATGTTGTATATGGAGAGGCAATCTTCAAGAGGTTTGTCGAGACATGTAGCGAGCAGCAACCACATAAAACCCGCCTCTTGGAAGATGGAACACGAGACACCCAACGAGTTCTCCCTTCCATGTATACCAAGGGGGCCATATTGGAAGATGTGAATCGGGAACTCCAGAGTAATGGCTACAGGAAGCTGAGCCAATCTAGATTTAGTAGATTGTGGAGCAACAGGTTCAGGGATGTGAGTATAGGAAAGTACTCCAGCTTTTCAAAGTGTGACGAGTGCACTGCTATTAAAATGGCTTTGTCGAAGAATTCTTGCAGCGCTCAAGAGCGAGAGACGTTGGTTAGAAGGCGGCTCGACCACAACATCGAGCAGAGAAGCTGCAGGACTGCATATTATCATAACAGGATTCTCTCCATGGAGAGACTTGACTCTTACCTCTGCATCATCCACGACAAAATGGACCAGAAAAAGACGTGCTTACCTGTCGCGCATGTGACTTCGGGTATCGAAAGTTACCTGTCGACTAGTCCTTACGGACACTCTTACCTTACTGCCACGATGGCAGGAGGTCGGTATTGCTGGGCCCGTTATCAGTCTCCGCCTAAGCTAGTTGAGAAACTGGTCTTCGCGTGTGCACTTGACCAGATGGGCATAAGGACGGAATTCCTACGTGCTATTTGTCAAGCATACTTGACCTGGTTAGAGAAACTCATTCGTTGACTTGCACTTGCTAGTGTTGGGAACCCCTGTGATATTGAGCTTGGTCCCTCAATATTGTTAGATGATAGCTTACCGTGTCTACCAAACACCCTCGCTATCATGCCCTTTGTGTTGGTCTCATTTCGGTCCCAAATGCTATTTATGGGAAGTGTCCAGATTTGCTCATTTGGCATATCTACGGAATGTAGAGATCGTCCTGAACACAATGGTGTTCGTCCCATGTCCAAATTCGCAATCTAGGGACATTCCATATTTAGTAAGTTTCGAGCTTGTCCCAGAGACTAACTCCTGATACTAAGGGAGGCTTGGGGTGAAAGCCCAAAGCGTGTGTTCCTCAAGGGGGGGGGGGCTGTGGGGGGTTCCAAATGTATAGTAGGGATAGTGGGTAGGTCGGGCATGGCCGACCAACCTGAGGCATAGTCTAGCTCCCGCTTGCGTGCCTGTCCTTGTTCTGCGTCCGGCTTGGGTCTAAGCCCAAGTTCCATTCCATGCTAGTTGGTGGAGTACCCATGTCCTCGCGTTAGGCCACCGGTATGCCGAAATAGCGCCAGAGTCCGTTTGGCTCCGTTTTGCGTGCTGGTCCTGGCATTGGGATGCTGGTTACTCTAGGACTGTTCCAAGTCGCTCCGGGTTCCTGTCCCTTCGCTCCTTGGGCTTTATGCTCGGGAGTTGCTCCGTGGTTCGGTTCCGTCACTCCTTGGCTCCATGCTTGGGAGTTTGGCACTGTTCCTTCGTTCAGTGGCCCAAGGCCCTGAACTTCGGGTTCCTATGGACACGTGGCATGGACACGTGGCATGTGACACGTGGCATCTGTCACGTGGCACAAAGAGGGTTTAGGTTCCGCTTCGTGGTGTTATCCTATGGTAAATCACCATAGGATAAAGGGTCAAAACCACGTGCGCTACATTTGGTATCAGAGGAGGACTCTCAGCGAGTACTATACAATGAGATTGGGCAACTAGTCTCGTTGCATACGCAGAGATGAATACGATGATCCGAGTGGGTACATGTTTGGGTGCAAAGGCTTCGCAATCGTCCCTTGGGTATGGATTTGGTTACCTTGTTGTACCTTATGATGTGAGCTTGCTCTTGGGTTCATAGGATGGATTTGAGATGTTTCGTTCACACGAGTTTATGCTTGGGCTCGTGAGTGAGGCACATTAGCAACTCGAGGTTACACTTTGAGTTGGCAGGATTAATGTTAGCCTATTGGTGGTTCCATGAGTTGTTCCATGCACCATGGGTAAAAGCAAACCTTCCCTGAGTTTGCTATGAGTGGCAATTAGGCTGGTCCGTAGCTGTGTAGCACGGCACTAGTGGATCCTTCCTAGGCATGATTACAAGTGGATCAACTAAGACTATAGGGATTAGTCTATTGGTTCAAGTAATCATTGCCGTGCTCTCTCATAAACTTTTCTTGGATTGGACTGAAGGCAGTGCGAAAGCAAGCTTGAGGTGTAGTCAAAAGATAAGACCGAAAAGAGAGTCGTCGGGGACGAAGGATCAAACACGTAAATCATCTTCTCTTCTTGGAGAGATGATTTGCAACGAGGGGTGACTCATTGCTCGTGTTCACATCATGCAATCAAGAGTCCCTATCTTGATACATGTTGGAGATGATGGTCTTACAAATGGTGAGTTATAGGATGGATAGCGGTGAAGCGTTAAACCATTTTGTCTAAGCTCGCTATTGGAAGACTTGGGTTACAATGCTCAATTCTTTTCCGGGGAACCTAGCTATTGCTCCTTGAGTAGCTTGGTGTTGGGTTAAGTTTTGAGTTTGATCGGATAGCGAGTGGCATGAGCTTGTCTGTGTTGTGAACAAAAGTTAGTGGTGTTGGGTGTTGTAAATCTCTATCGGTAGAGTGTGGCATTTATGTTGCATTCTGCCAAGTTGAGTTGGCACTTGATATTCATGTAAACCTTTGAAGTAATGATATAGACATTGTTCGTGGTGTTGCTCAGTTGATGATCAAGTCATTGTGATTTCCATATCATATCCATGTGATAATGAGCAATATGTTTACGAAGTTGCTTCGTTAAATGATGATCAACCCCAAAGTGGTTGATGGTGAAGCTAGTCTACTTGCAAGTAGTAGCATTGTAGTAGCTTTGACGGGATTCTCGATAGTGGTCCATTATACTAAGCTTAAGTTCCTTTGAGAGTTGGCCCATAAGGTGTTGGAAAAGAGTTGTAGCATTTGCTATAACTCATTAGTTGATCTGTTAACACTTGGAGTAGATTGTTAGATAGAGAAGGTGTGTAGTTAAGGCATTGACATCACTAGCACTTGTGTTAGTGGAAGTGGCATTGTTGTTCAAGTGATGAGGAATTTTCCTTAGAGCTTGATTTTCCATGTCATTTTTCTTGCTAGTGTTTTGGCTTCACATTGGATCTTGAGAGTGATTGAAGAAAAGTGTTAGTGCAATGTGAATATCCGAAGATGTGGTCTTCGTGATCAAGCTTTAGATGTTCATTTTGCATTCTGCAGATGTCGGTATTGGATGTCAAAAGAATGGGCAAAAAGATGTTCGAGGCTTAAGCATACTATGGGTCATGAGAATTTGTGTTGAGGTGAGCCTATGTGAAGTTGTTAGTAGGAAGAAGTTGGTTGAGTCTTAAAAGTTTGTATTCCTGGACTGAGAGTCATTTTTTCTCTAGGATGGAAAATTTTCCACAAATTTTCTTAGGCTTATCCAATGGCTGATCTGTTGATCACTCTGTCCGAAAACCATTCCGTTTTCGAAAGCCAGTACAAACTAGTGAAGGGGTTGGAGTTGACTTCGGTTGGCTTAGATCTTAGTAGGTAGTTTGTATGATGCAGCCCGAAAGGGATGCTAGCTTTTGGGGCTAAGGCAATTGAGTTGGATAGAGTCTAGAGTTAGTGTAGAAAAGTGGCCGTTGCACTTTTCTAAGAAAGGTGACCCTTGTGCCTTTCTTCTGTAGTGTTATGCTTGGTGGCAGGTTGCACCTTGCAATTTGTTAGACTCTATGAGAGTAGTGAGCTCTCACTGATCTTGACTTGGTCTTGGTGGCCCTGCGCCTTGGCTGAGGATAGTGATGTCCAACTTGGTTGTTTGAAGTTGAGATGTTGGTACCCGTACTATAGCTTTGTATAAGTGGAGGTTGTGTACCAATATAGATCCATCTCATGGTTTTCACTTTAGTTTCAGCTGAGTGTTGATCATGCATAGCTAGCCTCTTCAAGGCATGCTCAGAGCTAGTGGCTAAATGCATTAGTGAGCTTATTGCAGTTGAGTTGGATTCGAGTGGTCATTTAGTTTGTGCTTGTTAATGAACTTTTATCTCATACCGAAGGTATCACGTTCATGTTGGACAAGTGTATGACTAAATGACATGAGTTTAGTGTTTGGGTCTCATGAAAGCAAGTTGAAAAAGTGATGGTTAGTTGCTTGGCAACTAGTGATTGCTTGTAGACTTTGTCAAGGATTGTTGACACTTGCTTCACTCGATGAAGACTTATCAGTGATGGGCTTGCTTTACCGAATGGGGTTGCGGAGGATCGTGTTGTTAGACTTACATGGGTTTTCCATGTTGGCATGTCGACTCTACCTCTGTCGATATCATTTGGCTGTGTTTAGTTCGTGGTGTTAGATTTCATTGAGTCTTGGACGTGGTGATTCACTCTTTGATGAAGTGTTATCTGTAGATGAGTATTGTTGAAGAACTAGTCTCGGATACTGAGTAAAGTATCTCCGACTTTGGTTAGCTTGGTTGCTAGAGAGCTTTGAGTGGTGACACACTCGTGCTTTCTTCTAGCTTTGTTCTAGTGTTGGTGGCACTGAAGTGATGTTTTGTCGTTGACATTGTTGATGTTGAGATTTCAGTGAAATGAGATGTCTCTCCGCAAGATTGATGTTGAGTTTCATTAGTCTCGATAAAGATAGTGTTGATGGTTTGGTTGTAGCTTGGTGTTATTGGCATTTGTACAATTACTAGATAGCAACTGTGTTGACGTTCAAATGAACTGAGTGGCAAGTTTGAGTTAGTTGTGTTCTAGAAGGGATTATTTAGTAGGGGTTGAGCTTTGAGCTTTTCCTTGAAAAGTGGTTTAGTCATGGACTATGCTAACTCTACAAGTGGAAGAGTTAGTGATTGATATTGGAATATTTGAATCCTTATGGGATTTTAATTGAAATATATCGATCATTGATGATTCTTCTTGTGCTTGTTATGACGTGAGTTATGTCCGACTATAGATGGAATCATGGAGGATTGATTAGATGATCATTTGTTGAGCATAACTTCGTTATACTTAGCTTTTGGATTGCTGCAGAAATGCTCTTCATTAGCTTTGGCATTATGAAGTTTGGCTTATGGATGTGTTGAGGAAGATGTTGTGGGTTGCATCACAATTTCTTCTTTAGCATTGAAGTTAGCTTATGAGACTTGTGATCATTGCTAGGCATGACTTGGCTATAGACTTCTTCGAGCTTTTGGTTCTTTGAGTTTTCATGCTCATTGTTCCATTTGTTAGAAGATGTTGGGGAAGGCATTTTGGCTCATTAGCTTCGATATTGACGTTAGTATTTGCATCTAGCAATCATTGGTGATGATTGACTATCATCTAAGATAGTTGATTATCCTTATCAAGAGTTTTGCTTGATTATTGTTGGTATAGAATGATTTACTGTTCTTCGGGATAGTAGATTCTTTCTTCGATGATGATTATGCATTTCTCTATTGATAGGATGATTCATGATCTTTCATGATAGTTAGTTGTTATCTTTGATAGCTTTTGGCTTTTTGCAATACCACATGTTCTTTGTGGTTTGCTCTGGATTGGTCTCTTGGGTTTGAGGCATCCATAGGATGTTGCTCACACTTGCTTAGGCAACTTGAGTTCCTTGGTGTTGTTGGCTACGATCTATTCGGATTAACTAGTGTGATAGTTGGCATAAACGAGTGTTTATTGGTCTTGCCACATTCATTCTGTTTTGTTGATTACTACTCGAGTTAGTTTTGATAGATTGGGATGTTATTTCCTTCGGGTGATACATTCGTGAGCATTGTGCTTGTCAGTCAATAATATTTTGTGTTCTTTAAGTTATTTCTAGTAAGTTGTTGGCTTACTGTCTACTATCTTTGGTAGTTAAGTTTTATCATTAAGTGTTCTTGATGATACACTAGCTATTGAATTTTATTGGATAGTGAATCCTATGTTTTCCAATTATGATGATCTTGGTGGTTCCTGCACTATACTAATAGTTTATCAGATGATAAATTGCTTAGAATACTTTTGTGTTCTAATCTAAGATATAATCACTGATAATTCAGCTTCTAAGATATCATTGTCTCTGACTTTGATATTGTCCATCTATTGATCTTTGAGTTTGGGCCAGTAAAGGCAGACTGGCTTCGGCACTTTGTGTGCATGTTGAAATCTCTAGTCATGGGGTAGCTACTGTCGACTGGTCACATAACCCGCCTCTTTGTCGATGTTCCTTATTCCGTTGAAAGGGCGTGACCGTGTAAACAACTCTAACTGCCTGTTTACAGTAGTCTATCTAAACCTTACCGACGGGTTTGGTTTCTTTGCTTAGGAGGGTTGGGGCCTCTGGCTTCTCTCTCTATGTCCCTGCGGGCAGGGGCGTATCACACTTTTATAAGCTGGGTGACTCCCAGAGCAGCAAGGGTGGCTGACTCCGTTGGTCATTTCCTTGTCGGCGACGGCCGGAAGGTGTCTGAGCTGGTAGCGCATCCGCGTTAGACAAAGAGGTTACCCCTAACTCATTTAAGTTGGTGCATTTCTCACATAGTGTGAGTACCGTGAACTTTTTCTGGAGTTGTTTCCTTGGCGGTATTCTAGACTCGAGTATGCATCGACGAGGACGTCGATCTTCCCGGGTATCGAAAGTTACCTGTCGACTAGTCCTTACGGACACTCTTACCTTACTGCCACGATGGCAGGAGGTCGGTATTGCTGGGCCCGTTATCAGTCTCCGCCTAAGCTAGTTGAGAAACTGGTCTTCGCGTGTGCACTTGACCAGATGGGCATAAGGACGGAATTCCTACGTGCTATTTGTCAAGCATACTTGACCTGGTTAGAGAAACTCATTCGTTGACTTGCACTTGCTAGTGTTGGGAACCCCTGTGATATTGAGCTTGGTCCCTCAATATTGTTAGATGATAGCTTACCATGTCTGCCAAACACCCTCGCTATCATGCCCTTTGTGTTGGTCTCATTTCGGTCCCAAATGCTATTTATGGGAAGTGTCCAGATTTGCTCATTTGGCATATCTACGGAATGTAGAGATCGTCCTGAACACAATGGTGTTCGTCCCATGTCCAAATTCGCAATCTAGGGACATTCCATATTTAGTAAGTTTCGAGCTTGTCCCAGAGACTAACTCCTGATACTAAGGGAGGCTTGGGGTGAAAGCCCAAAGCGTGTGTTCCTCAAGGGGGGGGGGGCTGTGGGGGGTTCCAAATGTATAGTAGGGATAGTGGGTAGGTCGGGCATGGCCGACCAACCTGAGGCATAGTCTAGCTCCCGCTTGCGTGCCTGTCCTTGTTCTGCGTCCGGCTTGGGTCTAAGCCCAAGTTCCATTCCATGCTAGTTGGTGGAGTACCCATGTCCTCGCGTTAGGCCACCGGTATGCCGAAATAGCGCCAGAGTCCGTTTGGCTCCGTTTTGCGTGCTGGTCCTGGCATTGGGATGCTGGTTACTCTAGGACTGTTCCAAGTCGCTCCGGGTTCCTGTCCCTTCGCTCCTTGGGCTTTATGCTCGGGAGTTGCTCCGTGGTTCGGTTCCGTCACTCCTTGGCTCCATGCTTGGGAGTTTGGCACTGTTCCTTCGTTCAGTGGCCCAAGGCCCTGAACTTCGGGTTCCTATGGACACGTGGCATGGACACGTGGCATGTGACACGTGGCATCTGTCACGTGGCACAAAGAGGGTTTAGGTTCCGCTTCGTGGTGTTATCCTATGGTAAATCACCATAGGATAAAGGGTCAAAACCACGTGCGCTACATTACCTCGACTCAATCCTGCCCCCAAGGCAATCTCTTCATCCATGCAGCTGCCTGTGTCTCTGTTTAGCATAATCGCTCATGGGCATGGTGCCCAGAACTATGGGAACTTCTTTGTACCTCTATGGGGTGGCGGGGGTGCAAACATGATGATTGCGTCCCTAGCAAAACACTTAAGGTCTCTGCAAAGTGCGCAGACTGAGCTGAACGGCCAACCCTTGCATAAGGCCCTTGTCGATCGAACCCCATACAGGGTTCAGCTGGAGGAGGAGCAAAGGCTTGCAGTATCGCGTGGGGCCCCATGCCATCCCAGTGAATATGTTGGCCGTCAGATTGTAGGGTTATCACGTGAGGCCTCATGCCATTCCGACGAGGCTGGTCGCCCGGTGAATGCACAGCCTCATCCAAACGAAGCAGAATCTCAAGGAAGTTCTTGCAGCCGATGTGGCCTTCCACCCCATCTTCTGCTCCAAACAGACAATGCTGGCAGTGAGAACAAAAACATGTACGTCTTCGCGTACTTGGCGATGCTTGTTGCCAAAGGCATATTTGAAACGGTTACACTTGGCTTTCTCATGGTTGGGCACACTCATGAAGACGTCGATGCCATGTTCAGTCACCTGGCAGAGTCCCTCCGGCGATCCAATGTCCTCACCCTCCCACAACTCTACGATGAATTCCAAAATTGCATCAAAGGCACTGTTGAAGCTGCACTTCTGACAGAGGTTCCAGACTTTAAGGGGTTTGTAAGAGGCTACATCAGGGATGGATCCGAAACGCTGATTGGCCACTCCAAGCCTCTTCAGTTTCATTTCAGCATGTGTGACGGTGCTCCAGTGATGAGGTACAAGATGAGAGAATGGGACACAGTGTGGCTGCCAGTGGACGGCATTGAACTCTTCAAGAGAGATCCCATAACTGGGGAACCTATGATTCCTCAGGGTTCCCCACGGCCGATGCACCCGGATGGACTCAAAGACCAGGAAAGTATAGTGGCCGGGATTAGACAGCATATTGCCTTCTGGAAGAGGGGGTTGGTGTTTGGTGGAGAATCCTATTTTCAGAGGTGCAAGCCTTTGCTCGAATACTGGGAGAAGATTATATCTGCTATCCAAAATGGGCCGGTTGTATATGAAGAATTGGAAGAGTCCTTTTGGCCAGAACCCAGAGCACCAGATAGTAGCGGAACAATGTCCTCTGGAAATGCAGTGACAGATAACGATGTTGAGGATCACTATTGTGGGCCGAGGAACAAGAAGCCGGATTCAGCATTCAATCCGGTACAGGTCTGCAAAGGAATGGTCGTGCTTGTCAGACCCAGTAATAAAAAACAAATGATATGGGTGGGGCGCTGCATCACTGATGCAGAGGAGGACGCGGAAACTAACTCCTTCAATGTAACTGTGGAGTGGTTCAAGCCAAGTTCCGGATATACGAAGGATTGCCTAGAAAAGATATGGGTGCTGAATCCAAGGGATCCCAGCATGAGCATATCGGTGGATAATGTTGTGCATGGTTGGATGCGGAAGCAGAGTGCCACCATCACCTTGCCAGACCATGCAAGAGATGCAGCAAGAGCATTCATAACTCGGGTTCAAGGTGAGATTCATTAATATTCCTTTACAAAGTTTCTAATGTATTTTATTTCAAGGTGAACAATCCGAATCTGAATCAGAGGAGGCTTGATATAGTGTGTGAGGTAAAACAAAGATGATGTGACATATGCATTTACCAATCACACGTGCATAAATCTAATAATATGGCGTGTGGCCCATATTAATGGCACATAAACCCATATTGTGGGCTTACGTGCTTTATGTACCATCATTCCCTTGCAGCGTGTGTGTTGGTTTCCTTTTATAACACAACGAACTCCATATTTTAGGGTGAAGAGCGTTCTCATGGCAAGCACAAAATCTGTAAGTGAGGCAGAAAAGGAGACGGAGAAGGAGATAGGTGAAGATGTAGAATATATAAGTCTTCCAAACTCCCCGTACTATACTCCAGGTGATCATTTTTCTGAACAAACGGCAACATTAACAACTATCGAGAACGCCCCAGTAACGTCAGAGACAACAATCCAAAGCAAAACAACTGACCCGGAGAAGGATGATAGTACCGCTGAGAGTACCAAAAAGGAGGTGTCCACTAGCGCTTAGGCTTATAATGGCGTGTGCCCTCATGCCATTTACTTGATCACCAAATACCTTTTTCCCTTTGCACTAGTATATCTTAATACCGGTCTGAGAAATAGAATGGCATGTGCCCTCAGGCCTTTTACTAAATCACCTTTGAAAGAAATGCAAGCCTCTATGTCGTAAAAAAAAGGTACTAGAGAAATTCCTTAATAATATGAATGTTATTTAGTTTCATGAAAATACACTAAGGGTCAAATGAGTTAAATGACTTTTCCAGACTAGCAATGCCTCTTGCTACACCTTCACAATTAGATTCGTTAGAAAAAGATAACATTGAATAATATCTAAATGTTCTCACCATTAAGTTATATGTCTGGCTAATAGGAATGATGTTCATCTTGGAAAGCTCACCACACGCTCAATGAACAAACAAATAGTGTGTGCGCGCATGCCATCGCTCTTCTTTAGCTTCAGATTCGGCTTGTTCACCTTGACAATGAGATTTATTATACAACTAGATGGACTCAGTCTGGACATAAGGTCACCGCGCTAGTCACCATGCCCCAGATATGTCTAGCCCCTGGACAAAAAACATATAATTTCACGTCATTTTCAAATACTTGAAAATTTGTACCTAGTCCCATTTTACTGAATAAATCCCACTTTAACGAAATAGAGCTTAAATCATGTTCTCCCTCTGTGTAAAATCTGGACAGGTACAGGATGGATTTTTGCAGATTCTGATAGTGTAGCTCGTACCCTTTGACGACTCAGTCACAACAACAAACTCCTTAGCCACGGCACTAATGTAGTTTATCCTTGTGATTGTGCATTTCAATGCCTTTGCTAGCTTGATCTTCTCTTGTACACCTTTTGAAATAGAAGACCCATATTGTATAGCTTTCCCATTTCTAGCTAGTTGTATATGCTGATCCAGTGTTGACATTGGTGGCATAGCAATATCAATAGCAACATTTGAGGAAGTCTTTAGCTTGAAACCATCTCTCTCTAGACTTTCAATCTCTTCTTTCAAAAGATTGCAACTTCACTCAACTAGCCACTCCTCTGGCACAGAATTTTTGGCTTCGAGATAATTGAGCTAGGGATCCAGTTTGTATAAGTAACATCAGTCCCACAACAGTAAATCCAACTTGACTGGTGGCCCTTTACCCCTAGATCTCAATAGCCCCAGAAACATGGTATTGCTGAAAAACTTGAACTTGAGTGCACAAATGTAAGACACTGACCTCAACTCCCAACCATTCCGAAGCAACACGCATTACTCTTGGCATTGACTCTTTGAATTGCCCAGTTGATACGAGAAATTGGCTCACAAGCAATAATCTTCTCAACCTCTAGCACTGGATTTACTTGTGTAACAATTGGCACCTCCTCCACTCCATGTTCCTTAGTTCTTCTCTGGTGTTGTGGAACAGAATGGTAGTCAAACTCTGGACGGTGAGAGCTAGAAGGAGTGATGTTGGGCTTATCAAATGTCTGTCGATGCTTCATACAAGCTGTCTTTATGTCCCCAAGTGGTTCATAATTTGATTCCATACGAGTTCCAGTAACAACTTTCTCCACCATCTTAAATATTAACCCTGCTACTGGTGTTGTCCTTCTACCAACTCGCTCTCAAAGCTTATCTAAGTTTGGACCTGTACCAACAAACCTTGCTTCTTATGCAGCCAAAATTTTTGATGATTGCTCAAGAGATCTAGTGAGGTTGAAGAGTGTAACTTTATAAAGGGACATTTTTCCTTTCTCTGCTTCAGAAGCTCTCCAACTCCAATGTTTGCTCTCAGAGAGATTAATTGTTGGTGTAAATGCAATGTCATCAAGTCGTTGATCCTAGGAAAAATGCAACATTTAAATGTGACAAAAAAAATTAGAGAAAACTTACATGGAGAATATAATGGCCCCACTAAAACATTTTGAACTTCCCACTAGGCAATCCAACACTCCATTTGTGGAAGGTGTTCAATTGGCACTTTGTCTCCTTCATGCCACCATATGCACATCTCATTTGTTTTTGCCTCATGCTCCTCTTTATTGGTGCATCCATCCATTCTTGACAAAGCTGCTTCCTGACAAAGCTGAACATCCATCCATCCATTCCTGACAAAGCTGCTTCCTGACAAAGCTGAACTCGTGATGGAAGCTAGACTTAATGCATTGGCAATGTTCATTGACACTCTTTGCCTAATGAAACTCACAACTTTTCTCTCTACCTTGTAATGGTTAACTTTTATCACCACCAAATACTTGTCATACAGCCAACCAGTTAGCACCAATAGCATTTGCCATGAAACTACAGAAGTTTGGTTTATTCCCAGTTAGCTGTTTAACAATCTTAGACATACATGTCCAAAAAACAATTTGAGCTTGGAAATCTTGAACCTTGAATTCGGCTATAGCTATAGTCAAGTTGCATTGCAACCTATAAAAGGAATGGTTATAATGTAAATCGGTATAGAATCCTTAAAAAATGAAAAGTCACTTACTTGTGATCATAAACATGAGCTCCCATTGTTGACCAGCTTAAAACTCGTTCCATATGGTCAAAATAGGTCCAGGAATTAACTAAGTCCCCATCTCCATCTATATCTATCCCCATCTCCATCATATATATATTTGTTGTACAAGGTCCACACCAAAAGCAAGACTAAGGGTGGACATCTTAAAGATGAAAGGGCATTGACTATTCGAAGTCACTTAGCTAACAAACAAGCTCCCATGAATAAACTCATAGGGACATTTTCTTTTTAACTCCAAAATTGCATCTAATCTAGATTGAAGCTTCTATCTTGCCCTTCTTGCATCCAGTTCTTTATTTTGCAAAAAAAAGAAGAATGTTTCTAGTGACAAAGTAGAGTTAAGTATTAACTTATACATGTTTAAATTTGTCACGGGTTCTATATTTTGAAGCAAGTCCTTCAAGCTGTTCTCCGTAAACTCATTTTTGCTATTAGCTTGTAGCAACGTGTTCACCACATAATCTTTTAGTACAGATTGTTGAACACACTTTGGAGTTGCAGCACTTTTCTTCCCAACCTCTATAGTAATAGCAGCCTTCAAATTGCGAAAAGAATCATGACGAATTCCTTCCTTTATTGCGTGTTAGTGGTATCCAACATGCACTGTTGCTCTGCCTAAACATCCATCCCGTGGAAGAAAATAATACATTTTTGCATCACAACATGCTTGACACACATGTGTTCCCCACATTTGCGACATCTAAACCTATAGCAACCTCATTATGCCTAGGGGGATTGATCGCTGAGCCTTCAAAAAAACACATATTCTTGCCATGATCAGAAATGCATTTCTCAGCAACACTCTAAAGTTGTCCACCATAATGGACTATGGACACAGATCCGTTGAAATGGGAGAAGTGGGTTGTCTTTACTTTGCACCAATTATGTGGATCAAGACGCGTCTCCATGCCCCTCTTCCTGCTTGACAAACTAGTTGGTGGAAGTTCGAAAAATATATTCCCATTATAGGAAGACAGAAGCTCCTCACCTCTTATGTACTGGAACTCCTTCAATTCCAACCGTATGATCTAGATTGCCAAAATGCCTTATCCACCGCTTCAAAAAGCTTGTCCAAAAGGAATGCACCTACTTTTCTAGGAAGCTATGTTGGGAAGCTCATCTTCTTCACTTTCGTCATTGGAGAGAATAACAACTTTATCCTTCACTCCTTGCATAGTTGGCTGTGAAACTAATGTGCTCTCCTTTGCTCACTTTGGAGATCCTATAACTAGAATCTCCTGACCTGTACATCTATCAAGATCCCACTGAATCCTATTCTCTCCCACACCACTGTTGAGAAGAATAGATTTTTCTATCTGATTACCCTTATCCTGTTAGGTGCCAATTTTGACCATGTGGTCAACATCAGTCAAAGGGAGGCTCAAGGATATATTAAGGCATGTTAGGGTGAGGGACTTAACCTACCCTAGGGCTCATAGTGGAGCGGCGGCGCAGTGGAGCTTTTGAGGTAGCTCGGGGGTGGTTGGGTGGTGAGGAACCTCAAGAGGTGGCATAGTATAGTCTAAGGCAACTAGATCTCTGTCTTTTTGCGCCGGATCATAACATTGGTATCAGAGGAGTTGGTTGTGATAGCCTACTAAGCTGAACGCTGGAATCCTATTGTCGATGGTGGTGCCAATGATGGTGTTGACGAAGCTACGGAGATTTGGACCATTCAAGATGTGGTTCACAAGCTGCGAGCCCTTAATCAAAATCAGCAAGAGATGCAAGACGAGATGCATGGCATGATGGATACCATGCGTGGGCATGTTGAGGCACTCGAGGCTGGACAGGGTAGTGCTCCAAGTAAGCCTTTTTTGGTAGATCGACTCAAGATTTCAACCTTTTCTGGTGATGGTGGTGTGGATGAGTGTCTTGCTTGGCTAGCCAATGTGAAGAAGTTCTTGGCTGCTAGGGGAACTCCAGATGTAGAGGCTTTAGTGGCTATTCCAATGGTTTTGCGTGATGCGGGTCTTCAATGGTGGAATTGGCTTGAGGAGTCTCGTGTTGCAGATAAGAAACCACCAGTGTCTACCATGGATGAGTTTGAGGCTGCTTTCCATTTACATTTTGCCCCTCATTATGACGTGAAGAATGCTCATATGAAACTTTGACATTTCCAACAAGGGAAAATGACACTCGGGGACTATATTGAGAAGCTTACTCGCTTGATTAGTCGTGTTCGAAGGATCTAGATCAAAACAAGTCCTACTTCATTGATGGCCTACATAGTGAGAGCATGTGGCAACACTTGCGTCATTCTCAGCCTACAAAGAGTTTGGAGGAGCTCTTTGATGTGGCTCATCGACTTGACAATGACAAACACAAGTCTCACAAGCATTTGAGGAGTCCTTATGTCAAGAATCATTGTGATGATCGCCGTGGACACAAGGATGGGAATAAGCATCACAATTGAAGTCGGTGGTGACTACTTTGGATGCAAAGGGGTCCAAGAAGCAGAAGTTCTTTGTGAAGAATTATAGATAGGGTTGTTATCATTGCGGCGAACTTGGACACTACAAGGTTGATTGTCCGCAGTTGAAGAACAAGCAGCAGGACAAGAAGAATGGCCAATCTTCTTCTCACAGTAAGTCAGATACTAAAAAGTTGCAAACTTTGCAACGTGAGGATGACAAAAACGACCATTCCAGTCGGAGGAAGAAACTTTCAATCGTTGCTTGTCAGCTCAACTATGTGTGGAACAAGATGGAGCTCGAGGATATGCATGAATCAGCTTTAATGCTGGAGGGCGTGTTCCGTGGTGATCCAGTGTGGATTTTACTGGATAGTGGGAGCGATGACAACTTTGTTTCAGCAAAGTTTGTTGCGGAGCATGGCCTGGTCACACGCAGAGTTCTTCCATACACAGTGGAAGGTGCATCTACCTCTACTCAGCATTTTGATGCTTGTGTTGAGGGGCTGGAAGTGTTGGTTGGCAAAACCACACTTGTGGAGACTTTTTATCTTGCGGATATCCATCATGTGTATCTCATTCTTGGGATGCCATGGTTGGTGAAGGTGGATCCAGAGATAAAGTAGAGTATTAAGTGTATCTCGCTAAAGTATGGTGGTGTTAAAGATGTGTGGTTTGGCAAGGGCGTTCAACCACCAGTTGTTATGCTCTCTGCTACATCTTTGAAGCGGGCTTGTCGTAATGAAAAAGCACTTTTGAGTTATTTGTTGTTTGCTTGTGACTTGGGGGCCCAAGGCACGTGTGAGGAAGAAGCAGCAATACAGGATGTACTTGATGAGTTTTCTGATGTTTTTCCATCTGAACTTCCTCATAGGTTGCCTCCGTTATGAGGTGTGGAGCATGGGATTACATTAGAGCCAGGGACACAGCCAATTTACCAACGTCCATTTCTGTTAAGTTATGCGAAGGAGCAAGAAATTCAATGACAAGTCAAGGAGTTGCTTGAGTTTGGATTTATTCAGCCAAGTCAGTCCCTGTTTGGTGCTCTAATCTTGCTTGTGAAGAAGAAGGACAGTTCAATGTGAACGTGTATTGACTACCGCGCTTTGAACAAGAAGACAGTGAAGGATAAGATGCTGATGCCATGTGTGGATGATATCCTGGACAAGCTTGGTGAAGCACGAGTGTTTACCAAGATTGATTTGAGGAGCGGATATCATTAGATTGCAATGGATATCATCAGATTGCAGATTGATCTAAGGATGGATGATGCATCTATCTCCAAAATGGCATTCAACACAAGCTTTAGACATTTTGAGTTTACAGTTATGCCGTTTGGTTTGACGACTACACTGGCCACACTTACTCAGTTGATGATGGAGTTATTTAGGCGTTATCTTCATGAGTTTGTGGAGATTTTCTTGGACGATATTCTTGTTTTTAGCAAGAATATGGAGGAGCATATGATGCATTTGCGCAAGGTTCTTTTGTTACTCCAAGACAACAAACTTTATGTGAAGAAGAGCAAATGTGAATTTGCAAAGTCATAGGTGGAATATCTAGGCCATATTATGATATCTAAGGGTGTCAAGACGAATCTAAAAAAGGTGGCTATGGTGGAAAATTGGCCTATACCAACTACAATGGCCGAGTTGCGTAGTTTTCTTGGTATAGCTAGTTATTACTGATGTTTCCAGCATAAGTTTGCCAAAGTGGCTATTCCTTTGATGCAGTTGTTACGCAAGAATGTGCCATTTGAGTGGAAGCAACCACAAGAGGAGAGTTTTGTGGCTCTGAAACGATTGTTGAGAGAGACTCCAGTGCTTCACATTGCTGATCTATCGAAACCTTACGAGGTGACATGCGATGCGAGTGGTTATGCACTAGGAGGAGTTCTTATGCAAGAGGGACAGCCTATTGCATATGAGAGTCGAACTTTGAATTCCACAGAGCAACACTATTCCACATATGAGCAAGATTTACTCTTTATTGTTCATGCTTTGCGGACGTGGCGGCACTATCTTTATGGTGCAGTGTTTGTGGTGTTGACAAATCACAAACCACTTGTGTATCTTTTCACACAGAAGGAGTTGAACACTAGGCAAGCTTGTTGGATGGTTAAACTCATGGAGTTTGGAGAGTTTCCTATTGAGCATCGTCCAGGAAAATCAAATGTGGTGGCAGATGCTTTATCTCATGTTCATCATGTGACAACGTTACAAACACGATTTTGTCATCATTTGAGTAAGGTGGTCAGCGAGTTTGGGCAGTTGGTTGAGCATACTTAGGCTCAAGATGCTGAGGTGGCCTCTTTGCAAGACCAGATGGAAGCCCTTTTCTCATTGGTGGATGGGATTCTCTATTACAATGGCCGTATATATTTGCCATGGGTGGATGCATTAATTACTCAAGTTTTATTCCACTATCATGATTGTTCAGAGGCCGGTCATTTTGGGGGGAAGAAGACATATGAGTTGATTAAGCGCAACTTTTATTGGAGGAATATGAAGGTTGATATCCTCAAGTATTGTAAATCATGTGAGCTTTGTCAGCGGGTTAAGGTGCCACGGGAGAAGCTGGGGGCACTTTTGCAACCTTTACCTATTCCTCAGAGCTGCTGGTGTAGTATCTCTATGGACTTCATCACTTGTTTGCCACGAACACAAAGGCAAAAGGAGCAAGTATGGGTCATAGTGGATCGGTTGACAAAGTATGTGCAGTTGTTGGCTCTTCAGAAGACTGTCACTGCCTCAAACTTGGCTGCGGTTTACTTGGGGAAGGTTTTTCTTGATTTTGGTTTGCCGAAGGACATCATTAGTGATCAAGATTCAAATTTCACCAATGGATTTTGGAAAAACTTTGCAAAGGCTATGCAAGTGACTTTGAAACTCTCGAGTGGAGATCATCCTCAGACGGATGGGCAAACCAAGCGTGTGAATCAGGTGGTAGAGGATATATTATGTTGTAGCATTGGTCAAAGGCAAGGACAGTGGGATCTATATCTTCCGTTGGTGCAATTTGCTTACAACAATAGCCAACACAGTGGAACTAAGCTAAGTCCTTACTTTGCCATGTTTGGAAGGCATCCTCAAATAGCGGTGGAGTTGGGATTGCATTTGAGTAAGGATGTTCAAGATAAACTTGATTCCGAGGCGACTGATCTGGCCACAGAACTTATGAGATTCTGGTGGTGTGCAAATGGAATTTGCAAGCAGCTTAGGATAGAGCGGAGAAGTTTACCAATGAGCATCACCAATTCTGGGAATATAAAGTGGGTGATCTCGTCTTTGTGCAAATGATCTTTCCGTCAAGTGAGCAGCGGAACACTTTGGTGCCTTTACGGACAGGGAAGAATGATTAACTTTCCTATGGATATGTTGGTCCATATGAAGTGCTGGAGCGCATTGGTAAAGCGGCTTATTGGGTGCGGCTACTAGCTGGGGTGAAAATTCATCTGGTATTTTATGTTAGCCAGTTGAAAGGTGTACTATCTCAAAGTGACAAGCCCACTGCCTCCTTAATGTATATGGCTATGGAAGATGGACTAGGAGCTTGAGTAGGTTCCCCAGAAAGGGTGATCACCAATACAATTCATCCTTGGGACAAGGACTTTGTTGGGGGGGGGAAGAATTGTTAGGTGCCAACTTTGACCATGTGGTCAATGTCAGTCAAAGGGAGGCTCAAGGATTTATTAAGGCATGTTAGGGTGAGGGACTTAACCTATCCTAGGGCTTATAGTGGAGCGGTGGCACAGTGGAGCTTTTGAGGTAGCTAGGGGGTGGTTGGGTGGTGAGGAACCTCAAGAAGTGGCATAGCATAGTCTAAGGTGACTAGATCTCTGTCTTTTTGCGCTAGATCATAACATATCCTGACATACATTCTCCAAACTAACTAATCTCAGCTTCAACTTGAATCTTCTATAGAGGAAGCTCTCTTTTATAACACTCTTAGAGAAAAAAATTGGAGGCTTTTGATTGAACTTCAAGTAGAATTCTCTCATATCTTCTCCTTGCTCGAGCACTTAGAAAAAATTTGGGGAGAAATTGACAAGAAAGAACAAAGATATTTTTTTTATTGTGAGATTTAATTAGTTGTGTCCTTGCAAAGGGCAAGTTATATATTTTAACAAAATATAAAACCTTTTGGAATCTAGAGATATATGAGAATCTTAAAGAGCCACCCATATTAATTGTATAATTGATTGTGAAAGGAATAATACTGTTGAAATGAATGGGGTTATGAGTGAGAGGTGTTGATTAATCACGAGAGTTGTAGCATTAATTGCTTGTTCTCCCTCTCATCTTCATGCTCTTTTCCTTTCAAAAGAGTTTCATTCTTTTGTGATAAGTGAGAGAGAGTCAAGCTCGGAAAGGTTGGTTCATATGCGGTTTTTTCGCGTGCAAACCAATCAATTACACATATTTTAATATCTAAAGCATTGAATGATCTTCCTAGCACTAAGGGAGCTACTTCTTTTCTTTTTTTCTTTTATTCCCTTGGTGTTGGAAGATTGGTTTGGCAACAAACTGATCTTCCCAACACTAAGGAAATTGCTCCTATTTTTCTTCAAAACTTTTTTTTAATATTTACTCAAGTTTTTCGTTGTCATTTTCATGTAGACATATAAGTCATGCCACAACAAAAGAAGCATGCCGGTCAACCTCAATAGACCCATTCTCTAGGAAAGAATGACAACAAAAAACATATCTCATAAGTGTGTTGCTAAAAAGATGTATTAATTAGAAGAAGAAATCATTGGTATAAGAGGGCATCCTTTTAGATTTGCAACTATAAAGAGTAAAAAGGTGCAGTTGATGAGACAAATGTTGCTTCTTAGAGACAAATGAAATAACATTCATTAACTAATAATGACTTCCTAATGCACTTTGTGCCCATCATATTCTATCCTACAGCAATAGGTGTTTCAAATAAGTTCAAGTACCAACTTAGCATAGTTGCTAGCACTCTTTGAAGTCAAAGGAATCCCTCCTTTTTGGAATAACATTTAAAAAAACAGAGTGCCACATGATAGCTCTAGCAATGAAACTCACAACTTCATAGACAATTCAGAAACATGGTATAGGAGATCGTCTTGATATATAAAATTTAGTCAACAGAATTTCCCGTGATAAATTATTTCAATGGCTACAAGAAATTAACACCCCATTAGTTGTCATTGAATTAATGTATGTCATTATTCTTGTAGACTATCAAGGAGTTAAATAGATTGAATGCACTATTTGCATTAAATAAGGATGTCCACTGTGATTAGCTTATATATTAATGCCCTTGAGAGTTTAATGTGGCATTAACATTTCTTGGAGATCCATATAACTGACCATTTCATTCTCACAATAAGAATTTGACCACCTATAAATTAGCAAGAATTCCTCGGATTTCATCTTATCTTTTCACAAATTTCTCTTGCAATTACATCATATTCATGTGGCCAAATTCCTTTTGGTTATAGTTCTACAAGATAGAGTGCTTGGTATTTTTATGATTAATAATTTTTAAAAAAAAATTAAAGATGAATAGTTTTAAGTTTAATCTAAAATAAAAAGATATGTGTATGTGTATGGCCATTATTATGGAGAATGAAAATTGACTCTACCATATTATGCAACTATAAATAATATGTGCTAAGTAATAGAAGATAAATTTAAATTTATATCAACTAAATAACAAAGGACCTCTTGTTATAAAAATGAGTTTAGAAAGAGAACACTAGATGAACTAATGCCAAATGACTTGTACTCCCAAAAGGATGGAGGGGTTATTGATTTATTCACATAAGGACTCTCCACTACTTACGTAACTCCTTGTTTCTTGAAAAATCTCTATGTCAAAACTTTCCACTACAATAGCATTAACATAATGTTGTTAATGCCAAGAGCTTGACCCAGTAAATGGATAGTGCCAATTCAGAAAACATTGAAAACTCTAATACATATGGTCAACCTCATCACACACTTAGTAGCAAATATCATGGCTACAACCATATCCTCACCCTTGTCCTTACAATTCTCCATTGAAACAAGTGCATTTCCCAAGGGAAGTAGAGTTGAAGTATGTACTACTATAAGTGGGAGAGTTGATGTCTCATAGTGTTGTGCTAAGTAAAGAGTATCGTCAAATGTAGCTGGGGCAAGTGAATGTATAAGTCTTATAAAATCTTGATGAAATACTAAGTACAACATTCCTAACTTGATCTATTCTGAAATATTGGCTCTACATATTTGGGAGAAAGCTCCAATCTACATGAACCATTGTACTATTACAATGCCGTCCCTTGAGACATATGGGAAACTCATATCAATGCCAAGCATCATCCCAAGAATGATAAATGGCAATCACCATAAAATGATCAAATCAATTATATGCATCATCCTCAAGATTCCCATTGAAGAAATTTGGCCAAACATGAGGATTGGCATCAAAAGTAAGAGAAGTTGCACTATAAACTATGAATATTACCATCAACTAAATTTCATTATTCAATTGCAACCATATAGCATTGAGCAATTACATCAATTACTATTCTATAGTCAAAAGAGGAAGATGCTTCTGCAAAGGAGGAGTATTCTACTCTGCCATAAAGATGAATGAAAATAAGAAAAAAGCTAAATAAAAGAAATGGAAAGCTACAAAGATAAAAGAGATCTAGACAATGCCAAAGCTAAACTAAACACACAAATTTAAGCACTCCTCAATGACAATCAAAATTGCTCCTCATCTCCACCAATGTGAGTGCATGGAATATAGAAGTGTATTCAATTAACCCAAAAACCCTAGCTTATATAGAAAAGTGAGTGGTCTAGATTAAAACTAATTCAATGGCTACTATGCTAATAATAGTAAACAACATTAACAACAATAATCCTTTGTGAATATTTCTAAATCTTATAAATTTATTATGAAAATAATGAAGCTTTTTTATCAATTAATCAAAGCACTCCTAAAAGATATCAATCTCAACATTTAATAAAAAGATCTTCAATATTTTTACTTTAATTTCTTTGAGATTGTTTGGAGGATAAAGATAAAAAAAGATAAATAAATAAACCCTAAATTAAGCTTTTTTATGATAATATTCATTTTATTAGAAGGTATTAAATCTGTGATTAACACAACAACTCCAAATTCATGAAGTTAAATGCTCTTGATATGGAAGGTTTAGATTCTGCTTCATGGTTATCCTATGGTAAAGCACTATAGGATAAAGGGTAAAAACCACATGCACTATACGTATTTATGGTTGAGTTATTTCATATTTTAATATCTTGGCTAGGGAAATGCCACACTTTTATAAGTGTTTATCATCCGCAAACAAATGGTTTGGTAGAATGGCTTGTTTAGACTTCCAAAAAGATGATCATAAAGTATGTAAAATTTCAACATTCAGATTGGGATGGTTATGCATCATCTTTTTGGTATGCATATATCATAGGGGTACAAAGTTTAATAGTGTTTCACTATATAAACTCCTATATAATCATGATCTAATACTACCAATAGAGCTGAGTTTACCTTTGCAATTGCCATGAAATGTCAATGCTAAGTCCTGAGATCAATATTTTACGAGCATTCTTCCACGTGTCCAAACGGAGTCTACTAAACACTTGGATTGCATACAAGTTAGACAACAACAATGCTACAAATCCTATCATCATTCTTCAACAAAGTACAAAATGGATGACTTGGTGTTAGTCCATTTTCCCAATCTTATGGTATATGGTTTGTCTAAGGGGCTCCTTATTCAATGGAAGGGACCATATTGGGTATTGCAGCAAGTTGGACCAAAAGTTTATAAGGTTCAACATTATATTTAATAAACTGATCCTCTAGAAATTATACATGTGTAGCAACTGAAACACTTCATACAAAGGGATCAAAGACAACTAGTACCACTTTTGCTAAAATTTTATTGTGGGAGAAGTAGTGCACCAGATGAGAAGTAGAACTTCCCTGTCCAATATACTGCACATCTAAGATCCCAAGAGGAAGTCAACTGAATGGTAGAGTGGGCTTCTGCAGTTTAGCTGTAGGATACCAGAGGTGATTTTTGTTTGCTCCCTTTCCCTCATTACCGGAACTCACTACCACAGATTTTGGATAGCACATTCAAGAAAGAGATTGTTGGGCTTGTCACCAGGGAGTAGTTCACAGCAAAGGTAGCTGGCTTATTTCATCACTTTGTTTCATTTGTATGCTTTTGTAGAGCACCAAGATAGAGGTGTAGGAGAAAGAGAAGCTGCAGAAAGAGTAAGACTACATCTCATCTCTTTGGCCATGTGTCTGAATCCATCTATGTTGCAGGGAAGAGGAACTTCAGCTCCAAAAGAAGAAAAAGAGACGAGAAAAAGGCCCTTCCCACCTGTCATTTATGGACAAAGTCAACAGTGACACCTATAATGCTGTAAACAACTCTCCTTCCATCTCCCCCTGCTGCTATCAGCAAAAGGTGGGATTTCCACAGAGGTGAAAATGGAAGAAAAGTGCTCCACTATAATGGTGATTGATGTGTGCAGCAAATGGCTTTCACCTCTTGTATCTGGATGAAGACTAGCAGCTCGCTATTAGGTTTGTCTTTCTTGTGTGTGAAACTAGAACAAGAATGTTGTAAACATTGGCATGCAGCATGCAGTAGTGGCTATAGCCACATGATAAGATGTTCGTGATTGGAGGGAACCATAATGGCCAATAATTGAACTATGGTATGTAGTGTTTTACTCTTTAATAACTGATATTGCACCTTTGCCATAAGTGCTCTATCTAAGAACACTCACCTGGTCCAAAGGTGAGCAAAAGCTCCCAACGTCTCCTTTTGTCCTGGTCCATGCCATTGACCCCACCCTGTGCTGGTCATAGCCTGATAATTTTTATAGCTTTATACTTTCATCTTACAATATTCCTGAGTGTTTTCAGATTTTGAAGAACAGGATGCTGTTTGTTGGGTGCCCACTTGAGAAACCCCTGACTCTGTCTCAGGTTAATATAATGCATAGGAACTTTGAGATCTATCTCACTTCAATGCTCTCTATCTCCAGTTTATGCTTTTGATATGGAGACTTTCACTTGGTTGTATTTTTCAACATATGGACAAGATCCAGTACATGCGACATACTGTATCATGAACCTGAGATTGACCATTTGCTGTTTGAGGGGCCAATCCATTTAACTGATCTGATCCAGCTTAGTCATGTTTGGTGGAGAAGACTCCAATAGGCATTTGCTCAATGACTTCAACATCTTTGATCTAGAAACAATGACATGGGAAGCTATAGATGCAATATAAGCCAGCACAGATGTATATCGCATGTGAGGTATGACATTTTGATTATCCTTGCCGGCCTTATTCTGATTCCATTTGTCATTTCTGTCCTACCTAGGGATTGAGTCTCACCTCTGTGTGTTTGAATGGCAAAGAAACATTAATAGCCTTAGGTTGTTTTTGAGACTGTGACTTGTATTGAGGTGGAAGCTTTCAAATCCATGTATTGAAGATATGCAAAAGCCAATCAGAGGTGTCTCTTGCTCCAAGTGTTCGTGGAAGCCATTTTACAGAGGTTAGAGAATCTGCAAATGTGCCTGAGAGCTCAATAATTTCGAAGGAACCAATAGATCATCAACCTACAGTATCATATTTTTGTGTGTCTCTTCCCTGTTTGATAATGTTATTTTACTTCTTTCCAGGAGAATGGTGACTACAACACTCCAAAGTTGCTGGAGCTTAAGCAGGAGCTTGAGGTGGCTCTAGCATTACGCTAAGACAAAATAACATGTATAGCTATGACTGGTCGAATATGGAGAAACCCTTAGCTTTTGTGAATTGCTTTAATGGCAAGGAGCTTATGCAGCATGATAGTTCATGGCAGAATGAAGTAGAGGCACTCTAGGTTTGGCATTCTTGTTGGATATCTCTATGCTTCTCTCTGAAAGTGACGAAAAGATTGAGATTGCTATGCTCCAGGTCATGTCAATGCTGTTGTTGTCCACCAGCAATGACATTTCTGCCAGTGTTTCTTACAGCAAGATCAAGATCATCATTGGTTTTTAGGCAAATCGACGAAGATGCCTGGAAAATGAGAGATGAAAACAAGAATAGAAAGAAACTGGAAATATCTATATAGCTGAGGGTAGAGGCTATGTATAGCTATGAGAAGAGGTTGATTAGAAACTTGAGGAGTCTCTTGATTAGAATCTTGGAACGGTCAGGAGAACTTCCTAGCAGAGAGTAGAATTCTAAACCTTGGGAGAAAAGCAAGCTTGGATGACAAAAGAAAAGTACCTTGAGCATGTTGCATTGCATAAAATCCTGTCTCGGCCTTAAGACAGGAGGACCTTGTGCATATCATCCTATCCAAAATGTTCAAGTAATGTGAGTAGTGTTTCTAAGAAGGATTTTCAGATAGAGATAGACTTGGATAGGATATTTAGATTCATACATTGTCATGATGCTCCCCATGTGCTTGAAAACTTTGGGAGGATGTAATGGGAAGCTGATGGCATTACTTGCATGTGCTTCTTGATGGCTTAGAATCACTGGCAAGGAGTGGAAGAATTGGTGACAAAATAAATGGAAAGTGTGCATTTTGATGGTAAGCCTTATTGTTTTATTTATTTTCTTGCAAAACAATTTTGAACTGAAGAGGATAAATGTTGGTGATTAAGTGTTCTACTTTCTGTTTCAAGTGTTTTAGTTTTTGGTTGTGATGAAGCAAGAGTAGTTACAACATTTTACAAAATTCAGATAACATCTGGAAGACGATAGTGGTTGAATTTCCATGTATATGGGAATTTGTTTTAGGACTTGGAGCATTGCTTTCTGGCAGACATTTTTGAAAGAGTCATGTGTTAAATATTCATCACAATAGTGAAAAGATTGTGCTCCTTATTTTCAGCTAAGAAAAATGTTACATAAGAGACCACCAAATCTCATTACTGAGAGAATCAGAATAAATCATTGTTCTATTGTTTTATTTTTTAAAGATGTGTTGTTCTGTTCCAAAGTATGTACAACTACATCTTCTCAAATTGAAATGTTCTCTACTTCTCCCAGCGAAGCTAGGGTCCCTGCTGGCTTACATGTGTGTCTCTGCCCAAGGTGGTCACACGGCATGAGCCCGGTGTTAGAGTTGGCAGCTGGATAGCAAAGGCTTACTACAATTGCCTGCAAGTCTCTAGTGTAATTAGCAGCTTCATTCTCATTCATTGTGCGAGCAAGTTCCCACGGTCTCAAAAGGATGCCTTTTGCAGTGTGACTCATCAGCTCAATAGTGAGAATGTCTTGGTAATTGTTACTAGATGTGGCCAGCACTATGCGAGTAGGTTGTTATTGGGGACATGGTATGCAATGTACTATTGGATCCATCACATCATCTCACAAGAGGCAATGAACAGAGCTGACTGCTTGGAAATGCACACTCCATGCAAGGGATGTGAGGCCAGTGCTGGTGGTGTAGGCACCAAAGAAAAGGCCCAAAAACTGGCTGCTGCCAATGTCATTGGCCTCGACTCTGCCCACCACCATTTGTTTTATGTGGCTTCAGGCTTACAGCTAGGTTAAAGTTCTGCTGTGCTTGCTGAAAGAAGCCAGGTTAGTATGTTAACAACATCCCTACCTCCAAAGTTGGGGACCACCATCTTCTGACTCACAGAGTCCACTTAATATACACACTGATGGTAAAGTTGCATGACTCCCTTTTACATGCTTTTCTTTTCCATCCCAAGCCAGGGAATGAATAGGCCTTCATTGCACCATAGGATGTCAGGAATTATAATTGTAATTTCTTTGTACATACTTTGATAAGGCAATCCTAGGAAGACCTCATTTTGGTAATTTTTGAAGGAAATGATAGTTCATGGGCATTGGGAATGCATATTTCCATCACTTCACTCCACCAAGCAAGATAATAGTAATACAGTTACTCATTAGCATTTAGACCCCAGCTCTGTTGAGCAAACAAATATAAATTTTGAATGAGCAGTATACAAACATCCACTTTTTGCTATTGAATTTGGCAGTAACAGTGAATTCCTTTGTACTCTTTCTTTCGGTTTTGAAGTTATGCTTAATCAACTTAGCCGCAAAGACTCATGAAAGAGCTCATTGTCATTGGATAAATTGCTAGAAGACTTGCTAGCAGTGGGGAGGATGCAAGGAGAGAATTAAATGGCAACACTGTGGCAACACTCCTTTTCCACTAAAGCAACACTCCTTTTCCCCCCTTCTCTTTTTTCTTTTTTTTTTTAGATAAACTGTGGCCTACCAGCCTTAGAAAAGGACTCTTTACCAGTAATTCTTCCCCCTCTTCTATATGGCAAGAGTGGATGCAAGCACTTAGCACTTGCATCATGCACCTACAAAGTTACTGTGACTAACTTGTAACATCAAAAGCTGTAAATGATTATTAACACTTTTTTAGACATGGCTATCTCTTTTACTTTTTTTCAGACTTACTTGTTGTTCTTCTCCAAAATATATATACCAACATCTTTTCATTTTGAAAACTTTCTCTACTTTTCCTGGTGGAGCTGGGAGCCCTGCTAATACACTAATATTAGTGTAGTGGGATTTTGATAGTCATAGATTTGTGTCAATCCGAACCACATGCTCTTGTATATATGCTGGCTTTTGGGTTAATTGAGGGGTACATTTCTGTATTCCATTCCATATTCCATGCACTCACAGAGCTTATAAAAGGGTATATAAAACCAATAAATAAAAACTGATCTACATAAAATTGCCAAAACCTATATGAAATTAATGACTTGGTTTACAGGGATAAACCAATATGAAACAAGCATTTCATCTCATAGTGTCTTTCCTTTTCCTAGTAGCAAGATTGTTTTTCTATAGAGACAAATTCTCCATATCAAGTTCTAGATTTTTCTAAAGGCACTGCCATGGTAAATGCCTTCTATCCACTGTGTAAGGGATAGTAGCTGGGTGTAAACCAATGGCACAAATGGTGCTGGAATTGTTCAATAGCTATATGAAGCTCTAGCTGTGAGCCAAACAGCAAGAAATCCCACATGGGGCATTACATCAAAATTACTACTATGCTATTCTGCTTTTCTTATATGGCATGTGGCCTCAGGCCATGGTTCTTGCACATTTACCAGATGTCCAACTTTATTAGAATGACATGAGGCCTCATGTGATATTCTCACATTCAACTGGTCAACAGCTTTAGGATGGCGTAATGCCTCATGCTTAAGCTTTGTATCCTCCACCAGTTAAACCTTGTATGGCCAAGCAAATGGGGTAGATCAAGCCTCTCGCAGGCTAATGAGGGAATATTCCAGGGACTTGGAATATCCCCTGTGCTCTCAAAGCTAGAATCTAGGCCGTGAACGTGCGAGAATAAGTGGCAATAAGCGCCACAACAAAGGATCTCTCCCATGCGTCAAACTCCATGCATTTGAAAGCCTTTCACACAGCTCAAAACTATTTTAGCCTCATCCAAGTGTTTTTAATATGGTTTCACCATGCTGCAATTCAGGCCTTTTCTTCCAAAATATCTCCAAGATCATTGGTGTGGTGGTGACAAACTGCATTATAAGCTTCAATGATCTCATTGAAGCATTGGCATTTTCGTTTCCAGGCTGTCATGACCAAGTTGAGAGTGTGGCATTGACATCGCAAGGACCATAGCTGTGAGAAGCTATCTTCCAAGAGTTTGCCTGAGAGCACTATTTGTAACTCTGTCTGTAATAGCTGCAATTATGGACCTCAGGCCAATCTCAAGGATAGATTTTTTAAGGTGTCCAGCTAGAAGGAAACACAAAAAAAATTAGACATAAGCATAATGTTGATAAGTCATTTTTGAACATCTGTCCAGCCATCTGCCACTAGTGTTAAAGGGATATAATTCTCTTTGTGACTTTCCAACGCTGCTGCCACCCTTTGCCTGCTGTCTTCATAAGTGCAATGCAGAAGGGAATTGCAGATGTCATTTTCTGATGGATACGTGTAGCCAATGCCAGCTCGTGCAACTGTGTCAAAGGCATGCTTCCAGGTCGGATGCTGTATCATATGGAAAGCCACACCTGTTTTGTAGACAGCCTGTGCAATTGCCATGTCGCATGCATGCCGGAGATGAGGCAGGCACTTGGGTGGCCCGATAGTAAAGAAACTCTTGCCTTCGTTGTAGTTCTGACTGTGGGGACAGCTCCTGTCTCTTCTTTTTTCGTAGTGACGATTGTCGTGGAACCCTTTCCTGAGAAAAAGAAAATCAAAACAAAATTTTGAAAAAAAAACTTCATTGTCTGGCTCTTTACTACCAAAGAAAGAAGATACTTGCTCCAGTGTCGGTTGCTACCATGTCTTCCTCACTACATCGTCTTTGCCGCGTCAGCTGCTGCATGATCGCCAGTAGTTCCTGTGCAAATTCTCTCCTTCTCAAGCTCCCGAAGCATCGCCTCCAGCAGCACCGCCACCACCAGCGGGAGCACTGTTGGTGTTGGATCCTATCAGAACAAACACGGGAAAAAGTTAAAGTGAATGATAATGAAATTTCAAAAACATACCTGGAGGACTTTTCCGGTTACTATTGCCACCACCAGCAGCACTGCCTTGATCAGAAGACACGCTTGGGGGTGGTCTTCCTGCTGACAGCGTTGCCCTCGTCTTCACTACGACCACTGTTGTACTCATTGGCATTGTCACCAGCTCCCCGGTCTCATGCTGCTAATCGTGCTAAGCGTGCTCTCAAAGAGGCCATCTCGTTTGGACAGACAGCATCTTGTGCCGCCTGAAGCAATGCCATGCCTTCTTCCGAGACAGGATTGCGTGCGTTGGACGCCACAGATATTGCATCTCCCTAAGGCACTAACCTGTCTGACGGAATGGCTCATGCAGAATGCTTGCTTGAGTCTCTCCTTGCCAAGCTCACGAACAATAAATATGGATCAGGGGATCGCCAAGGGCTCTCCCGCCTTGTTCGCATCGCCTTGTTCTTGCTCCATACAGTACAAGTTCTGAAGCTTAAAAACAAATGGCTACAATAAAACATCAAGATAGTTTCTGTTCTTGCATTGGACCAGAGAAAACTTCAATGTCAGATAATAAATTTTGAGATATTTTTATCGTTGTTTACTTGTTCTTGGTCTTTATGCTGCTCGAAAAATCAGTATTGTCAGTAGGCGGTCTTTGCGAAATTCATAACAAAGAATCAAAAGGAGAGATTTGAACCAGAGATTTGTTGCATTTCTTGGTACCACTGCGTTTCTTCTGCCAAACGGATTTAGCCAGTTCAAGGAAGCTCTGTTGTCTGATCATTCTGGTTGCAAAGGTACAACTCTTTACTGTTATACATTGTCATGCATGTTGTTCTAGGATAGCATTGCTAGGCACTTCAGGACAATCCCAAGATAACGTCACTGTAGCAGAACTGGGCTCTCCATTTCTCTAGATGAAGCTCGCATGCAGCAATGACAGTGATATCAGAGAAGAGGCCATGGTGAACGTCGTTAATGCCATGAGGAAGCGACCACAAGGACTTGATGGAGTTTCTCAACTTCCTGAAAGAGTTATAGTTGGCTTTTGAATACCCGCTAAAAACTGGGATTACGCCCTATCTAGGACTCCGTTGATCCACGTGCGGACTCGTGTAATGTATGCTTGCTGTAGTCAAACTTGCTGCACGAAATCTAAAAAATCTTTAAATATGTATTTCTATTTGGTCAGAGCTGGATTCCTTGCTAGTTTTAACATATTTCTTGTTCTAAGGAATCGAACTCTTCAAGCAAGCACATCTAAAACAAAATAGCATTAAAACAGCTTCGGTTAGCTGCTTTTTAGGGTATGGCATGCATTCTGGCGCTGACTCTGGTATTTTTTGAACTTTTTAGCTCTCCTGAGCTCACAAGCTGTTTGTTTGACGACTGTAAAAAAGGTTTTGTCGCATGCTCTCTCTAAGAAAACTACTAATAAAGCACCCGTTTTTGGAAATTATAGCCTCCTCTGGCTGGGAGAAAGACAGAAATGTTTTTAATCCGAACGATAAAGCAATGCTGCAAATATATGAAAAATATGATTTGGAACTAAGCGTCACTAGCAAAAATGGTACATCTCTGGTTCACTCAAACATTACATCTCAAGAAAATTACCAATTTGTTGCATTCAACGTTCCAACGATTTCGGGCACATACTATTTAAATGTTCGTAAACACCAGAACACACACGTAAAAGGCTCGCCATTTGAATTTTCAGTTCTCTCAGGTATATATATATTTGGTTTTGTTTTGTGCTGCCTCTTTCTTACTTAACCAAAGGATCTTTTCGTCTTAAAGCAAATGCTGCCGTAAGTTCTTGTGTTGGGAATTGGCCCTATGGCAGTATATTTGATGTTGGGGAAACTTCCTACTTAAATGTTAAGCTTTATGATGCCGATAACATGCCAGCTTATGGACTGGTGAACTTTGTCGTGACAGTCAATCAACCCAGCGCAATAAGTGATATTGGTATGAAACTTGACGGGACGGTGGAGGTTATATCCTTTATTCCTCAAATTATCGGACAATACTCGATGACCATTGGGGTCGGAAGTGACATTATTGTGGGCTCTCCATTTCAGTTTGGAATCGTTGCAGGTTGGTAGAATCCTTTAACCTTGTCCAAATGCTAAGAAAGAAAAACAAATGTAGGGAATGCTTCTGTTAAAAATTGCATTGCTTCATGGGTGAACGACAGTCACTCCTTTAAGGCTGGTTCTTTAGCTGCAGCAAGGGTGTTACTGAAAGATGTGCGTAACAATACTTTGAATTTTGCAAATGGAAAAACTTCAATGGTAAAATTTGATCTACGTATAATTGGTACCAAGTCTGATACTAGAGCTATTCCCGATCCAGAGTTTAACATAGTACCTGACTTTCAAACTGGGTATGAATTTATTTATTTTGTGGCCAAACTATCAGGATATTTCACTCTTTCAATTGGGACTGTCTCCGGCGAAGTTGTAAACTCACCATTGCAGTATGATGTGACACCAGGTATATGTGTACGATCCTGGAGCATGAGGCTTACACATCCTTTTAGGGAGGATTTATATTCCTGCATGTGTGGGCCAATTCACTTCGGAACCAACTTTTCAGGCTGGTACGAAAGCAAACGTCATGGTAAAACTGGCCGACGAATTTGGCTCCACAGTGTGGATAGGAAGTTATGATTTCACTGTAAGTGTGGAAGGAAAACTTGGAGCTAGCAGGTATATATCAGACGTCAACTCAACGCAACTACAAGCCGGCTACATGGTTATGAGCTTTACCCCAATTGCAGCAGGGCATCACCTTTTAGAAATTGGCGACGGCTTTAAATCCATCCAAAATTCACCATTGACATTTGGAGTCGTAGCAGGTAGTCACCTTGCCCATCATTCAAGAGAATAAGCGAGCCCTTGAATGGTATAGGTCCTGTATACGTGCCCTTTTGTACAGCTGAGTGGCTCCATGATGTTGACAGCTTTGTTGCCGGAGAACAAGTTGCCCTGCGGATTCTTCTGATGGATGCGTTCAACAATAATGTGAGTGAAGCCACAGGCAATCTCGGGGCCTTCTATCCCTTTTCTGTAAACGTCACAAACTCGTCAGGCGGTGCTAGTTCCATTACAAATGTTTTGGTAAAACAAGATGTTTATGAATCTGGATATGTTCTTATTACATTTAACGTTTTTGAATCTGGAGTCAATCAAGTACAAGTTGGCGGTGGCACGATGTCCATTTTTAACTCTCCGCTGGCATTTACGGTTTTACCAGGCAAGACTTTTCCTTTGATCAGTTTCCTTTGTTCATTAGTCTTATGCAGGTCCAATTTCAATGGCTAACTGCTTTCTTGAATGGCAATATGGCGTCAATGATTTTCAGATTGACAGCCTTGTCCAATTTATCATTAACAAACGTGATTTATACAACAACCCAGTTGCAGATGAATACTTATTTGATGTGACACTTTATAGAGTTCAGCAAACTGCTGGATTCCAATTACTTGAAGATACGAGCACCTATCCTCTTGACGACCTGAATATGACTGCTATGGATCCATCTACACTTGGAAAGGTGTTGGTTTCATTTACATCACATGAAGGAAACTTTCAACTCCAAGTACTTGCTGGAAACATTAGTGTGAAAGGATCTCCCGCTAAATTTACAACTTTTGTCGGTAAGATGAATGGCGTGTGATCATGAACATTGTCGTCCTTTTATACAGGTATTGTGGATCCAGCCAAGGGTAATTGTTATGGTGACGGATACACAGGGGCCAGTGTCGGTGGTTCCGCATCATTTGATTTGCAGTTGCTGGATTCCACAGATGACACAGCATATGAATTTGAAGCAAACATTTCATCCCGCAAGACTGTCAAAACGTCTTTGAGCCTTGGAGATTATTACGTGTTAGGAAATCCGACTCCAGACGTCACTTTGGACGGCCTTTATCACATCAGCTACACAACTACAAAAGCGGGCGTTTATAACATCACCGTTACCTGGATGTACTATGTCCTCTGTCAGCGACAACTGACAATAGCAGCTGGTAAGTGATTCGCACAGGATCCATCACGTTTTAATACCCTAATGCAGGGCCAGTAATGATCAACCAGTCAAGAATTTCTGGAGAAGGTTTACAATCAAAAATTGCAAGAAATTCTATGCAACAGGTCTCTGTCTACTTACTAGATTCCCTCGGAAACTTTGTTCAGGGACAGCGAGATAAAATCCGCTGGAAGATCGATGGTAGTGGTGGATCTTTGACCCAAAGTATTTCAGATAGTGGGAAGGGATACTCAACTGCCTATACAATATTTGATATTGGTCAATACACAATCACCGTCACTTATGACAACATTCCATTGCCAGGAAGCCCTGTAAAGGTGAACGTAATCTCAGGTAAAATCATTAGAATGTCCTTTGAATATTTTTTAAAGTAATGACTTGCAGAGGCGTCATTTCCAAAAGCTGTAGACGACACCATATGGACATGGGATGAGGTGTCCATAGTAATTGATGTATTGGCAAATGACATTGTTGATGGCGGGAAGAAGGTGTTGACCGGCTTCTACAAGGTAACAATTAGAAGAGCAATCAATAATCTGCTTTTAATTTGTAGGCTCCATCATTTGGGTCAGTAGTTGCTGAAAACGGGAAAGTCAGATACACTCCAAGAAAGGGATACAAGGGGAACGATATGTTCATATATGTCTTAACGGTTACAAGCCCTTCTTCCCCGAACCAATCAGCAAATGGACTTGTTTTCGTTTCTGTTCGTACGGAGCCGCCAGAATTCACATTTTGGCCCAAAGCATTGATAGGCATTGAAGGCCAGTCCATTTCGACTTCAGAGTACGCTGTCACAAATTTCTAGTTCATATATTCATTGCATTTCGCTAACAGCGATTTTAATGAACTATATTTGAGTTACACGAATAATACAGAACTTCTTACATTGGACGTGTTTGCCGAGCATGGACACTTGTATCTTCCTGGGGACGCGCCCCAGTTGTGGCATGACATGGGAAATAAAACAACATTTGGTTATAATATAACTTTATTAGGCAATTCGGACGCTATCAACAAGGCAATTCAAAACTTCCTTTATATTGGGTTAGTTCATATCCCTTCTTAATTTGCAAAAGCTAACCTTCGTTAATACAGTGATAGTCATTACAATGGTAACGATACGCTGATGTTGTCAATAAGGAATAGCAACAACACTGGAGATACTGTCAGCATTCCAGTTCAGGTTCTTCCCTTCAATGACCCGCCGTTTATAAGTGCACCGGACTATGTTTTGAAACAATATGATGGTAGCCTGAAGCCCTTATCAGGCAATACGGTGGCATTCAAAGTGAAAAATCCTATCGCAGGCATTTCTGTGGGAGATCCCGATGCTTCTGATATTAGAGGTATATCTCATTGGACGTCAGTTAGTTGTAACAGCACTTTTTGGCCAGAGGATGGGAGAATACACAATTTGGAGATCACGCTCGAGACAAGTTCTGGTTCCCTTACAATTTTGCTACCCCAAAGTTCTGTAACTAGTGCGGAATACAGACTGGAGAACAGCTACATGTGGGAGCCCTGTCTTTCAGCTATAATTTCAAACGGCTTCTTTAGTGTCCAGGCCCAGGCAGTGAGATTTCGTGGTACAGTGGCAGAATGTAACATCGCGTTGTCCACCATAACCTACAATGTAAGTTAATCATGCTCTTATTTATGTTAAGGTTAATTGGTACTCTTACACAGGGAACTGTGGATGGCGAAGTGCTTACTTTGATTGTCAATGACATGGGAAACTTTGGTTGCTCTGAAACCTGTCCTTCGGATTTCTTACATCCACTTATAGCGCAAAAACTAATTATTATATTCATAGCGGTTCCCAGAAGTGCTTGGTGGGCTTACAGTAAGCAAAATTTAAAATATATCTTTTATTAAACGTTTTTGTCGTTTTCAGTGAAGGAGGCCCGGATATACGGCGCTACAGTTGGTTCGATTGGATTGGCGTCCTTAAGTTTCTTGTGTATAATCTTTGCCCTTGGACGGAGAGTATCAAGAAATCGTAACAGAGCAAAATTTAAAGATGTGAAGGAAACAGAAGATGACACGGCCTGTGATGAAACAAGGGTCTGATTCCAAACATATAATTATAAGATTCTGATTTTGGTAGCTTAGTACAGGTGTACAATCCTCTTTGGATTCCACCCCCAGGGGCAGGATCAGACCAAGAAGTACGTTCTGCACCAAATCCCCTGATTGTGAAGCAACGTCAACTAGAGCTCCGGTTACGGTGTGTTCGAGATGTCTTTCTATTTCTATTCTAACTTCGATTATTGTGCAGTCTTAGAGAAATAGAGAATGACATAGAAAAGGTCAAAAGACAGCCAGTTTCGCCATGAGCTCCTGAATATGTAAAAGCTACATGTATTTAACAAAAGCGCACTTTAAACTATGCAATACAAGGTCATTAAATATTATACAGTAAATGCTCAAATATGCTTTTTCTAAAGAACCTCCTAAAAATGAATTCTCTGAGGCAAGTTGCTGCCATGGTCTGAAGTGGTATTTGCGGCTTGTTTCATAAAAACTTTGGACTGCTACTGGAAAATGAGTCGCATAATACTGGCAGACCTCAACAATAAGCATTCACCAAAAATGCCGGATTACTTCAGAATCTAAACCAAAAACACCTCACCTTATGCTATGCTGTGGTACTGTACAGCATAAAAGAGAAAAAACTCTAAGCTATCTTTTGAGCAATGGACAACATTGCACTAGATGATGGCCTTTTCGTACTGCTTGAGCCTGAGCCAGCAAGCTAACATTTTATCTCCCTCGTATGCTACTTCATAGAGTTGCATTGAAATAAAGTATAATGAAATTAAAAATGTAATCCATCCATCCGTGTTCCTGGACTCAGGTTTTCATAAAAGAAAAAAAAAAAACACTTTAGATTAACTGCAATATACAAATTAAGAAAATCTGGTTTCGCTTTTAGGGCGCAGGATTGAAAATATAGTAGATCAATATGCCAATGTTAGAGCAGGCCTATAATATACGTTTATGGGGACTATGTTTCACGTTATTTTCAGTTGTAAATATTATGCAGTTCTTCGTTTTCTGCATTTCTTTTCTTTTATCTTTGTCCCGGAATGCTGTGCCTTTCTTAACCTCTTAGAAACCCACAGAACAAAAAGATCGTCTATAGTTTATAAGGACCTGCTTTTATATTTAAGAAAATGATATAGTTCTGTAGCCGGGGATGGTAACAGTAAAAATGCTTGAAGCAAGTTTCTACTTTACTATTGTTGTTTACTGCTGCAATATAGAATATGTGGTTTATTCCCTTAACTATTGGTGACTATATTCGTCTTTGGATTCATGGACTTTCATACTGTACACGCTTGCATATGGCTTAGGTTGCAATATAAACAATCGCATTGAAAAACAATTAGTCTTCAACAGGATTCGCTTGTTGAACAAAGTTCGTTCTAGTCTTAGCAGGAAAAAAAATGTTTTTCTGACGATAAAAAGTGTCTTCTATAATTGGCTTGTGTGCAAAGTGTGGCTTTGTATATCCAAACGAGTTAGCATGCCTGCCTATTTCATCAGACGCTGTCTG
>NW_003314291.1:1658934-1772533 GCF_000143415.4 Selaginella moellendorffii | reverse complement strand
ACTGCCAGGCCTGGGTTTCCAATATCATACAAATACTTTGGCCCTTCAAACTGTTTCACAACCAAAAGTATAGAAAGGAGAAACAAAACAAAAAAAAAAAAAAAAAAAACTCTATACCCGCGTTGGAACTCGCTTCTCTTCTTTTCCATCAGCCAGTTCAGCAATCTGCTCTGTCATTGCAGCCAAGGTCTTTTTGCTGTGTTTATTATCAACCTGTTATCAAGCGAGTCATTATATGCTGTATTGAAATAGAAAAGTCCAGTTCACCTCAAGCATTTCCCGATATTGATTGGTGCGCATTGTATTGCTAAACTCATCCCTCTTTGTAAAGTCTGAAGATAAGAAGCCTTTATATTTCTCAGGTTGAAGCTCTCGGTATCCCATGCGGTCTTTGTAGGGGTCTCCCTGAGATTTCCAGGTAACTGTTACAAATAATTATAGTGTTTATGCGGTTCGTCTTCCAGACTTACATCAGACACCCACGGATGCTCTTTTTGAAAGTAGACATCTACTGTTTTTCCCTTCTTTGCCGGATTTGTAACCATATGTTTGCCCGTGATTGCAGACCGGAGTGCTGCATCATAGACAACAAGTTGATCGTTCAAACATAGTGATGACACTTACGAGCCTTAAGTCCATATTGCAGTGGTGCATCTTCGCTACCAAAAGTAATGTAGCTCGTCACCTCAAAAACATCTCTAATCGCCCTTTCCGTCAAAAGATTGTTATTCATCTTGAATGAACTCTAACAAGGTCAGACCGCCGCCAAAATGAAGCTACCTTTCCAAAACCCCTGACTCCGGATTAGGGCATGTCATATGGCGGGAGATTCAAAACCCCATATGCACTTCGGAAGAATATTCGCATCAAACCATTTTGTCGACAAAGCAATACACACTGGGCTTTAAAACATCTTTCGGCCGCGTGAGATGTGAGCGACTTATTACATCCTCATTGTCATGGGAAGACTTGCGAAGTTTTTTCTTTATATCTACCAAAAACACACCATAAACTTAGTCATGGCAGCTCCAACACTTACTTGGCAATCTTTTTCTTTCACTTGAAACTCCTGCATTGATTTTAGATAACAGTAATCGTTTTTGTGGATCTGTACCATTGCAAACGTAATCTTCCAAAGGATGAAAAATAATGCCATACCGTGTATGAATGATTTTAATATTTTAGCTGGTCTTTTCACCTTTCTACAAGCTTTCATGAACTGTTTGATAGTTGTTGCGCTTTTAAATCCCCTGTGCATTGTACAAGTTGAAAACAAGTATCAACCGGGAGAGTTACGCACCATTCATCAGCTATCTGTGCCAGTTCGTTCTTTATCTCCGGTTCGTCGCCAAGCTGATACCATGCAAGTCATGCTACAGAATCAATGGCATTCTTACCTTAGATTCAGTTCGATTGCTCCTATTAAGGAGACACCGGAGTAAGCAATCTACGTCCTGCAATTGACCAGAAGATGCTGAGCCAACGATTATATCCTGACCAATCGGAAATGTCCTTGTAAAGTGACAGCACAAATTGAATGGACTTACTTTTGAACACCCGAATTGGTTATCATCAACAAAGAAATGCTCTTCGTCAACAAGGCCGTAGTCAAAAGTGTCGTTGTCGATGTACTTGGAGCTTGCAATTGCTCCTTTTAATTTTTTGCGAAATGAATACCCTCTCCAAAGAGCCTGCAGCTTAATAAAGGATTCTTTTGTTTTATGGCGATTCAATAACGCAATTTTTTTTTGCATTGTCCTTCCTTTCCATAGAGCTTGTATGGCATTAGTAGCCTCATTCTTTCTTGTCAAAGCTGCCCACGAGGTGTTTTGAAAGCTGACGTGTTCCTCCAAGCAAATTTCCAAGTCATTTTTTCTTGTATTGACATAGTCATCTCTTTCAGCTGAAAAATCCTTGCTTGCAAGTAAAAGCTTTTCCCTCTGCTTCGAACACATCTGTAAGCTACATAGCACGTCCAGCTTTGCTCGCATGTCGGTGGATAAGCAGAGGCCTTTCTCATTAACATGTTCCAATCCCGAAGCTGCCAGGGTAGATCTTATACTGTCGTACTGAAGAGCTTCGAGCACTGCTGCCCGCAGGATAATCCAACAAGCTGAGCCGTTTCGGAACGTATCTAAGGGAAGAGTATGATGCTCCAAATCCTGGTTGTGCCCAGAAATCGCAGTCGGATGCTGGAACCACTGATAGGATTGATTCTGAGTTGTGCACTTGATCACCACCATTTGAATCTCATCCGGCTTTTCGCATACTGAGGAAATTATTTCATTTCGTGCAGCTTTTTCATGAAGATATTGCATCCCAATAACACGCATTACGTTTAGAAAAATCGTTTTGACGACCTCGCTTTTAGTGCTTTCTCCTACTGCCTCATTGTCAAGCTCGATCAACCAAGGCACAGCGTTTAGAACAGTATCCACATACTCCACGTGCTCAGAAACAGGATTGTCATTCAGCTGCAAAGACCGCAAATGTATAAAGCACGCAAGTTGACGCAACTGAGTCAAATCAGATATTGAATTGAACGACAAGTCAAGCACCTGCAGCCAAGACAGTTGGAGGTCAAAGGTGTCTATGTTCACTAGGAATTAGAGGTACCTCCAGTGCTGGGCAGCCCCATAGAGGCTCAACCGTGTCAATCGAATTATCTTGAAGGTATAACCTTTGTAAGTTTGGCATCCAAGCCACAGAAGACAACTTTCGAATAGCGTTACCGTTAAGCCACAGTTCACGCAAGAGGACACTTCCCGCAAAAGATGGGAGATCTGTAAGCCGATTTCTTGAGGCTACAAGCGAAATAAGGAGAGGACAGTTTCTCAATGCGTCCCACAGACTCGGGCCTTTGAGCCTGTTCTGTCCAACATCTAGTACTCGTAGCTGGTTTAGCCCAGTCAATGCTGTACCCATGGTGACGAGGTGGTTTGATGCAAGGTCTAAAACTTGAAGACACGGACAAAAGACTCCCATCTTTGATATTTTGGCTATTCTGTTGCAGCTCAGGGTGAGCTCTTTGAGCTTCACACAGTAATTATAATTAACCGTCACCTCTTGAGTCTTCTGGCACCAAGGACCAAGACTAATAAGATTATTCCCATCGAGGTGAAGACTTTCTAAACTACATAAGCTCTGCAAGCCCGAAAGATCCGATATGAAGTTGTTTCGTGCCGAAACATGCTCTACCTGCTGCTCACACCCAAGAAAAGCATCCTTCAGTGTGGTTAGACGATTCATATCACAAGTAAGAGCTATTATCCTGGGACACCATTCAGATATCACCCCATCTCCGAGGGAAGTAAGACCTTCATGGCTCAAGTCCAGTTTTGTCACCCACTGTAGGTTATTTGGAGAACAGCCCAGCTTTTGCTCGATGGTGTGTCGGGTAAGAATCAAAGGCATGCACAAAATTGCGTCCATGTCCATTTCTTTGCTGCTCTCAGATCGTAATGGTTCAGAATCATGCTTTTCATCACACTCACTCTCGTAATCGACGCCTTGCTGCCTTGGACTTGCAGAAATAATCCGTGTATCCATGGCCCTCATTTTGATGGGAGACGCATTTATGGCTACTTGCGCCTGTTCAGAAATTTCCATGCTTCTCTGCCACCTCTTCCTTACTTGATTTATTTCTGTCCAATTCTGCATCATTGACCACAATGGTACATTAGCTTCAACCACAGCCGGCTCATGCGTCACTGTAGCTGGTCTATCATGATCTATCGTCTCCAAACTTCGTTTATCGCAGTGTCCTGCTATATGATCCAATACTTCGCGACTGATGCCCAGGGCGTCTGCTCGTTCTTGTAGCGAATTCCACTGTTCAGCATTTGTTTGCTGAGCATGTCCAGCAACACTGAAGAGCCCAGAAACCCTTTTATATACTATTCTTCTGGAACGGTTCACTGCTGCAGTTAAGCCTAGGGAATGAGCTCTTTCAGACATAGCAATAAACTCTTCTTTTGTGCCAGATGTTGCCTTTTGCAGAAGTTGCAGCTCAATACTTTTCATTCTCGCTTTGAAAGCAACGCTAGACTTCCTGACAAGATCGTCCATACCCATTCTTTGTGCATTTTGTAGCCACTGCTCAAACGCGCTGTGTAACTCTTTGTCAATGGCTACCTCTATGCTCCGTGCGACTACATTCTCCCTTGCTGATATGGCAGCCTCCGTTTTCATGGCGACCTCATCCAATCCAATTTTCCTCGCATCTTCTATACGCTTTTCTAGTGCCGGTCTGTCCGCATCCCATGTTTGGATTACCTGAGCTAGCCATTCAGATACCTGACACCTTTTCAAGATCATCTCCTCCTCCAAACTGGCAACCTCATCAACGAGACCTAGTCTGTTTGCACGCTCCATGTACATCATATAGTCTTGATCCCGAATGATGTCTTGAAGCTTGACCATGTCGCATCGCACAACAACAAGAAGCTTTTTTCGGTCATGAGGGCCTACGCAAGTGAAGGAAATTAGAGGCCCCCGGGAAGCACGAACAAGGAAAGAAAAGAAAGCCCTTGCGGTTCTAGAATATTCCCTTTTTACATAGCATTTCGGCAAAACGCACAGCAGCCATGCCTGAGGACGGTGAAGTCCCACTCTTCCAACTCAAAAAAGTGCTCGCACGATGGGCACTGAAATAGTGACAGTGAAGGTTCCAGACTTATGAAGTAGCGAGCTTGAATGGTGGCACCTCCAGTTGGCACGACTGCGAAAAACTGCGAGGCCTGCAGCTTAGACAGCGTTTTGTCATCCATATAAACTCGTCCAGTATGGAGGTTGTGCTGCAGGCCCAAGTACTCCACGTTTGTTCCATGCACATCAGACTCGTTGTAGCGCTGCAACAGTTCCAGTGCCCGTTGATGTGTGATGCCATCCTTTAGGAAGACTTGAACCTGGCACGTGACAAAACGATGCGCGCCTCAATAAACTCCATACTTTCCGAACCTTACCACAGGAAGCTGCCGGAAAGTCGAGAAAGACCAGAACTTGGGCTGACGGCATTTGGCGCACGAGTCGGTTTCAAAGTAGGAGACGAAGGGAGATGTCCCAGAGCATAAGAAACAAACGGAAGGGCCGATGGTCCTGACAAAAGCGCGAGCTCTGGAAGCTAAAGTGGCAGCCTCCAGCTTGTCTGCCCAGCTTGAGGGCACCCTCAAGCGCCGCAAATGCTCGTATGCTTCCTTTGCAACGTCGTGTTCACCTGCCCGAGACCAACCGATAAGAGGGGCGTGAATAAACGAATTGCCCACCTAGTTGTTCCCCATGCCGGGCAAGTGTAACCAAAATGTTGGCGACGGAAACCCCTGCAATGGAGTTCCTTGGAATTCGGGCAAGGACGAAGCGTGCAGTGCCAATGAGCGTCTCCGGTAAGGTTGTTCTGAATGGTTCGCTGATGGACTGGTCTATATAGGAGTAAGCATAATATATGTCTGCACACAGCCGCAGTCGTCTATGGTCTTCGTCCTCAGATTTTCCATCGACCTGCAGCTTTTCTATACCCAGTAACCACGAACTATGTGCAGCATCTTTGAACCTCTTTTCTTTCACCTGGACGCAGTCGACAACAAGTGACATGTGAGGGAAGAAAAGGACTTACAGCGTTTTCAATGAGCTGAGCAAACAGACGTTCTGACAGATCAGGCCGCCCGGCTTGTCTGTAGACCAAATGGGCGTCCTCAAATCGGTCTCTGCTGATTAGCCATTGTGCATATGGTAGATTCACATCTTCTTGAAGCTCGGGGTGAAGTTTCTTCACTGTAAATGCTTCCTCCCATTGCTCAAGCTCTATATGGAGCAGCAAAGTCGATCTGACCTGCAAGGTAAGTTAAAAGAGAGACAGAATGTGTAACACCCACCGAAAATCAGAGAGCTTAGTATATGTCTCCAAAGCATGGGTATACAACCCATGTTTGTGCATTAGTGATGCACACTGTTTAAGTTCCTGTATATCCGACTTGTTAAGCCTTCGTGAAACCTGAAATCAAGAGCATCTTTCAGCAGCCTCCTTTAAGGAACGGGCGGAACACATTAACTTACCTCAATAAGCTTGAGTGCTGGACCATGAGCAGCAAGAATACTCAGAGCCTTCTGAGGTTGGCCCGCAATGATGTACATGTCAACTGCGGTGTTGTGGTCGTTTGTCTCTTCAGTCCATTCGGCTTGCCTTTGAATTATGTCTCTCACGTTCGCTTTGTTGTTCTGGTCCTTGTTTTGGATGCATTCGGCTAGTGCTTTAGCTTTTTCAAACATCCGTAAATCGGCATACATTTCCATTGCTTTGTCAACTTCTCCAGATTCACAGTAAGCTTGAGCAGCGGCTTCAAAATCTCCCTGGCTAGGCAAGGTTAGCCACAGCCACGAAGATAAGAACAGCAAAGAAACCTGGAACGCATATCTGCAAGCTGCAAGATGACAAGGTTGATAGTCAGCTGCGTGGCTTAGGAGATCGAGAAAAGGAACGTCTCTGAGACGCATAAAGCCAGCCCGAGCTACTTTCCAGTCCTGACCCTTCATAGCTTCAAGTGCAAGTTCCCGCCAGTCCATCTCTGTGACTCCGATACAAGCCACACGGTACGCGTTCTGATAGTCCCCTGTCCGCAAATACTGCCGCATACTTGTTGATTGAGGAACGTCCACAGTCTACCCAACAACATTTGCCGAAGATTTGAAGGAGAAACGAATTTCCCTTACCTGCATTGTAAAGTTCTGAAGGCTAAACATTCTTGACCCCTGAAAGCCAACAACATTGCCCTGCAGCTTCTGCCGATGCACTGGAAAGTCTGCCGTTTTGATGCTCAGCATGCCATTGCCAGAGTAGCAAAGCATCGAGTCCAGCTTTGTGTTCCAGGCCACTGAGCTTGCGGATGTTTCCTCGTAACAAACTGTCCTACTCTGAGGAAGGGATAAAAGGCATGAAGCAGCAGAACGTAAACCTTTGACCGGTACCTGGAGATCGTAGACGACCAGGTTTGACATCTCATCAACAATAGCAAGGCGAGAACCGCTGGCAGATAGATCTAGGCAACGGACCGGATTTTTGTGACTGTACAAATTCACTGCAAAGGCATTGTTTATCCACAGCCGTACAACCTGTCCAGCCTTCGTCCCAACAAGCAAACCTTCTCCTCCTACCGGTCCTCCACAAACCTGTACTTGTCGGACCATAAAAGGGGACAACAAGAAAAAGAGAGCTCACCTTGATATAGCGAATTGAGGAATCAAGAAACCATTCACGTTCTTTCGTCCCAGACAAGGAATAAAGCTGCAGCTCCGTTTCCTGCCATCCGAAGCCATCTCAGCAAGAGAAGGAAAGGTTAGAGACAAGTCTTACGTGGCACAGAATGAAGTGGCGTGACGTAAGTACCAGTAGGTTGCATTCCATCCGTCCGTTAAGCTTTGCGAGAACTTGATAGTCAGATGCAGCAAAGCCACTTCCATGCAATTGATACACAATGATTTTGGTAGGCATCTGTATTGCCAGGTTGTCTTGATAAACTGCAATTCTCTTCACGTAGTCGTGACACTTGATACGGACCTGGCATTGCACAATGTTGTGAGCAAAGGGTTGAGGGATGAAGGCTAAACCTTTTCTTTGGAGATGAGGTTCTGGACAACGACACTGGTCAGTGCGTCTCTGTATGCGTACCTTTCTTGGTATAAGCTGTGAACCTGAGGCATACAAGACATATAAGACCTTACTCGGACATGGCATTACCATTGAAAACACCAGCTGCAACATAGAGATGCTCCCATCATTGCATCCCACCGCAACGTAGTCTGCCTTGGGGTGAGAGCGAACGGCCCAAACCCAATCGCTCGTCTCACATATCGTGGTAAGTTGGATGCCTTCGTTGGACAGAAGCTCTACCTGCAAGTGGAGGGCAGGGTAGTCGACGGAAAGGGCAGCCAGTGGAGCTCATCACCTTTCGACCAGAGCCAGCAACGCAGAGATACCTGCCATCACACGTGTACGAGATGCTGCAGGGATCGAAGCCCAAGTCTGTGCATCTCCCAAACTGGCAAGACCACAGGTAGACGCATGCTTTTTCAAAAAACCCAGCGAAGCAAACCTGCTTGCCTGATATGTTGAAGAATGTGAGTGTGCCATCCCAGCAGGCCACTGCTAGGGTATCAGAGGCTCTGTTGTGGACGTTCCACTGCAGGGACCAAACTGGAGAAGACTTTTCGATCATGGCCTGGTGGGACAAACATTTGTGAATATGGATGAATCCAATCCCGCACAGCCGCTCACTTGTTCGTTTCCGAATCTGTCACAGAGGTAGACGTGGCCAGTGAACATGCCAAGAGCCAGGATCTGGCCATCCTTGGTCCAGGACGCACAAAGCACCTGACATTCATATGTGATGTCAGTAGCGTTTTCAGCCACCCAAACCAACCTTGGACACGGTTGTGTGTTTCAAGACTGACTTTTGTTCAGGGGACCAAATCCCGAAATCGCTGGCCGTCCCACTCGCAAGCTTCACGCAAATGGAATTCAATCAAGCAGGCAGGGCTTTTGCGTCCAGACGTCCCACCTGTTGGGTGACTGGGTTATATGCAAGGCACTGAATGGAGTGGGCGTGGCTGTATTTGAGAATGCCTTCGGCCTGTGACACACACACACACACACCATCCACAGGTGAGGAGGAGGAGCTGTGCAGCAGCGCCTCGTGCCTTGTAGGTCCACACGATGATGGTCTTGTCAGCACCCCCCGAAGCAAAGCGTTTCCCATCACGAGAGTAGGCAAGGCAGTAGACCGCACCTTTGTGGCCTGCAAGGGTGGCAACATACATTATAAAGAGAGATTTGTCCATCCTTCCACCTTTGAGCGAATGCAAAAGGTCGCCGGTTGCTGCATCATACATGAGGACTCGGCTACCCACTGCAGCAATAAGCTGGCTTCCATCTACGGGGCGTGGTCATGAGTTAGCAAGTTATGCATAGTAGCTAGTATGTGGGTACCAGGCCTGAATGCCAAGTCGTAGCAGACGGCCTTCGGTGCTTGCAGGTGCTCCGGCTGCATTGCAAGTGAGAGCGGTGGGCGGGCAGCTGGAGGACGACTTACCGCGTGATCTGCCCACGCAACCACGACTCGCATCGCAACGCTAGGGCGTAGTAGAGGGACGCATCAAGAAAGTAAAGCAGAAGATGATGTTGCTTCTCGGGGAATCGAACCCCTAATCTGCATTTGCTACAATCTCAAAAGTGATGGATGAGGGACTCTTTCTTGGATGGCCGAGTTGCGATGTACTCGATGGCATCGGCGCAGGAGACGATCTTGTCCGAGTCGCTGTCCGGGATCTCGATCTTGAATTCATCCTCGAGGGCCATCACCACTTCGACAGCATCCAGGCTGTCCAGCCCCAGGTCCTTTTGGAAGTGCGATGTTGGCGAGAGCTGCAAGGAGAAGCCGTGAGTGAGCCCCTTGTTTCCCTCCCACACATGACAACTCACCTTGAGGATGTTCACCTTGGGGAAGTTCTTCACCACGTTGAGCACTCGATTGGTCACCTCCTCGCGGCTGGCGTACGCCTCCTTGCCGGTGGCAAAGCTGCGCACAGTGGCACCAAGCCTGGCCGCCGCGCAAACCGCCCTCCTCATCCCCAACCAAAACCCTAGCTACCTAGCCTAGGGCACAGTCCTGTCTCCAATGGGGGACGGGGTCGCGGCCGCCGCGGCGCACCTCCCCGAGCAGGAGATGCCCGTGCACCTTGTCACGCTGCCGCTGCAGTTGCCCCGCTGCTTTGTGGAGCCCAATGCCGCCCACGCCCTCGCCATTGGCCTCGACTGCGAGGGCGTCGACCTCGCCCGTCATGGCCGCCTGTGCATTATGCAGGTAAGCGCACATGATATCGCTACGTCTTGTGAATCGCTCTTCTCCGCAGCTCGCGTTCCAGGATGCGATCTACCTGGTGGATGCAGTCCAAGGTGGGGACGCGCTAATGCAAGCCTGCAAGCCTGCTCTCGAATCTCCACACGTTACCAAAGTCGTGCACGACTGCAAGCGCGACAGTGAGGTAGAGTGTGTGCCTCCCCCCCTGAGTCCACTGAGTATCTGCCTCCCTCACCACCACCCTTTGAACAACAACAGGCATTGTACTTCCAGCATGGAATCAAGCTCAACAACGTCTTCGACACTCAAGTGAGCGGCTGCTCTTGTTGCTTGCCTGGTGCATCTCATGGCTTTGTAGATCGCACACTCGCTGATTGAGCTGCAGCAAGGAAGGCAGTGGATCCCAGACGACTGCATCTCATTTGTGGACCTGCTGGCAGATGCCAAGTATTGCGGTAAGAGGTAACCTGTCTTGGAAAAAGAAGCCAACCTCTGGGAAGTAGGTGTTGCATATGACGAGAAAGATGAGGTGCGGAGCTTGTTGAGAAAGGTATCCTCGTGCTGCTTCCGCAACCTTGTCTTGCGCTTATGAAAATGTGCTGGCCAGGATCCTGAGTTTTGGACGCACAGGCCGCTAACGAACATGATGAAGCGTGCTGCCGCGGATGACGTTCGTTTTCTCCTTCGGATCCACCGGAACATGGTGCAGAGGCTAGACGCCTTCTCTGCGTGGGAGCTGTCCATCAGGAGCTCGCTCTTTTGCCGGTGCTTCTGTGGCGAGGATGACGGGTTTGCCAACTGGCCTGCTCTTCCTGCTATACCAGGTACGTGCGTGCGATTGCTACCAGTGTCGAAGCTTTCAGTCATGTTGCTTGCCTTGTCAGAGGAGCTTGCCGCTCGCCATGAGGATCCGGAGGAGGTGCTAGCAGTCGTAGATGTTCCAAAAGGTCGAATGGGGCGCATCATCGGTAGGAAAGGAGCGTCCATTGTTGCCATCAAGGAATCATGCAGGTACGTAGCCTTCTTGTGCTGCCAGTTATGATAGGCGCTCGTGTACATCCAGGGCCAATATTTTCATAGGTGGCACCAAAGGTCCTCCCGACAAGGCAAGCTCAGCTGTCTGCTGGTTTTTTTTTTTATTGATGGAGAGGAACGTCCATGCATGCAGGTTTTTGTGATTGGGCCCCTGAAAGAAGTCCGAAAAGCGGAAGCGATTCTCAGAGGCAAAGTTGTGTAGCTCCCGAGCGCAATAAGGTTGTACACAACCAGAAGCTCGTACAAGGTACGCACGCTTAGTGAATAAGGACGCTGGTACTTGTTTTATGTAAGGCGTCTTATTTCCGACTATGCTGCGATCCCTTCGGCGCCAAATGACAAACAGAAACAAGTATATTCGTGTGTCGACTCGCTCTCGCCACAGTAATAAATACGAGATGCGCAGCCAAGACAGGAAAGGGGCCTCGCGACGGCAAGGTCAATTGGCTGGGTGCAGCTGCTTCCTCAAAAAAGTGGAGTAAATAACTGTTAAACAAAATTAAAAATTATAAAAATGAACAAAAATCCATTCATATAGTGTTAATGAAGGACCAGAAAAAAAAGAGCATATGACCTAGCTTTTATAGATGGATACTTTCTGTGAAAATAAAATGGCTGCCTCTTCGGGTTCGGCTACATGTGTGGTGGGATCGTCGTGACTACCGGTAACATTTCTAAGCATTCCGATGCCGAGACTTTGAATCCTTATCTAGAGACAACATGCTGGGAGAAGATAACGTCTGAGCTGCCTGAGCCAGGAGGTGGGATATTTCGACCAATGCGTGACGAGTGGCGACGTGATCACAGCCACCTCCACTGACACCCTCCTCATTCACGACGCCATGGGAGAGAAAGTATTCGGCTTGGGGAGCTAGTTCTGCTCTTGTCCTCTGCTTGTGTGAGCAGCTTGGTGACGGGGATAAGCATCTCTCTGGCGACTGGTGGGCTTACGTTGCTGCTGGGCGCTGGAGGTGTGTACATGGCTGTCTATACCACCTTGTCAGCGCAGGCATCAGCAGGCGTGTTTGCGTCTTCTTCCTCATGCCCGACGAAAAGAATGACGATGTGGGTAAAGAGTGCCGTGACCAGGCCTGAGACACAAGCTCCCATGCTTCCCAAGAGTGCTCAACTCCACGTCTTGCCCTGGTGACACGCCTCGTCATGCTCACATTAGTGCTTAGAAGAAGCTCTGATACGGGCGACTGTTTCAAGCTTTGCACAAGAGAGCTGTACGCTGAGTCAGAGCTGCTAATCGTGTGTTCCGCTTTCTACAAGACGCGCCTGGTGGAGGACGAAGATCTTGTGGTGGAGAGACGATGGGCGACTATGACACTTGTTTTCACTCCCTGCATAGCACTGTCCAGCGCCTTGTGTACCAAGAGCTCCGACCCTGTGTCAAGAGCACTGGTGGCCTCGTCTAACAAAAGGATGGCTGGATGGCCCTCAGCCTTTGTTTCTGCCCTCCCGAAAGTTGCACCCCAACCTGCTCTGAATGGATTTTGGGCTTGGGAGCCTGGCCAGCACCGTGCTGCAGTACTTCCTTGGGCACCGGTCAGGCGTTATAATCAGCCGCAGGCTCCAGGAAGTAGCGTTTCGAGGTGTGTGTTTGTGTGTGAAAGGCAGCATGTATGTCCTTGTTGACATGAGCTCCTGCAGGTAGGTTGCGAACAGCGGCCCGGCGCTCACAGCACGCCTGTCAGCCAATACAACAGCGGTGAGGGGCATGCTGAGCGATACTTACAGTTTGTTTGTGCAGAGCCTGAGCCCCTTGCAGCAAGCGTTCCGGAGCAAGGGACTGGTTGGAGACATAAGACATCAGAGCGCCAACCAGATTGCTGCAGAAGCTGCATCCAGCATCCGCACCGTTGCGTCGCTGGGCATGCATGAAAGCACTCAAGCAGCGGCTGCACCAAGCGGTCCGTGGTGCAGGGAGTGCCACACGGGCCATGGTCATGTGGTTTGGGATCGGGCTGGTGAAGCGCGGCACGTTCGAGCCCGTGTTAAGAGCCATCACGGTTCTCACTAACACGGTGATCAGCTTCGGATAATCCCCGAGTTGACGAGGGGAGGGGCCGCACTGGAATGGATGCTTGCCACTATCTGCCGGCGGCCGAGATTGAGAGTGACCATCCACGAGGGGAGCGGCCGGAGCAAGTCATGGTTGGTTCCGTGGAGCTGGAGAGCGGCAGGAGGCGCCCCTGTTTGGAGTGTCTATTCGGGACAACATTCTGTTTGGGAGGGGAGGTGGTGGAGGCTGCAACTCTGGCAAACGCGCACGACTTCATCAGCGCTACGACACTCAGATTGGCGTAGGGGGGTGTCCGATGTCCGGTGGGCAGCGGCAGAGGATTTGCCATTGCGCGAGGCATGATGACGAGGCCAGGATGCCGAGTCCGACGGCATCGCCAGCAGCGACGCCCTCAGCGCTGTGCACCGGCTGTCGAGCGTCCAAGATTGTATATTTGGCATGGACAGCAGGCGTATAGTGGAGAGCGGCCGACACCAGGAGCTGCTCAAGGCAGGGACAAGTTATTATGCGCTCGTCACCGCCCATGGCCACCACACCAAAGCATGAGCATGAGCAACAAGTTGTGCCTGCTAAGAAACATTCACTGGTTACTACTACTACTTGCGCCTCTGCTTCTTGAAGCTCTGCGGACCTGAGCTTGGCCTAGCAGATCGCTTCAACCCACCTGCTGCGGAGTCGGCCGTGTTCTTCTTGCTCAGGCCCTTGCGACCACCATAGCCGAACTTGGCATCCCTCTGCTGCCTGCTCTTGCTCTTGTGACCAGCGAGCTTCTTCCCTCCGGACCTGTCCCATGGAGCAGCCGCGTTGCGTTTTGGCTTGGCATCTGGAGCATCCACAGGAAAGTCGTCCTCCCCTTGCGTGAAGTCGCTGTCCTTGCGCATCTTTCGCCACTTTTTCACGCTCTCAAAGTCGTGCTTCTTCTGCCTGGCCCGCTCCTTCATCTTCTCGGCCTGCACCTCCTTGGCATACTTCTTGGCCTCCCGCGCCTTGCGCCTCTCCTGCTCCTCCTCGATCTGCTTCTTGTCGCTCAGCAGCCGGTCCTTGACCTTGAGCATGTGAGTGTCCGACTTGACCATCTCCGCGTAGTAGTCGCTGGGGCGGAGAAACGGAGCGCCCAGCTCCTGCAGCTGGCTATACGCCTCGCGGGCGCCCTCCAGCGCCTGCGTATAGAAGCACATCTCTCGGGCCAGGTCGTCCTCCACACTGACGCCGCCCTCGTCCATGGGCACGGACACGGACAAGGAATGGATCCACCCTACCTCGCCATCCCACGCAATGTCTTCCAGCTTATCGCGCAGCCCATCCACATCGTACACTGCATCCCTGCGGGCCTCCTCCAGCGGCTGCTCCTCCTCCTCCTCCTCCTCCTCGTGCTCCGCCATTGCCCTAACCCTAGCTTCGGCCGGCGGGATATTCCCTAGGCACTATCCACATTAGCCCTAACGCCCAGGCGAAGCAGGCGATTGGTCGTCGGCAAGTCATGCGAAGCTGAATGTGAAGCATGGAATGGGGGGCAGCAAGGGACCCAGCGTCTTGGCAGGCGAGCAGCCCCCCGTTATTGACATCAAGCCCCCCGTGGCCAGGCGTCGATTTACAAAGTCCACATTTGGACCTCAGGTGGCCAACAGCTACACACCCTGCGTTAACGTGTGTGCTCTCTCTGCAGATTCTTTCCTCCAGGCTCACAGAGCCATCGGTGCGATTTGGGCGAGGATGTCGCATTGGAATGGAGAAGGTTGGGCGCACTCTTCCATAACCAACATCACCCACTCTCAAACATTTCCCTTGTCATGGTCATGGTCACATGGCAGCTCTACATCGATGCCGAGATTTCAAAACTGACTCCGGGGCTGAGCCCAGGTATGAAATCATGCATGCCGACAGCTCATCATCTCATGATTGCATTTGTGGAGACAGGGCCTGCATACGAGCTAGTTCCCTCCATCGGGAAGCAAGTCAAGTCGGACTACCAGAACCCCGCAGAAGTTGCGTTCCCCTTGGCAAGACGCTTCACGGTAAATGCTCGCTTTGAACCAACACAAAAGAGTTTCGGATCCTCGCTCTTGAATGCTTTAGAAGTTCAAAGGAGGAGACGCACCCGGGCCCGGAGCTTACGAAAAGGCATCGTCTTTCGGAGACCAGGTGAGCTGCTGCGGGTCAGTATGGTCTGGCTCACGGAAGCCACTTGGTGTTACGTGCAGGTGCTCTCGTACCAAAAGTCGCCGGAGAAGGCAGTCATCGGTTCCGCGACAAGGAAGCAGCAGCAGAAAGTGTACCTGAGTCAAGACTTCAACAAGGTAAAACGAGCCTGCAACCCTGAAAGCTCACAACTCTGAGAGCGTGCTTTGTTTGTCAACAAAGAGCTTGTACGGAATAGAGTCCCCAGGACCGGTGGTGTGTGACCTGAGGTCATCCATTGGTGACCAGATGCACTCGGAGAACAGGAACGCTCCACACATCAAGTTCCCCATGGACAAGCGCTTCAAGGTCGGTAAAGAACAAGAGTTGTCGTTGTTATTCATGAATTATTCACCGTGGCAGCATGGCAAGATCTCGGCAATCACAGCGACGCCCGGAGCAGGAGAGTATAAAAGTGTGGCCGCAATCGGGAAGCAGCCCCAGTCGAGCAGGCTCAATCAACCTGTCATCTCTTTCACACACTCCCGACGAGAACAGCGGGAGAAGGTAAGTGGAGATAACTAACAATCACCTGGTGACAGCTTTTGTCAGATTTTCATATCTGTGGAGCACGAGAGAGGCAACGTCGGCTTGGAGTCACCAGGACCGGCTGTGAATATCAAGCTCATATCATCCTTGGTGAGGGCTATACCCAAACTCCACACTGACTGACTTGCCGCGGCTGCATGCAGGGCCAACAGCCAAACTCGAAGAAGGTGTCGCCTCCGAGCTACTCCTTCAGCGGCGCCAAGCGATTCAAGAGGGTGTACGAGACACTGCCGGGGCCTGGGGAATACGACTGCTGATCCAGTCTCTGTTGTCTAGCTCTAGTAACGTGACTGAAGACGAGAGAGAGAGAGAGAGAGAGAGAGAGAGAGAGAGAGGGAGAGGGGACATATGAATCGTCTCCCCGACTCAGGCCCAGTAGATTTCTCCAGCTAATTCCACAAACTGATGTACACTCCCGTCGAGAGCACACAAAGGTCCCTTGAGCTTGACCGGTTTTGTGCGCGTGTCGACTAGTTCCAGTCTCAACCGCTTCCTGTGATCGCGTGATTCTTGCAGAAACTCCTGAGCAACGTCTCCGTCCTCGTCCGCTCGGAGGAGCTGCGAATACCACCTCAGTCCCTGCGTTACATGTCTTTATTTTCATCCACTCGAGATTAAGTCCCAGGTAGGGAGAGCGAAACGAACCTGGACTCCACCATTGCCATAATTGCATTGCGACACCACTGGGCCTCCTCCGTCACTTGTGCTCCCGGGGGCTGGCATCGCCATCCTGGTGCTGAATCCTCCTCCTCCTCCGCCCCCTCCCCCCCTGCTAAATCCATCTCGCCTCCTCCCATCTTCGCCCTCCTTCTTGAATCCCAAGTGGTTGAGCACCTTCCGAAAGAAGCCTGGAAGCGCCATCCAGTGCCTCCCGTCGCCAAAAGGAATGCGCAGCTAGCTACCACATCCCCCCATCGGCCGGAGCAGCTCTTGACCTAAAACCCTTGCAAGTTCCCTTGTCTCTCTTTATTATTGTGATCACTAACATAGCATACATGACATCCAATATACAGCCAGCCAGCCAGCCGCCACCGGGACACAAGAAAATGGTTTCTACCCTTCCCCTAGCTATGATGCTCCAACCATGGAAGTCATTCCGTCACCATGTCCGCCGTGGTGAATGTCAAGGACTCCTCGTAGATGAGCTCCTTGATGTTGTCTTCGGAGAATGTGGGCTGCTCGAAATCAAAATCGAAGGGTCCGTGGCAGCTCGGCTCGTCGTTGACGTCGTGAAGGTTTGTGAGGTATGGATGGGCAAGAGCTTCTGTCACTGTGGCAGGCAGTAGTATATCAAGAGCTTTACACATGCCAGCAGCGGAGCTTACCTGAGATTCGGTTCTGCGGATTGAACACGAGCATCCTCTCCACGAGATCGACGGCGAGCGGGGGCACGTTAGGAAACCTGTGCGCAAAGGATTGCCTGGGGTACCGTTGCAGCTGGCGGACATATCTCCGCGCGTTGTCGTTCCTCAAGAATCCCAGGTCGGCGTCCTCTGGGGATCCAATCAGCTGTGCAAAACGCATGGCACGTGAGAGATGGGGGGAGCAAACAAGCAGGGGACGGGTGTGGCATTACCTCGGTGATGAGACGCAGCTGCTGCACGTAATCTCTGCCAGGAAACAATGGTTCTCGGTTCAAAAGCTCCATAAATATACATCCAACAGACCATACATCAATCGCCGCGGTATACTCGGAGCAGTTTAGAAGCAGCTCCGGCGCCCTGTACCAGCGGGTGACAACGTACTCTGTCATGTAGTCGGTCTCCGATGTGGTCCGGGCCAGCCCAAAGTCGCAGATTTTCAGGTCGCAGTTGGCGTTGAGGAGCAGATTGCTGGGCTTGAGGTCCCGGTGGAGAACGTTTGCAGAGTGCACGTACTTGAGGCCCCGCAGCAGCTGGTACAGGAAATACTGCGCCCGCAAGCCACACCACGTCCGTCAAGCCTAGGTAGCAAGAGCGAGGGGAAAACACAAGGGAGGAACCTGACAGTGGTCGTCCGTGAGCTGCTGGTTGGAGCGGATGATCTGGTGTAGATCCGTGTCCATGAGCTCGTACACGATATACACGTCGTTGAACTCGTCCTTGGAGGGAGGCCTGATTATATCTCGGATGGCAACAATCTGAAACCCACGAGGCAGCGATGTTGGCGAAATGAATGAGCGAAGGCAGCATACATACATTCTCGTGATCCATGTGCCGCAACAGCTTGATCTCGCGCAATGTGCGCTTGGCATCGATCCTGTTGTCGAAGGCATTGCCGATTTTCTTGATAGCAACTTCTTCGTTGGTCTCGCTGTTCACTGCAGAGCTGTGCGTGAAACTTGGTATGAGACGGCGAGCTTTGAGAGCAGGCAAGGGGCAAATCGACCCCAATTGGGAGACGGAGGAAGGAGCACACTCACCACACAATGCCGTAGGCGCCACGGCCGATGGGTCGAATCGGGGGCACGTACTTGGCCGTGACCTCGAACAGGTTCCCGAAGATGTTGTATTGCACATAGCGGCCGCTGTGAACCAGCACTCCGGTGAAGTTACCTTCGGCGGCAGCAGCAGCTGCCTCCATGGCTTCGCTCTGCTGCATACCCTGCTTCCTTGGCCTGGGCGTGCGCGTGTCTCCAGGAACCCTAAAAACCCCTCCCCCCCATTTCCTCCGCTCCGCTCCACTCCACAGTCAGTCTCACCACTGTTGCGCCTTTGCCCCCAACCCAACACGACACTTCTTATTGGCCACTTTAAACCCCCTTTGACATGGCTTTAAAAAAACGCGAATATGCGCTCGCGGACTTAGGGTGCAAGTGGCTATGGCGGAGGAGGAGGAGGAGGAGATCAGAGCGCCCCTGCTCACGGGTGAGTCGGACGCGAGCTCATGGGATCCGGAGGCACTCGATCCTTCCCCTCCTGGTGCTGCAGCTGCTGCCGCCACCGCCCTGCCCGAGACCTTGAACAATGAGCTGGGGATCGAGAGCCTCGACTACGATCCAGTCTTTAGCGTCGTCCACGCCAAGACAACCACGATCAAGCAAAATCGGCGCCTCTACGGGTAAAGAAACCCCCTCTCGTCTTATTGTCTTATCTCAGCAGCACAGCTACACGGGGGCGACGTTGGCCAAGTGGAGCATCACGATTTGCATCGGCGTTCTCGTGGGTATGTGTGTGGACGAATCGAATGCCATACCTCAACTTGCCATGATTTCAGGCTTGATCGCGTACGTGATCGAATCGTCTCAGGAGTTCCTAGTCACGGAGAAGGTTAACACTCGCGACTGCACTCGTAGCTCTCACCTGTTGTCGTTTCTTTTCCATGGCCGCCAGAAATCATTTGCTCAGAAAACAGTGGAGGGGAGCCTCATTCTGTCCTTCCTTGGATTTGCGGGTTTCAGCGTTCTCCTGATCCTCATCTCCAGCTGCCTTGTTCTGTTTTGGGCTCCTCCAGCTGCTGGTGGAGGGGTAAGCTGCTCACATACGTCTCTCAGCTCACGGGTGATGTGACGCAGGTAACTCTTGTCATGGCTTATCTCAATGGGAACGATATCCCCGATTTTTTCAAGCTTAGCACACTTATCACAAAAGTAACCCTGTTGATCGCTTCTTGTTATTCAACATGCTGATCAGCTCGTGTCAGATTATTGGAACAATCTGTAGTATCTCGTCTGGCCTGTTGGTAGGATTCAAAATGATTCATTGCTTTCTAACTCGACACGTTTGTGCAGGTCGGCCAGGAAGCTCCAATGGTTCACATTGGAGCTGCGATCGCTTCAGCAATGACTTGGATGCACGGATCACTGCCGTCGGACAAAGATGCCAGCACCAAAAGCTCGCGATCGTGCTGGAATGCAAAAGCCACGAACTTTGTAAGTGCATCCGTGCCTAGAATCCGTTGGCTGAATCTCTCACAGGACTTCTACAACGACAAAGATCGTCGAGAGTTTATTTCAGCCGGTGCTGCAGCCGGGTAAGCTTAAGTTTGATACGCCAAACTTATTTATCTATTTATTTCCAGCTTAGCCGCAGCTTTTGGTGCGCCGATTGGCGGGGTATTGTATTCTTTAGAAGAAGCTTCGAGTTTTTGGTCTAAGAAGGTAAACTATGGACCGTCTTTACTCATGGCGCTGTTTCAAACTTTAGGTGATGTGGAGATCACTTCTTTGTTGTACCTGCGCAACAATGGTACTGGCATCAATCAATGAATGGTAAGTCCTTTTTTTTTCTTTTCCTTTTTAAAATTTTTGTGCAATTTACCCCCCTCCCCCCACTTCAGGCAGTTTTCAATGGCTTTGCCTGGCAGCATGGCGTTTCGTCAGCTTAAGGTACTAGTTGCTGGGCGCATATCCTTTCTCTTACACTTTAATCTTCTCATCGGCAGCCTGGCTTTCGAATCAGAGACTTACCACTGTTCGCGGTTACGAGCGTTTTTGCTGGTGTCCTGGGCGCGTTTGTAAATATTGTTCATGACAGGGTTGATCGTTTAAGACCTGCAGCAACACGAAAGTTTTCAAGGTGATATATCAGCGCTCATTATCCATAAACGATTGTTTGGTTTCTTTTTAAAGACTTTTGGAGGTTTGCGGTATCACCGTCATATCCGTGGCGGTAATGTACTTGCTTCCTCTTGCTCTGGGGTCGTGCTTACAAGTTCCCGAGGGTCCTCTCCCTGACGGGTATGTACTTAGTTACCCTGAAGGATGTTTGTAACTAATAACTAGATGCTTGCAAACTTCAGGAAAATGGACGAAAAGTATTGGCTACGATACAAGTGCTCCAAAGGTGAATACAATGATCTGGCTACACTACTATTCTCTCTTCCTCGAAAGGTATTCGGCTTAAGCGCTAGGCGCTAGGTCCTACTTATGGCAAGTTGTGTTTGTCATTTCAGAGCATGCAACAGCTATATAACATGCAAGGAGTAAAGCATCAGTTTCCAACAGCAGACCTGGCGATTCATACCGGATCAGTACTTTTCTTGTTTATTATTGCGTATGGAACAGCCACTCCTGGTGGCATTTTCATGCCCTCCATGCTCGTAAGCACCTCCTTGTTTTCTTTTCCTTGACTTCCAAGCTGCAAATGTCAGGCTGGAGCATCCTTCGGAGCATGCATGGGAACAATTTTTCAGGCAATTTTTCCAGGGTAGGCTGGTTATTACTTATTTTTCCACATAAATCTCATGGAGTCTTTTGCAGTGAAAATATACAACCAGGACTTCATGCGATCGTGGGATCAACTGCAATGCTGGGAGGGGTGTTCCGGGCTTCCATATCTTTGGTACATTTACATTCTGAACTTTTAGAAGTCAAACAGCCGAAATAAATTGCAGGTAGTAATCATGGTCGAGGGAACGGGTGGCATCGATTTCATCCTGCCGATTATTGTGGCCATAGTCGTCTCAAACTGGGTTGCACACCACATATATCACGCTGGCGCCTACGAAGCCGACTTGGAACGCCTTGGTAAGCGGCTGGTGCGACAATTATTTCTAGTGTGACACCTTATTTTAAGGTGGAGTCTACTTCATGCACAGCGAGCCTCCGCACCAACTGGCAGCCTTGACTGCATCGGATATTATGTCGCCCAATGTCATATGTTTCCAGGAGGTATGCAGGCGAAGTTCGGGTTGCTGGAGTTCTTGATCCCGTCTTGAAATTGATACTCAGGTAGTTCCTGTGCGGGAGGTGCTTGAAGTTCTTCGCAACACTAGGCACAATGGCTTTCCGGTGCTGAGACACACGAGCGCGGAAAATTCTGGAGCAGGCGAGAAATTCGTGGGTCTCGTGTTAAGGCACCAGCTTCTCCTCCTCCTTGAGGAAGGCCTTTTCTCGGAAGTCGATTCCTCCAGGCAGCAGCACAGATTTTCCTTGTACGAGAAGCCGATTCCCAAGCAGATGCTCATCCTGGAACATTCAATGCGTGCTTACCACCACTACCATCATCCTCACCGGAGGTTTTTGTCATCCCGGCCTCCGGAGGTCGCTAGGATTGAAGCAGAGCTGGCAAGAAAGAGAAATCTGGCCGAGGCGGACATGGCTCCAGACAAGAAGACAAAGAAAGTTGTAGCACTGGATTTGAGACCTTTTATGAATCGGGCACCTCTAACGGTAAGCTTTCTCGTCTGGGTGGCACTGACAAACCACGTCGTGTGTGCAGGTTCGTCGGGAATGCTCGGCTCAGCGTGTCTATGTCATATTTAGAACCCTGGGGCTTCGTCACCTGTGTGTGACAGACTCTCACAACAGGTTTCCTGTCATTACCTTTGCCTTGTTGTATCCGTGGTGACGTGCATTATACACAGGGTAATTGGGATCATAACACGGAAAGACATTGCGATGGCCCAGAAGCAAGGCTTTCAGAAGAAATCTCTGCAGCACTGGGACTCAGACATCAGGAGCTTGGTAGCAGAGGCTAGCACCAGCGAAACGAGCAAGAATAGAAACAAGCTCTTCAACCTCCCATAGACGGAGGGAGGCGGCCATCTACCAAACAAAAGAAGTTTGTATATACCTTGTCACACAGTTTACAGTTGGAGCGTTCAGAGATCTCAGCAACGATTCTTCCTATAGCACCTCTCCGAATAAGAAGAAAAAACCTTGTAGGAAAAGCTGGCAAATAATGGAGAGGATATGGATGTGGGATTCTCCCAAATGCGATGGCTAGTTCTATAAGAGAACCAAGGAAAAGAGAAAATAAAGTATATTATCAGGTCTTTAATGTTCTCTAAATCGGAGCGTTCCATCCCCACTTACACGAACAGCTTGGATCGACTCTGCTGTGCTTACCTACGAGTATCGATAGACTGCTAGAGCCGAAGGCAAAGACCTTTGTCGGCACCACACTATCCTAGCTCTCATCCATGCTGCTTGTAGTGGACGGAGGTAGCATCTCAATATTGCCGCTGCTCACCTCTTCGGATGCTGCTGGCCGCTGCTGCTCGCGATTGATTTCATACTCGTCATTGGAAACCGAGTTGCAATTGACCACCAGCCACGGCTGACGCTCTTCCTGAAACAGTCTGACAGACGCCAAGAAAAAGATCGGTCAGTACCAAGCTCAGCTGGAGAGCAGAGGGTTGACGCTTACGGGTGCTTGCAGAGCATGGGGGCCTGAAAAATCACAGTGTACTTGCACGTGGGAGATTCTTTGATGGAGCTGATTAGTAACATCCCGGAGTCTGCACATACAAATCGGACCTGCCAGAACACTGGCTGCTTAGCGGTGTACATCAATTGGTAGGATCGTCTCTTACTTCTGTCTCCCTTGGAGCACCCGTAAGATCGCACTTGGTACCATTCACGTACATATGTGCGAAGTACCTAGGACGCGGCGAGAGGTTAGTTTCTCTGGGACGAAACAGAGCAGTGCTCACTTGAGTGCAGCAGTTTGCGAGCGTGGATCCTTTTGAATCAAAACTGGGGTGGATGAGTGAAGCCGAGCGGTCGCTTCGGCATCATACACGCCCAAAACAAATTCCTGAGCTTCCTGTAGACTGGGAAGATTAGATAGAGCGACCGGAAATTGCTGAGAAAGGACTCTTGCTAATAACCTGGCTCTTCTTGTCCTTCTTGGATGTCTCAAAGTGCACCTGCCGGAACTTACCGTGGTAGCACAGCTCGTAGGTCCACCATCCCTCGTGCTGGTGAAAAATATGCATGTAGGCAAGATGCAACATGACGCTTTAAGATTTTACCCTGTGGAAGCACCTGTCTTTGAGAACATCCAGCAGCTCTTCCGGCGTCCTCCTCGAGATCTCGGCCAGCGTCGCTTCCGTCTCGTTGGCCCCGTCGAGTGGGGAAGCCTCTGGTTTCTTGGGTAGAAAGCACTCAAACTTTCTGCCATCTCTGTCCGTCATGCGAACCATCTCCGTGTCCGGATCCTCCTGTCAAGAGAAGGAGATGAATCGGGGGTTGGCAGCGCAAGATCAAAAAGGGAACAAACCGGGCTGTATGGATCTTGCAGCTCATGGAATTGGAGCTTGTACTTGGGGTCCTGAAAGCTGGGAACGGCGCCTGAGATATATATATATGAAGCAGATGAAGTGGCGAGCTGAGGTACCTGAATTCACAGGAAGCAAGCGATTTGAGTCGGCAAAGGCGCCAGCCAGGAGGAGAGCGGCCGTCCACGCCCATGTCGCCCACCGCGATGCCGCCATTTGCTCCAGTTTACCCTAGCTGGGCCCTATAATCGTCCACCTATAAGTTGCGTGCGTCATCGTCGTCAATGCGGAAGCAGAGCTTGGCCTCGTCCCACGGCCCGTTGATCTCGAACTTGTACTCGTGGATCCGGAGCAGCCAGAGCGGGCACACCAAGGTGATGACGAGCAACGCAGCGGCCAGCAGCAGGCAGGCGGGGACGCTGAGGGGCAGCAGGAGGACGAGCGCGGCGAGCAGCAGCAGGGAGGAGAGGACGAGGTGCAGCTTCACGGACGCCCGCTTGACGGAGCAGCTGAGAGGAGGGAAGAGCAGGAAGAACTGAAGAGAGAAGAGCATGGTGGCAAAGACGAGGGGTGTGGACGGCAGGCGCGAGGCAATGAGGACCGAGGCGAGGATGGAGGCGTGGAGGGAGACGCTGGCGACGACGGAGGTGGAGGTGGCGGAGGTGGTGGAGCAGCACGAGTAGTCGTGGAGGAAGAGGTGGAGGAGCAAGAGGCAGATGGTGCAGGCCCAGATTGAATCGGAGCTGATGGAGGTGGTGAGGGTGTGGAAGACTGGGGTCATGACGTAGAGGCCGGCGACGAAGTAGAGGAGGTGGCGGAGCGTCGTGGTGGTGGTGTGGCGGCGGAGGCGGTGGTGGTGGAGAGTGGTGAGGAGCCAGATGCACAGGCCAAGCGCCAGGAGCAGCGCGTCGAGAGAGAGGAGCGCGGCGGCGGTGAGGCGTTGGCAGAGGGTGTAAGCCCACACACTGGCGATGATGGCAACCACACACAGGTGCTGCGCCACTCCCACTGAATCCAGCACCGTGGTCCACAGATCCCGCCGTACCACATTCGCGTTCATCACCATGTCCTCGAGAAACGACGAGTCGGTGTAATTGTCCGGGAAGCCCCCCTGCATTCCGCCATACACCACCTTGCTCCACCCTCCCTCATGAGCCGCCATGGCCGCGCAGCCCTACCTCTTCCAAGGAATATTCTCCACGTCCTCGTCGTCGTCTTCTTCTTGTTTACGAAAAAACGGAGACATTGTACCTAAGTAGTGTAGGGAAGGTCGCTCTCTTCTCTCCGCTGGGGTCACAGAGGCGTAATAAGCTAGCTAGCTTGCCATGCTCCGCGCGTGAGCATTTTCGGGCACTTAAGCGCAAACTAAAGTGCCAATTAAGTGCAAAGCCGGGATGCTTAGGGCATATACGGCGTGCAGAGCATCTCCCCAATGTCGGAGATGTGGGCGAGAAAGAATATCTACTCCCATTGTTTGCTGGGCTTCCGGCGGGCAGCTGTTACGGAGAGAGCACTATACGCGCACTAGTTTCTTCCTTTGTTTTCCTTGCCCGTGCCCGGTGTGCCCGTCCCGTCCTCCTCTAATCATCAGCTCGGGAATCAGGCACCAACTAAGTGTTGGTGACTTTGAGATCCGCCCCCCACCCCCCCCGTTGCGTTGCTTTAATACCCACAGCGGAGGCAGGCGCACATCTCCTCAGATTTGCTAACAGAGAGAGCACACGCGACAAGATCTCCCCCTCGATTGTACGCAGCTACAGCTCCCAGGTACACATTAGCGCTCCCTCTCTCCCTTGGTTGCCATGGCACCAGATTTGCTTGCCTTGAGTGCTTTGTCGCTGGAAGCAGATTCGCTTCGCAATGGCGACCCCTGCTACCCTCTCCCCTCGGACTCGTCCAAGAACGCCCCCAACAAGGCAGCTGCAGCCGAGAGAAGCCGCAGCGATCCGAGCCCAGTAGTGGGGGCAGCAGCAAGCAGCCCGTTGCTGTCCCCTCGGCCAACTCTCATGAGGCTCGAGACTGTCAAGAGCAGCGAGTGCCTGGAAGCATTGATGCTGTCGCCCAGCGTCCGGTCCACCGTCAGCGGTGGACTGTTCTCGCCCCGTATTCACTCGTTCGAGCCTCACCCCATGATCGGGGAGGCATGGGAGCATTTGCGCAGATCCATCGTCTACTTCCGCGGCAATCCGGTGGGCACCATTGCTGCCAACGATTCGGCCGAGGAAGTGCTCAACTACAACCAGGTATGGTGGTGGCTGACACATTTTGACTTGTAGGTGACACCGATTTTATCACCAGGTGTTTGTGCGCGACTTCGTGCCCAGTGCCCTGGCCTTCCTCATGAATGGCGAGTCCGACATCGTCAAAAACTTTCTGCTCAAGGCGCTCCGGCTGCAAGCGTGGGAGAAGCGGATCGACAACTTCACGCTGGGGCAAGGGGCCATGCCCGCCAGCTTCAAAGTCCTCCACGACCCGGTGCGGAGGACAGACACCATGGTGGCGGACTTTGGAGAGAGCGCCATCGGGCGGGTGGCGCCGGTGGACTCGGGCTTCTGGTGGATCATCCTGCTGCGAGCCTACACCCGCTCCACCGGGGACCACAGCCTGGCCGACATGCCCGACTGCCAGCGGGGTATCAAGCTCATCCTCACGCTCTGCCTCGCCGAGGGCTTCGACACCTTCCCCACGCTGCTCTGTGCCGATGGCTGCTGCATGGTGGACCGGCGAATGGTAACTCTCTTGTCTTACGCCTGCGTAATGTCACTCACTCGTGGTGCTGCGCATGTGTGCAGGGGATCTACGGCTATCCCATCGAGATCCAGGCGCTCTTTTTCATGGCCCTGCGCTGCGCCAAGACGATGCTCAAGCAGGAGGCGCCGGGCAACAAGGAGCTGCTTGAGCGCATCGACAAGCGGCTCAACGCGCTGAGCTACCACATGCGCAACTACTTTTGGCTCGACCACCACCAGCTCAACAGCATCTACCGCTACAAGACGGAGGAGTACTCGCACACGGCGGTGAACAAGTTCAACGTCATCCCCGAGTCCATCCCCGACTGGGTGTTCGACTTCATGCCCATGCGCGGGGGCTACTTCATTGGCAATGTCAGCCCCGCGCGCATGGACTTCAGGTGGTTCCTGCTCGGCAACTGCGTCGCCATCCTGTCGTCCATGGCCACCTCGGAGCAGGCCGAGGCCATCATGGACCTCATCGAGGAGCGCTGGGAGGACCTGGTGGGAGAGATGCCGCTCAAGATCTCCTACCCGGCCATCGAGGGACATGAGTGGCGGATCGTGACGGGCTTCGACCCCAAAAACACGAGGTGGAGCTACCACAACGGAGGCTCCTGGCCAGGTGACTTTTGTCTTCAGTAGGATTGTTCCTAACAACGTGTTGCAGTACTCCTGTGGCTGCTGACGGCGGCGTGCGTCAAGACGGGGAGGCCACAGATGGCACGCAGGGCGATCGAGCAGGCGGAGCAGCGGTTGTCGCTGGACGGGTGGCCCGAGTATTACGACGGCAAGCTGGGACGCTACATTGGCAAGCAGGCCCGCAAGCTGCAGACGTGGTCCATTGCTGGCTACCTGGTTGCCAAGATGCTGCTCGAAGACCCCACGCACTTGGGCATGGTGTCGCTCGACGAGGACAGGAACATGAAGACACTCATGACGCGATCCGCCTCTTGGACGGTGTAGCTTAAGGATCCCTTGGTACCCCCACACCAGCGACAAAACTCCATAAAATATACATCTATTCTTTTCTCCTTCCTTTCATCACGAGGAAAGGAGCTCCACATTGTAGCCTAGCCTAGCCTAGCTATGGAGGTGACGGCGCTTGGCTCTTCCCGCGCTTGTCACGGTATATGTTGCACAGCGGCTAGCAAACAAAGTACAAGGCAGGTCGCGGGCGGGCATGGTCGGATGGCTGGGCACATTTGAAAATTTCATCAATATGCTGGCATTCCCATAGCAATGTTTTGCTTGATGCTCGTTGCGAACAGAACCGGTTCCTGGCTCACGAGTCCGGTCTGATTCCATAGCCACTTGAGCTGGATTGTCTTGACGTCCGTTCCCCCCATCTTCACCTCGCCTGCATGCATCCATCTCGAGAGCAGCATTGGTGCCTTTTGAATGTACCTGACTGCGACCAACGAGAGCGACTGCCTGGCCTTAGCCTAGCTATATAGATATGACTTCTTCGCAGATACTCGATTCACATCCCGTCCAGGTAACACGGTAAAACTTCCATGACAAAGTTTGCTTGCTGTTCCGTCAAGGATCATCTGCAAGCAAAAACTTCGCTGAAGGTAGGATTGGCCGCTCTAAACAGCAGATGCGTGTATCTTAAGATTTGGATGTCGCTATGAGCTCAGGCATGCAAGCAAAATACATTGACAAACTTTGATACTTTTGGCATAGAAGAAGAGGAAGCTGTAGTAGCCCTCATACTTGGGCATATTACTAGGACGTGGTTCTTGTCTGAGAAATATGTCTGACGGGCAAGAAGTTCCAAAGAACTCCCGGGCGCAGTACAGGGTGGTGGCTGGCAGCTCTACAGGTCTTTTGAAAATCAGATCTAGTTCATTCCTCATATGCGTTCGAGCTCTCGTGATCAGGAGTTTGCAAAGCGATAGGCACGAAGTACAGTTTCCGTGCGGTCAGGCCAGGAGTTGCCAGCGCGATCATCGGCGCTGAGAGCATTGGCGAGCACAACTTGCAGGGGGGGTTCCGATTTGCAGGGATCCTCCACTCGATCGCTAGTGATTGTGGCGACGAGTACAGGTAGGTAGTCACAAAACCAGCTCCATCACGATAAGTACGTGGATCATGCTTGTTTCCAGCTCAGATGGATAATCATGCTTTCCACCGACATTACTCGTGAAATTCTGATTAAGCCGTCTCCCGGGGATTCGCAGCCTGGAAATTTATTTAATGAGGAACGCTATCATGTTCATGATTCCAATTCAAGGACACAAGGAATACCAGAGAGTGTTTATGTGTCCGGGACATCTGCGCTCGCCTGCCAAGTCTTTTGCACGGCATTGGACGCCGAAATGCTTATGGCATGATGAGTGGGAGCTTGGCGCCTTCCCAGCGAGCGGTGCAAGGCGAAGTGGAAGGCAGCTTCAGCGAAGCCGCGCCCCAAATACGCACGAGGGCTGCGAGAGATGCGAAATGTGCTGGAAGCGACGTAGCGATTGTGGCTTTGGCATTTCATGCAGCATGGCTTCGTATCAAGTCTCTTTAGTGATTTGTGATCTGGGAAATTACTACTTTAACGTGCGCAACAAAGCTCAAGGATTGATCTGGGTGGATGCGCCTGGAAAAAGGTGGCTGGCCAATGGACCTGACAACAACATTTCCGAGAGGGTTCCGTGGTAAACTTTGATCGTGGTACTTGCTGGGAGTGGAAATTATATGGTGCTCGAGGACGGGACCCATAGGAGAGAGAATATGCAGAGCGATATCAGGCAGGCGTGAAGTGAGAGAAAGCAAGAGATCTCGTGAAGCTCTCGCGAAGCCACTCGTCCCGGCGGGCGCTCTCATCTCAAACAGTGAAAGAAGAAGAAAAATTAAAAAAGGAAATTGCAACCAAACTTTTTCACTCATTTCATTCCCTGACTGTACCCATTCCTCACCTCTCCAGGGCCACCACCACCAGCCATGAAAGCTCCTCGTGTCCACTTATTCTTTGCTTGTCCAATCTCTCCTCGCCTCCGCTCGAGAGCTCGAGTAAAATGAAGCGCTCCTTCTCTAACCTCCTATAAAATGCTTAGGACAGCTCTCGACTAGGACGACGTCAACCGACACTGGTTCAAGCTAAACACTTTGTCTGTATCCTCCCAGGCCCTCTCCTCTAGATCTCCCTCCAACTACAAGGCCCGGTGTGTGTGCAATTGCTTGCTTGCTCCCCCTTTGTTAACTTCCATCCGCGAGTTGCACAATGTCTTATAAGAGAGCAAAGCCGAGGTCGGTTCTCAAAGTTGTTCAAATCTTCAATCCTACAGTCATAAGAACGGATGCTGCCAGCTTTAGGGAGCTCGTTCAGGAGCTAACTGGCATGAATTATCAGCCGGCTATAGCTAGACGATCCGGAAAGCTGAGATCAAGGTCCTTCCGCACCACCAAGCTCATCCAATCTAATACTGCTGCTACCACTGTTATCGATGGCAATCGTGATCAATCAGCAGCTCCAGCGTTCTCGGACGAGGCCGGGCTTGCTCCATACAGTCCAAACTGGAGTGACAAGTCTTCTGAAGAGGAAACTAGCAGCAGCGGTGCCAACTTCGACGACATGGACATGGATATAATCTCGGCCTTGCTGGATTCTTCGCGGCCACTTCCAGATTGCACCATGCTTCCGCCCCTCATTTACTGACAGTTTATGGTCGATGGGATGGTTACCGTGTGATCGTCCACGACAAATTTTGTGAGCACTCCACTTGGAAGAACGACATGTAAGAGAGAAAGAGAGAGGGAAGTGAACACTCTGTAAGAGGTGAATGTAACGAAGTTCCATTCACCCGGAGCAGGAACGAGTGATAAACAGAGAGAAAGAGAGAACGCTCTGTGCGAGCTGAATGTTAACAAAACTCTATTCATCCCGGAGCAAGGCAAATAGCGTTTGCAGATGTAAGCGATCTAGGGTTCGAATCGCGGTACCACTTTCCCTCCATTTTCCCAGGAGCGCGAGAGCTTTGTTAAGTCGCATGATGTCAATGGCGCCTAGCTAGGGTTCTTTCCAGAGGCCGGAGCACAGCACAGCAAAGGTGAGACGTTTCCCTCCTTTGTCTTGCTCCTCACAGCAATGGCGCAGCGATCTGGCTGTGCGATGGGGATCCAGGGCCTTCTTCCGGCGCTCAAATCCATCACGACATCGACGAATGTGAAAGAGTACTCGGGCATGAGGGTCGCTGTAGACACTTACTCGTGGCTGCACAAGGCCGCATTTAGTTGTAGCAAGGACATTTGCGATGGTCGGGCGACAGCCAGGTGTGTGTAGCTCACCGAGGCCTCTTCTTCTTTCTTACTCTTACAACCAGAGCTTGCTTGGCAGCTTTCTGAACTACTGCATGCACCGCGTGAATCTCTTGCGACACCATGGGATCAAACCTTTGCTGGTTTTCGATGGAGGCTCATTGCCAATGAAAGCCGAGCAAGAAGAAAAGCGCTCCAGGTAACTTCACGTCTATCTCCGTATCGCATTTTAAAGCTTCCATTCCAGAGCCAGGGAAGAGCATCTAAAGCTCGCTCGTGAATGCGAAGCATCTGGAAATCATGCTGCAGCCTACGATCACTATCAAAAGGCAGTAGACATTACTCCCGAAGTTGCGCACCAGCTTATCCTGGTTAGTAATGCAAAATCACATGTCTGTTTTGCAAATGTTGTTTAAGGCTATCAGGTCCTTCGCAGAGAAAATGTGGAATACATTGTCTCTCCGTATGAAGCCGATGCACAGATGGCCTTTCTGGCACTGCGCGGTGTTGTCGACGCTGTAATCACTGAAGACTCGGACCTGGTTGCGTACGGTTGTCCAAAGGTTTTGAAACGCTTGGTGTTATCTTCTCTTCCATGCTAAAGATCAAACAATCTGGCAGATCCTTTTCAAAATGGACAAGAATGGTCAAGGTTTTGAGCTTCAGTATGCTGACCTGGTGAAGAACAGGGACTTGAATCTGACGAGTTTCACAAAGAGGATGATGCTGGAAATGTGCATCCTTAGTGGCTGCGACTACTTGCCATCTTTGCAAGGCATGGGAGTGAAAAGAGCTCATAATTTAATCCGCAGATTTCGAAGCTACGAGAAGGTATGGCACTCTGTGTTCTTCAGACGTAGAATGACTTGGTTCCTTTCAGGTGATTAGACACTTGAAATTTTCGGGCGTAATGATACCGAAGTCTTACGAAGAAGGCTTCAGAAAGGCATTGCTTACTTTTTGTCATCACCTTGTCTATGATCCTACGCAAGATGAATTGGTGCACCTTACTGAACTTCCCGCCGACTGCAGCGAAGAGGTGGAGTTTCTCGGACCATATCCTTTTAAAAGTCTATGCATTCTACACTCGGAACTTAACTCCGACAAACAAAGCTTTCCCGAAGTCTCGTGCAGCAGATTGTCCGAGGCGTCATACATCCGGAAACTCATGCTCCACTTCAGGTATACTAGGCTTTGTATTGTCCCGTATGCTAATCACCGTGTGCTAACAAGCTTGCTGAGCCGCCACAGTCTTTATGCGAAGATAGAAAGCCAATTGCAAAACAAAAAGAACAAAAGCGTCTCAACTTACCTGCGCAGAGGAATGTGCTGACAAACTATTTCAGTATCCACAGCAAAAGTGTTCTTGATGATAGAGCATTCATTTCCTTAGCCGATGCAGTTTCGAAGTCGGAGGCATCAACACAGCAGTTCAAGGCTCCAAGAGCTTCAGACTCTCCTGAGAAAGCGGAAATGGAAAGTGAGTCCCTTGTAGGTCGTGCGAGTTGTTTGAGCCCCAGGACACCAAATTCGAGCCCTGACCGCCATCATGTTGTTCGTTTCACTTCCAACGAGGTGCAATGTAGCTTGAAAATAGAGGTAAGGGCTGGTCCGTTATTTTGTGAAGCTTACCGGATATGTTGTTCTGTTTGCAGGAGGATACAAAAATTCCTCATGGCAACAAGAGAATCTGCCTTGAATATGGTAGGCGTTATGTCTTACTTTGCTTGTCCTTTTCCCTGATCCTTTTCTATCCTTAGAGGAGGAATCAAGCAACGACTCAGACTGTGATATGAGCCAAGAACAGTCTGCGCAGGTGTACTCGATGCAGCAGCGAAGGTTTGTTGCACGGGGTAACTATGTTGTTTCCAGGCCATCGAACGTCAATGACGAGAACGCAATGCGGGTGAGGTGTGTCCTTGTTTCTTGCGAGTTCCTGACGTACTGATCTCCAGCAAGGAATTAAGAAGGTTAGGAAGGCGGGAACTTCCAAGCCCTGCTCGAAGGCAATGAGAGGTAAGCTGGTGTTATCGTACGTAGTAGAGCTCGCAAACTAAAATGTTCCATCAGGGAAGAGGTCTCCACCTGCGGAGGCATCGCTTCCGAAGTTCAGCAGCAGTCTACTTGGTGTAAACATGGAGAAAACCGCCACACTCTCTGCAAACGTCGACCATACGCAGCGATACTCAGCCATTGCTCAAGAGTCGATTGAAAAGTTTGTGCAGACGATATCCGCTTTTGCTCATGGTGCTCGAGTGAGCGGGCTGCGCCGACCACCGCTGAAGAGCAACTTGACAAACATCAACAGGTACGTAGAGAATAAATCCGAGGCAAGATAAGCACTTGTGCTGCTTGCGCAGGGAGGAAGATGGACTATTTAACAAGGGCCTGGTAGCTAATTTGTGGCAGCTATAGGAACCGAGAGTCGAACCGAGGACCACTGGTCCTGCTATATATAGAGCGACGCCTCTTTTGTAGTTTTAGGGCAGCAATGTGCAAAGCAATGGGAGGGTACCTGATCAAAGGCAAGGAGAACGTTGCGTCGGTGAGGCGCGCGGCATCGTCCAACGCCTCTCCTCTCGCGGACAACGGGCAGTCGAGGAGGTGCGCAACAATTCCAACAACCAGGCAAGCGCAAGCTGGGGGCGGGTGTGACACGAGTGACCTGTGCGGCGATGGCGTCCTTGACATGGATTGCTCGCAGCCGAGCAGCAGCAGTAGCAGCAGCTGCCACTGGATGGACAATGGGCCTGACCTGCTGAGAAAGCGAGGGCTCCAAGGCGGCGAGGCTGGTGGTCCAAGGGCATGGAAGAGGAGGAGGGTTGCGACGCTGAACAAGAGGCGGGGCCACAGGGACGAAGAGGGTGGTGGTGGGAAGCGCGCAAAGACGACGGCAACAACAAGACCACCTTGGTGGAATGCGAGCGAGCGAGACGAGGAGCGAGCCAAGAAGAGGCAAAAGGTCGTGGACAAGAAGAGGAAGCGGTGCGAGCAAGGAGGGGAGAGCAGCATTGGCGTCAAGGCCGGCTTTGGCGATCCAAGTGCCGCCCAAATCCAAATCCAAATCCAAATCCAGCAGCACCGTTTTGCTCAGGCGCTGCTTTTGTAGAAATTCGTTATCTTGTTTTTATAAAGTGGAGTGCATGCTTTATTAAATCAAACTCAAAGGGCAGTACTGCCAGGTGGAAGTGGCAGCGCAGTTGACCGTCTGCCCGCGGGCAGCCCGCCCTTCTCCCCCTTTGCTGCTGTTTCCCGCGCCTGCGTTTTGTGAAAAGAAAAAGGGTTGCTAAATAGGCGAGAGCGTGCGGGAAGGCGGGAGCCAGCCAGCCAGCGACGCCCAGCCATGCCCTACCCTAAGCTCAACCCTATACCCTCTCCCTCCCTGGCTCTGCTGGCGGACAAGAAGAGTGGAGCTCGGATCTAGCGCACGGGCCGCGCCCCGCCGCCGAATCTCTGTGGTTTTGGGGCTCATCTCGCGCCCCGCCAATGCCTGCCACGGATCGGGGCATGGCGCCTAGAGGGTTTGTTGGATCTCGCTTCTTGGCATGAGCAAGGTACGCTGCTGATGATCTAGGGTCGCAGAATGCCCCGCATTTTCACACATCGTCCGTGGCCGCGCAAACAATTTGCTCACATTGCCCTTGTCTCAGGTGCATGGCATGGATTCTCCTAAACGGGAGCAGTGTCTGCCTCCCTGCGGGGAACTCCAGGTGAGTATGACATCCTCTCTCCTCGCTCATCCAGCCGCTAGCTCTGCTGTGCAGGGGTCTCCACTGTTTAAGTTCCTGTGTAGCCTTTCTCCTATCAAGCAGGCCAAGTCCGCTCATGTCGCCCAGACGTACTCGGAACTAAGCTTCCCAGCACCTCTTCCAGTCTTCGTCTCGCCCAAAAAGAAGAGGTGAGGAGCTGCCTACTTTGGCCTTGGTCTCACGTGTGCTGCTCAGAGAACGCGCTGGAGTTGCTCGCACTAGCGGCGCTACTTCTCGCGAGTCCGAAACGACTGAGGCGTCCGATTTAACTTGCTCACCTCCTGCCGAAGAAGTGCTCAACCAGCAACAGAAAAACACGTCCGATACATCAGCAGATGCTACCGAAGAAATACCCTCCAAACAAGATGCAACGCTGGCTAGTTTTCTTCCCGGCCAAGACCATACCCCCGAGGGTGCAGCGTCATTCAAGAACTCGGGTGACGAGCCGGACAGCGAGGCTGCCAATTTGGAGGTTGCAAACATGGAAAAGCTGGCAATTACTGGACACACAGATCACACAGACTCTACTGTCGAAGATGTGCGGGTAAGCCAGCGAATGCACATTCCAAAGCATCTTACCGTTTCTTTGTCCCGGCTTGCAGACGAGTAGGAACCAGCGGGGAGCCAGACGGAGATGCCTGGATTTTCAGTCCGACTCGCAAGAGTCGAATGCCGAAAATCTTAGCTGCATTGTGTCTCCTGGTGTCTCCTCGACGCCAACCTCCGGGCCAGAGTCTCTTAGTACGCTTATTAGCAGTTTGTCCGGTTCTGGATGCTCTGATTCTTGTAAGAAGCTCATGCGGGAGGCCGTCCCATCTGGTATCGGTTTGCATCTCAACAGTCTGGGACTGCTCACGGCACCACGAGGGGTTTCACTTCAGTCGCTCGTATCGTGCTCGCAAGAGATGCAAAGTGCTGAAGGATTTGCCTTGTGTGGACAAGGTCCTATGAACTTGCGGCCTGGCCTTTTGTTCTCAGTCGTGGAGAAGACAAGAATGGAGCAGGAGGTGCAAGGTACTTCTGGTTCCCAGGAAGGCTTACTTACGTCAACTACGTGCGTCCGATCTCTTACGCTTGGTATTCAAGCAATGGACGAGGGTACTCCGTTTGGGATTGAACAGGTGGTGACACCAGGGAGGAAGCGCTTGTCAATGCAAAGCGATTCCATGGATGGTGAAATGGGCCGGACTCCTAAAAAGAGGAGGTAGTATCTCATATTCTTATGGCTTTGCAAACTTATCTTGCTTGCAGGAAGTCTCTTGGAGAAAAAGCTGGCGACGGCTGCAAGCGATGTCACTGCAAAAAGTCGAAGTGCCTAAAACTGTGAGACTGCATTGCATATGGCTTTGAAGGTTTCTGACGCTTTGCTTAACAGATATTGCGAATGCTTTGCCGCTGGAGTCTATTGCCTTGACTCTTGCGCCTGTCGGGACTGCTTCAACAAGCCCGAGTTTGCTGACACAGTCATGGGAACCCGTCAGCAAATCGAAACTCGTAATCCATTAGCATTTGCTCCCAAAATTGTACAGACATCTGATAACACACCGACGGAAGGGGTTGGTATCTGGTTTTCGGGACATGCCATGACTAACAGCCTCTTTGCATTGCAGCCCAATTGCCCCGATACAACAGGATCTGCTAGGCACAAGCGCGGCTGTAACTGCAAGAAGTCGCTGTGTCTGAAAAAGTACTGCGAATGCTACCAGGTACAATCAAGTCAAGTCTTTCTGCTTATACTTACTATGTGCGCTTGGTTTTCATCTGTCTAAAGGCTGGCGTTGGCTGTTCGGATGGATGCAAGTGTAATGGCTGCAAAAACATTTACGGCATCAAGAAAGGCACGTCTTTCCTGCTGGTTTCATGTTTCGATTTTGACGGTTGTCTCTGTTCCAGCTCAAGACGAAGCTGATCCATTGGAAGACCCACACCCACTCCAGATCAATAGCAACAGTTCTTTAACCAGCCTCAGCCCAATAACCCCCACGCTGATCCAGCATGCATCTGTGTAAGACGTGCTTCCTGTTTTTTCATTTTTGATGAATGACGTTGGTTACTTTGTGTAGATGCACCAGCATTGTGCCATGCGACTCGACAAATACGCCTTCATCGACAACTCCAGCCACATCAGTGAGCAAGCTCATGGACTCCAACAGCTTGGCTTGGGACGAGACCCCCGAGTTTCTGAGAGCCCCGCGCTCGTCTCCCAGGTCGATGCTCAACGACCTGCTGTCGTCAGACGAAGCTCCCGAGTTCATAAGAGCTGAGCGCTCGTCTCCCAGGTCGGGGATCAAGGGCTCGCCAAAGCAAAAGCGAGTGGCCCCTCCCAACGCCGGCCTGCTCGCCGCTGGTGGCGCCCCGTCGTCTTCCTCGGTCCTCAAGAGCGGCAGGAAGCTCACTCTGCAATCACTCCCGTCACTTCCGCCGGTGACACCGTTTTCGTTTCCACACCAGGGATGCAAACGTAGCTGAAGGAAAAGGCCGCGCTCCTTCACTTTCGGTAAAACAAACCTGTATTTGTATGGACCAAGTGGGATGCTGCCTGTCCCAAAGTGAGATATAAATATATATATAGAGTGAAATGGTCCTCGTTGACTGTCCAAGCAGAATGTCAACGGGGTGGCACGTCTTTGACGAGGGATGGGGCATGTTCGATCAGCTGGCCGCAAGAAGAGGACATGACTTTGCTCGAAGTTCGTCGCTATGGATGTATAAAAGGAGCGTCCTTCTCTTTTGGGATGCGGCACTGGACACTCTTTTCACATTCTTGCCTTTAATGATGCCAATCACAGCGGATTTTCGAAGGCAATGCTGCTGGTGCTTGATCCTTGTTGCTTTTGTTGCTTTGGCAATGATCCAGGTGGTGGAGGCCTCCGGAAGTAAGCCGCTCACTCACCCATAGCCTACCAGTTTCTAACACTGTTGTTATTGCAGAAAGGCATTGCGCTCGAAAGTGTGTGCCTTCTGGACCCGATCCATCGGGTAACAAGTAACCCAAAATGCAGCCACCAAAATGTTGTAAATAAATAATCGGGCAACAAGTATGCCTGTAAATAATAATACACTTGAAAAGTTTTTGGTTGACCATGTGGACGGGCTAGGGTCGTCTTGTAAGGGCAGCGATGGTGATGCGCTACAGCCGAGAGGAGCTCCAGGCGCTGAGGCGCGACGCCTCGGAGGAACTGCCCGCGGGTGTAGATGCCGCAGGTATGCTCCATGACAATGTGGTGGTGAGGAGCAAGAGGAAGCGACGTAGGCCTTCTAGGGCTAGCAGCAGCAGCAGCAACAAGCGCAGGAGAGTGTCTGCCGATTCTGACGAAGATGGGGATTTTGGGGGGATGTTTGACGAAGCCGTCTTCCCGGGCTTCTTGGAGGGCAACGATGGCGATTACAACATTGAAGACGACGACGAGGACGACTACCAAGACCTTGGGCCGATCCAGAAGGTCGCTTTCGTGGTAGAGGGAGAGCCCGACTTCGACAAGGAGGAACCAGACGATGGATGGGAGTACGTGCGTCGTGTCAAGTGGGAGGCAGCAAGGTACCCAGCCGTCAAAGTTGCTACCATCTCTCCCCAACACTCTGTGGACAAACGAACTCACTACGTCCCAGTGGTTCCGGCTATATCGGCTTGCGATCCTCAGCTCCTGCCAACACAGGATTGGGAAGCCAAGTTCTTGCTCACTTTCGCCAGCCTCAGGTCTAGGTTCGAAGCTCGCGAGCCAAGCTCGTCTGACAGGCCCGTGCCGCACATGAAAGACGACTGTGGATGGAAGGCTCTGTGCTTTGGCAAGGGAGGTGGTGGTGTGGAGGATGGCGTCCCCGTGGCCGAGGAGCTGGAGGAATTTGGTGCCGGGCCACTGCTTTTCTACCGGGGAGAGCTCCACACTCTGCTCGACTTGGATGAAGTGAGTCGAGCAGATCTGCTGCGAAAGCACATAAGGTGGTTTGAAGGCTTGGATCACCTCCCCCACGACAGGGCAGTGTGGCTCTTTGCCTTGACTGCAGCCGTGGGCAAGCCCATCGATGCAGAGACGAGCTTTGCCCTGAGGACGCTATTGAGAAGCTGCGCTGCAATCCGAGCGTCCAAAACATTTAAAGACCAAGGCGAGCTCCAGATGCTCAACATGATTATCACAGTTGCTGGTAAATACTTTGGACAGGATGACAGTCATTGCTTATAAGAAAAAGGAGGGAAAATTCTAGGAAAGCGCGTTCCTTCCTACTTAGATGGTATTTAACTTCTTCTCGAGCAGCTCCTCCTCCACCTCGCAGTAGTCCATTGCCAGCTTGAGCCGTCTCTTCATGCTCGAGTACTCAGCAATTTGGTCCTCCAAGTTCCTCTTGCGGCTCTCCCGCGATCCTGCCTTGGTCAGCTCGCTTCCCAGCTTATGGCTTGCCATGACGGAGTGTAGCAGTGAAGCCGCTATGGTGAGCACCGGATCCGAGCTCATGGCGGTTCCTCCATCGCCACCTTTGAGTGCCGCCTTGAGTTCGTCGCCAACTCTGTCTTCGCCACCCTTCTTGGCCGGAGTCATCTCCACGTCTCCATTGCTGTCCTCGCCAGCGTGGTCGGCCGGGAGATCTCGCCCCCACAGCTGCTTGAACACGGCCTGCAGTGCATCCACGGCCTGGCTTCGCTTCCGCCCACCCGGCTTGCTGCTCTCGTACTTGTCAAACTTGGCCTTCATGCGCCGGTGCTTGTCGAATATCTGTTCCTTGGTGAAATCGGTGGACAGCTTCCCCTTGAGCGAGTGGCAAAGCTCCTCCCAGTAAGGGTCCGTCTTGGGCTTGTCGTGGAAGTCGGAGCCGGCCTTGAGATCGTCCAGCATTTGCTGTGCCAGAATGCTCTCGTCTTTGGCCACCCACAGGCCCTTCTTCGGCCCCGACTTGGGCTGCTGCGGTGCGTCCGTGCCAGCGCCATCCTTATCTTGTTGCTGCTGCTGCTGCGCCTGTGATGCTGGGGCCGCTGGTGCTGGCACTGCTGGCGGCGGCGGCGGCGGTGGCGGCGGTGGTGCTACTACTGCTACCTTGGTGTCAGTCTCTTCACTAGACCTGTCCACGCTTTGACGCTTCTTAGCCTTGCGAGCAGCCTTAGTCTCCTTCTCCTTGTTGTCCCTCTCCTTCCCTTTGTCCTCCTTCTTCACCACTTTGTTGGGCTTCTTGGGCGGGGGCGGGGGCGGCTCTGGCGCCTTGACAACCTCCGTGCTGCTGTCATCCGACTCCGACTCCGACTCCGTCTCCGACTCTTCCTTGGCCGGGACCGCGACCTTCTGAGCTGCCACTGCCTTCTTCATTTCCTTGGGAGCCGGGGGAGGAAGAGGGGCGGTGTCGTCGGAGCTCTCGTCAGCTAGGATGCTCTCTCTCGTTTTCTTCTTCGCCATTCTGGCCTGGCGTAAAACTAATCACAGGAGACCACGAGTAACAAGCTCACCTTGCTCCGCCGATAAAGGAACCCTAGCTATAAAACCTTGACAGAATATTTTCTGGAATTAACTAGCTCGCTTTGATGCTGTTGGACAGCGTCACGTACGTGGAGGCCGGAGGCGAGCACGACTCGGACAGGAATCGCTGCCCAGCTTCCCTTCCTCGCTCCACATCACCGTGCAAGGCGCACGACGCAAGCAGGGCCGACCACGCGTCGCCGCTCACCTCCGCCGCCAACTCCTCCGCCTCCGCCAGGCGTCCGCTCCGACCCAGCAGATCCACAATGCAGCCTTTTTCGATGCTGCTGGGAGCCACTCCAAAGTCCCGCTCCATGTCCCGGAACGCCTGCCATGCGCCTTCCAAGTCTCCCGAGTGGCTACACGCGCTCAGCAAACTCACAAACGTACAGTTTGCCGGATCCACTCCCTGCTGCTGCATCCTGTGGAACAAGCTCTTTACTGTCTCCGTGACTCCCTGCCGGGCACAGGCCGCCATGAACACGTTCCACGCCCCCGACGAGCTTCTGTGCCGTGCAATCCTCTCAAAATGCCTGCTCGACTCCGCCAGCTTCCCACACCTGGCGTAGAGGCTCACCAGTCCGGTGGCCACGCCCGTGTCCGACTCGAGTCCCAGCTCCCGGACTAGCCTGTCAACTGCTCGGCCTTGCTCGAGTGCTGTGGACTCGGACAAGGAGTCGAGCACAACAGCCAGGGTGACCCTGCTCGGCTTGCACCCTTCCACCAGCATGCCTCTCAAGAGCGTCATGACCACCTCATCATCACGTCTCGTCACGTCCTTGGAACAGGCGGAAATGAGCGCGTTCCACACAACCACGTCTCTCTCGGCCGTCACCTCAAACACCCGCCTCGAGTCCTCCCACCTCCCGCACTCCCCATACATGTCGATCAAGCTGCTCGCCACCTCTGCGTCGTCTTCCAGCCCGAGCTCGCGGACGTGCTGGTGGACGATGCCGCCTTGGCACAAGTTGCCGTGCTTTGCGAAAATGCTGAGCGCCGTGATCAGCGTCACCTTGCTAGGAGTCACTCCTTCCAGTCGCATTCTCTGCAAGCATGCCACCGCCTTTTCACGGCAGTCCTCCTCGTCGCTTGTCTCGTCGTAGGCCGACAGCAGCGCCGTCCATGACACCACGTCTCGCTTCTCCATTCCCGAGAACACCACCTCCGCGTCGCGTGGACACCAACACCTGGCGTACATGTGAATCAGGCTGTTGCTAACTTGAGTGCTGGATCCCAGCCCGCGTTCGCGAATCCACTCGTGAATCTTCTTGCCTTCCTGCGTGATCGCGACCTGACAACCACCGCTGCAGCAGCTCACTGCTGCTGCAGCCGCCATCAGAGTGATTCCGTTTGGCTTCTCTCCTTGGAGCTGCATTCTCCTCAGCAGATGCAATGCCTCCTCCCAGTAGCCGCTCTCCGCAAACGCTCCCAACATTGTGTTCCACGAGACCACGTCCCTTCCCAGTCCTTCGAAGGCTCTCTCGGCCTCCACTAGCATTCCGCACTTGCCATGCACGCTTATGAATGCGTTACGGACCAGAGTGTCCGTCGCCACTCCAGCCTCTACTGTGCAAGTGCCAAGAAGCTGCCCGAGCTGCATTTTCTTCTTTTCATCCAGCCCCGCGTACGACTCCAGTGCGGAGACGATGGTGAACCGGTCCGGCTGCTGGCCGTCGAGAAGCATCTGCAAAAACAGCAGCCACGCACCTCCAGAGTCGTCGTGGTTTGCATGAGCGGTGATCATAACGTTCCACAACACACTGTCCCTATGCACCATGGTGTCAAACACGTCTCGCGCCCGCCCCAGCTCCCCAAACTCTGCGTACAACTTGACAAGGACGGTCTGGATGACCACGTCCACTGCGATGCCGGCGTCGGTCATGCAATCCACCAGGCCCTGCAGCGTCACTGGCACGTCGCACGCCGTGAAGATCCTCGCAAAGCTAACTTCGTCTGGAGATGACGCACCATCGAGGAGCATATTCCGAAACAGCACCATCGCTTCCTCTTTGAAACCGAGCTCGACGTAAAGACCGATCATGGTGTTCCAAGAAGCACTCGTCTTTACGTATGCGGCGCAATCGAATATCCCCCTGGCCTTTTCGACACCACCCCCGCATTTCCCAAACATGTTGAGCAGCGCATTCACCACGGGAGCGTCCGTCCGGCACTCGTGCTCGGAGATACAAGCGTGAATCCGGCTGGCGTCTGCTAGCAAGTCCGGGGTAGAGCAGGCCGTCATAACGTTGATTAAAGCGATCTTATCAGGCGTCACTCCCTCGAGGTGCATCGAGTAGAAAGTTGTCACTGCTTCCTTGTTCCTACCATTGCTCACGTAGGCGGCCATCAAAACGCTCCATGGTGCAGAGCGCTCGTGGCACACTGTGCTCTCGAACACCAGCCGTGCATCTCGCAAGCTCCCACACTTGCCATACATGTTCATCAGTGTTGTTCCCACGAAACTGTCCAACTCGTAGCCGCTGTCCAAGATCAAAGTGTGTAGCAGCTTTCCCTGTGCAAGGTGGTGACGAGAGTTGAAAGCCTTAAGGAGATTGACGAAGGTGACGTTGTTTGGAGGCACTCCTTCGAGTTGCATTCTCTGGAATAGCATCATGGATTCTTGGAACATGGTATCTTGACCAGCATACACAGCAATGAGAGAGCTCCAGGATATGACATTCGGCTCCAGGATGCGGTCAAACGCCTCTTGGGATTCCCTCGGCTTTCCGCACTTGCCATACATGGTCACGAGGATGTTTCCAATGTAGCAATCCTCTTCCAAGTCATTCCTCACCTGCTTGAGTTCTTGGTGGATGCGTTTTGCTTGGATGTAATCCGCTGCGTTGCCGCAAGCCAGCAGCAGTCGAGCATACTCCGCTGCCGATTTCTCCCCCACTGGGCATTTATTGTCCATCCCTTGTTTCGAAGCCTGTGATCTCTGCTCCGCGGCCATAGTGGCAAACCAAATTCTTGGAGGCCATTCTCTCTTTCCCAACGCTGCTTGAGCACGAGAAAGAGCTCTTCCCGAGGGAGACAAGCGCATTGAAACGGCAAGCTTTCCACCCTTTACAAATACCCCTGCAAGGCACACACGGGTTCATCCCGGTCATCTTGAAGAAACTTCAAGCCCGGCACCACCACCAGATAAGGAACAGTGCTGTGAGGATCAAGCACGAAAACGTGGTGCACAGCTCTTGAGCCCCGAACAAGGTCCCCGTGATCTCTGCAGCCACCCAGCAGACTAATCCATGCCGCCCGCGACACTCTCTCCCCACTGTGCTTGATCTTCATTCCATCGTCTTCTACGACGTTTCCGACTTCTTTCTCTGTGAGCTTGAGCAATAGCAGAGCTCTCAGTTTTAACACAGAACAAGAAATAAAGCAGGAAACAAAGAGAGAGTTATCGTCGAGAGAGGATTGTGATCAGTGGTGCTAGCACTCAATCACATTCTCATTACCGAACCGACAAGAGTGATCATCCAGCATTACCTGGATAATGGCAAAAAGAAAGATTTTATCATGAATAAGTGCTGCAAGTTCCTTTAACAAATAAAAAACACACAAGCACTACTCCCTGCCCAGCTTGTTTTCCTTCCTCATAGCTAAACGAGTGGAAGTTTTTCCACCACCTTTTTTCGGAAGATAAATTCCTTGCATAGATAAAACCAACTTCGAGCCCTTTGCTGGAGAACAAAAACATTCCTGGACGAATTCCTGGCAAATAAACTCTTTGTGATTAAGACAAACCTTTTTCTCTATCGAAGAACAAAAGGAAGAGACGTGCATTTTTTGAGTCAGTCGTGAAATGCCCAAGCGGGAACGAGTGCCATTTTGTCCAAAGTGATCTCGAACCATAGAAAATAATTCCCATCATCTCTGTGGCATTATAAAAAATCTGCCAAATGGTCTTCTTCGAGATCTTTCATAATTTTTCTTTTTTTGCTTACCTCAATCGATAGGGAAAAGTTTGTTTATATTGTTTCTTAAACAAGAAACCAAGCTCCTCTTGTTTTGTACGTATTTCCTGTGGTCAAGATCACGTTAAATCAATCGGGTGATACTCACCTGTGTTTTCTTTGATTTTCTTGACACTCGATCTTCTGTGTCCCTTTTTCTTGATGAAAGCCAAGCTGAAAAGCCAAATGATTCAATCGATCAATGAGTTTTGGCTGCTTTGTATCCTTTGGAGAAAACTTTCATTCATTGGGTTGAGTTAGAAATCATGGACCACATCTTCACCCTGGAAATAAGAAAAGATAGAAAACAAGTTTTAATCTTTGATAAACAAAAGATTAATAAACCAGCAGCAAGAGCAACAGCGATCATGAACACAACAGCTGTTGTGCAACAAGCACTGGAGAATAAAAGGGAAAAGAAAGAGAACTGCAGTAGAAGGCAAAACATCAGCTAGATAGAGCAGTCTGGAGCAGTGAGCTTAAGCTTTTCTTTTGTGTGCTGCAAATCTGGGTGACAGTGGCACTTTTGTCAACAGCAATTTTGTCACTCTAGATTCGTTCTGAAACAACTCACCAAAGGTATGGTCACATGGTGAGGATGTCCTAGACATTGATTGACTTAGTGGATGGAATTTTAGGCTTTGGATTGGTGGTGGTGTTGGCAAGCACTGTTATAGACGGAAAAGGACTTTATAGGGATTAAAGAAAAAATATTGAGGAATGGTGTCTTTTATATCTTGTGGTCATCCCATGACCACTCATAGATGGATGGCTTAGTTATAAATAATCTCGGATTACTAATGAGATATTAAGAATGGATATAACTTTAATGTTAAAGGCAAGTACATTAATAGTACTTTTAGGTGTCTAAAGTGGGACTATGTAAGTAGGTGTCATATAACTGGAATGATAAAAAGTTTATTAGATGAGATTGAGTCCAAGATCAAGTCTAAGACCAACTCTAAAGCCAAGTTCGAGACTGAGTCTAAAATCCGAGAGATTGAGTTTGAGACCAAGTTTAATATCAAGTCTAAAATCGAGTTTGAGATTAAGTTTGAATACTAATACAAGTCATGAGGTGAAAGCCCAAAGTGATCATCCCCCCTGGGGGTGGGTTATCCAGTAGTATTTTCAAACCAAGTTGAGGTTAAAACTAAGGGGTTAGTAGCTTTGGGTGGGAGTAAGCATGGACTCGAGGGATGCCAAAGAAGCCCCCAAAGAACTACACAAGAGTAACTCCTACTCCCAGAAGGGAAATCAATTGTAGTGCTTTCAGCTCATATAGAGTGATGCCCTATTTGAGTATTATACAACTCATTAGTCTTTACTCCTTCCTAGGGGCTTGAGCATTCCCTTTGGAGGAATAAGGGTACCTATACCAGACCATTATACTTAGTGTTTACCTCTCCCATCATTTCTAAATAAAAGATGCATTTAAGGCTTAGGATTTAGAATATCCTATAAATAAGCCTTGTGTACCATGAGGAACTTGGAGATTTGGTGTGCTTGGCTATTTGTGTTTGCGGGAAGTGTAATCAAACTTTAAGTCCAATCTAACATAGAAAGGGGAATGAAGAGTTGACTAACACCCTTTTGCTTATATAATAAATAGTTAACCTAAGTAAAACCAAGTCAGAGTTGGTATGATAGATGAGATCCTTAGCAAGGGAACTTAGTTAATGCCAAGGCAAAGGTGGTAAGATAGACAAGGTAAATTAGCAAATTGGCAAAGGAAAATTTATAATTTATAATTTGGTACCAAAGTTTTTCCTTAGTTTTAGTGAAAAATAAAGTGGATTGTTGGAAGATGGCTAAAGTAGATGGAATTTCCTTCGGAGATGGAGTGTGAGACATAAAATCCCTAGGCCCCAAAGTGGAGCCGAAAGGGTGCCATGTGGTAGTGGGCGAAGCAAAAGCCAAATGAGCATAACACGTTTGGACTAAAAGCTCTGACTTGAAAAGTCGAGAGTGGGAGTGGAACTCCTAATAAAGTGCTTGAGGAACAAGCACAAAATGAGCCATAAGTGAGTCTCTGGAAAAGGGGACACAAAAGGAACAAAACATGACACGTGGAAGTGTCTGAGATGGAGTCCGAGAAGGAGTCTGAGATGGACCCGAGATGGAGTCTGAGATGGACCCGAGATGGAGTTCGAGATGGACCCGAAATGGAGTTTGAGATGGAGTCCAAGATGGACCCAAGATGGAGTCTGAGATGGACCTGAGATAGAGTCCGAGATGGAGTTCAAGATGGACCTGAGATGGAGTCCAAGATGGACCCGAGATGGACCCAGATGGAGTCCGAGATTGTCGCGAATGTGACTTCAGGTATCGAAAGTTACCTATCGGCTAGTCCTTACGGACACTCTTACCTTACTACCACGATGGCAGGAGGTCGGTATTGCTGGACCCTTTATCAGTCCTTCTTGTTCAAGTGTTAGTAAACTGGACTTTGCATCTGTATTTGGCCGGATGAGCATAAGGAAGGAATTCCTAAGTGTCTATTTAGCTGAGCATACTTGGCCCGGCTTGTTAGTTCTCTTTTGCTCTGTTTTGCACTGGCTTGACAAGAACCCTCGCATATTGAGATTGGTCCCTCAATATCGCTACATGATAGCTTACCGTGTCTGCCAAACACCCTCGCTATCATGCCCTTTGTGTTAGTCTCATTTCGGTCCCAAATGCTGTTTATGGAAAGTGTCCAGATTTGCTCATTTGGCATATCTACGGAATGTAGAGATCGTCCTGAACATAATGGTGTTCGTCCCGTGTCCAAATTCGCAATCTAGGGACATTCCATATTTAGTAAGTTTTGAGCTTGTCCCAGAGACTAACTCTTGATACTAAGGGAGGCTTGGGGTGAAAGCCCAAAGCGTGTGTTCCTCAAGGGGGGGGGGCTGTGGGGGGTTCCAAATGTATAGTAGGGATAGTGGGTAGGTCGGGCATGGCCGACCAACTTGAGGCATAGTCTAGCTCCCACTTGCGTGCCTGTCCTTGTTCTGCGTCCGGCTTGGGTCTAAGCCCAAGTTCCATTCCATGCTAGCTGGTGGAGTACCCATGTCCTCGCGTTAGGCCACCGGTATGCTGAAATAGCGCCAGACTCCATTTGGCTCCGTTTTGCGTGCTGGTCCTAGCATTGGGATGCTAGTTACTCTAGGACTGTTCCAAGTCGCACCGGGCTCCTGTCCCTTTGCTCCTTGGGCTATATGCTCAGGAGTTGCTCCGTGGTTCGGTTCCACCACTCTTTGGCTCCACGCTTGGGAGTTTGGCACCGTTCCTTCGTTCAATGGCCCAAGGCCCTGAACCTCGGGTTCCTATAGACACGTGGCATGTGACACGTGGCATCTGTCACGTGGCACAAAGAGGGTTTAGGTTCCGCTTCGTGGTGTTATCCTATGGTAAATCACCATAGGATAAAGGGTCAAAACCACGTGCGCTACAAACTCAAAGATCAATAGATGGACAATATCAAAGTCATAAACAATGATATCTTAGAGACTTAATTATCAGTGAGTAAATTTTAGATTAGAACACAAAAGTATTCCAAGTAAGTTATCATCCGATAAACTAATATTGTAGAGTATAGGAACCACCAAGATTATCATAATTGGTAAACATAGGAATCACCATCCAACAAAATTCAATAGCAAGGATATCATCAAAGAAACTCAATGATAAAACTTAACTATCAAACATCGCAGATAGAATGCCAAACAACTTACGAAAGATAACTCAAAGAACACAAAGTATCATTGACTAACAAGCACAATGCTCGCGAATGTATCACCCATAGGAAATAACATCCCAACCTATCAGAACTAACTCGAGCAATGGTCAACAGAACAGAATGAATATCGCAAGATCAACAAACATAGCATTCATGCTAACCATCGCACTAGCTAATATGAATAGATCCCGGTCAACAATACAAAGGAACTAGAGTTTCTCAAGCAAATGTCAGCAACATCCTATTGATGTCTCAAACCCAAGAGACCAATCCAAAGCAAACCACAAAGAACATGTGGTATTGCGAAAAGCCAAAAACCATCAAAGAGATCAACTACCTATCATAAAAGATCATCAATCATCCCATCAATAAAGATACGCATAATCATCGTCTAAGAAATAATCCACCATCCCGAAGAACGGCAAATCATCTTATATCAACAATAATCAAGCAAAACCTTTGATAAGGATAATCAACTATCTTAAATGATAGTCAATCATCACCAATGATTGCCAAATGCAAAAGCCAACTTCAATATCGAAGCTAATGAGCCAAAATGCCTTCCCCAACAACTTCTAACAAATAGACCACAAGTACGAAAACTCAAGGAACCAAAAGCTCGAAGAAGTTTATAGCCAAGTCTTGCCTAACATAATCACAAGTCTTGCATAAACTAAGTTCAATGCTAAAGAAGAAATCATGGTACACTTCCTTAATCTAAACTTCATAATGCCAAAGCTAATGAAGAGCATATCTGCATCAATCCAAAAGCTAAACATAACGAAATTATGCTCAACAAGTGATCACAAAACGATCCACCATGAATCCATTTATAGCAAGACGTAACTCACTACCAAAACACTAACAAAAAAAATGACATGGAAAATCAAGCTCTAAGGAAAATTCCTCATCACTCGAACAACAATGCCACTTCCACTAACACAAGTGCTAGCGATGTCAATGCTTTAACTACACACCTTTCTCATCCAACAATCTACTCCAAGTGCTAACAGATAAACCAACAAGCTATAGCAAGTGAATGCTACAACCCTTTTCCAACACCTTATGGGCAAACCCTCAAGGAAACAAGGTACCAACTTAAGTTTAGCATAATGGACCATCATTGAGAATCCAGTCAAAGCTACTACAATGCTACTTCGTGCAAGTAGACTAGCTTCTCCATCAACCACTTTGGGGTTGATCATTGTTAACCAAGCAACTTCGTAAACACATTGCTCATTATCACATGGATATGATATAAGTATCACAATGACTTGATCATCAATCAAGCAACAATATGAGCAATGCCAATGTCATTACTTCAAAGGTTTATGTGAGTATCAAGTGTCAACTTGATTCGACAAAATGCAATATAAATGCCACACTCCATCGATAGAGATTTATAACACCTAACACCACTAACTTTTGTTCACAACACGGATAAGCTCATGCCACTCTCTTTCCGACCAAACTCAAAACTAATTCAACACCAAACTACTCAAGGAGTAATAGCAAGATTCCCCGGAAAATAATTGAGCATTGCAACCCAAGTCTTCCAATAGCAAGCCTAGACAAAATGGTATAACGCTTCACCGTTATCCATCCCACAACTTGCCATTTGTAAGACTATCATTTCCAACATGCATCAAGGTAGGGACTCTTGATTGCATAATGTGAACACAAGCAATGACTCACACTTCGTTGCGAATCATCTTTTCTAGAAGAGAAAATGATTTACGTATTTGATCCTTCGTCCCTGACGACTCTCTTTTCGGTCTCATCTTTGACTTAACCTCAAGCTTACTTTCGCACTGCCTTCAGTCCAATCCAAGAAAAATTTACGAGAGAGCACGGCAATGATTAGTTGAATCAAGAGACTCATCGCTACAGTCTTGTTTGATCCACTTGTAATCATGCCTAGGAAGGATCCACTAGTGCCATGCTAAACAGCTACGGACCAGCCTATTTGCCACTCATAGCAAACCCAAGGAAAATTTACTTTCACCCATGGTACATAGAACAACTCATGGGACCATTGGAACAACTCATCGAACCACCGATAGGCTAACATTAATCCTGCCAACTCAAAGTGTAACTTTGAGTTGCTAATGTGCCTCACTCACGAGCCCAAGCTCAAACTTGTGCAAACAAAACATCTCCAATCCATTCTATGAGCCCAAGCGCAAGCTCACATCATAAGGTACAACAAGGTAACCAAATCCATTCCCAAGGAACGAACGTGAAGTCTTTGCACCCAAACGTGTACCCACTCGGATCATCGTTTTCATCTTTGCGTATGCAACGAGACTAGTTGCCCAATCTTATTGAATAGTACTCGCTGAGACTCATCCTCTGATACCAAATGTAGTGCATGTGGTTTTGACCCTTTATCCTATAGTGATTTACCATAGGATAACACTACGAAGCGGAACCTAAACCCTCTTTGTGCCATGTGATAGATGCCATGTGTCACATGCCATGTGTCTATGCTACGTGTCCATAGGAACCCGAGGTTCAGGGCCTTGGGCCACTGAACGAAGGAACGGTGCCAAACTCCCAAGCGTGGAGCCAAAGAGTGGTGGAACCGAACCACGGAGCAACTCCTGAGCATATAGCCCAAGGAGCAAAGGGACAGGAGCCCGGTGCGACTTGGAATAGTCCTAGAGTAACTAGCATCCCAATGCTAGGACCAGCACGGAAAACGGAGTCTGGCACTATTTCAGCATACTGGTGGCCTAACGCGAGGACATGGGTACTCCACCAGATAACATGGAATGGAACTTGGGCTTAGACCCAAGCCGGACGCAGAACAAGGACAGGCACGCAAGCGGGAGCTAGACTATGCCTCAGGTTGGTCGGCCATGCCCAACCTACCCACTATCCCTACTATACATTTGGAACCCCCCACAGCCCCCCCCCTTGAGGAACACACGCTTTGGGCTTTCACCCCAAGCCTCCCTTAGTATCAGGAGTTAGTCTTTGGGACAAGCTCGAAACTTACTAAATATAGAATGTCCCTAGATTGTGAATTTGGACACGGGACGAACACCATTATGTTCAGGACGATCTCTACATTCCGTAGATATGCCAAATGAGCAAATCTGGACATTTTCCATAAATAGCATTTGGGACCGAAATGAGACCAACACTAAAGGCATGATAGCGAGGGTGTTTGGCAGACACGGTAAGCTATCATGTAGCGATATTGAGGGACCAATCTCAATATGCGAGGGTTCTTGTCAAGCCAATGCAAGACAGAGCAAAAGAGAACTAAAAAGCCAGGCCAAGTATGCTTGGCTGAATAGACACTTAGGAATTCCGTCCTTATGCTCATCCGGCCAAGTACAGATGCAAAGTCCAGTTTACTAACACTTGAACAAGAGGGGCTGATAAAGGGTCCAGCAATACCGACCTCCTGCCATCATGGCAGTAAGGTAAGAGTGTCCGTAAGGACTGGTCGACAGGTAACTTTCGATACCCGAAGTCACATTCGCGACAAAGCCCAAGCTCCATTCTATGCTAGTTGGTGGAGTACCCATGTCCTTGCGTTAGGCCACCGGTATGCTGAAATAGCGCTAGACTCCGTTTGGCTCCGTTTTGCGTGCTGGTCCTAGCATTGGGATGCTGGTTACTTTAGGACTGTTCCAAGTCGCTCCGGGCTCCTGTCCCTTCGCTCCTTGGGTTGCATGCTCGGGAGTTGCTCCATGGTTCGGTTCCATCACTCCTTGGCTCCATGCTTGGGGGTTTTGGCACCGTTCCTTTGTTCAGTGGCCCAAGGCCCTGAACCTCGGGTTCCTATGGACACGTGGCATGTGACACGTGGCATCTGTCATGTGGCACAAAGAGGGTTTAGGTTCCGCTTTGTGGTGTTATCCTATGGTAAATCACCATAGGATAAAGGGTAAAACCCACGTGCGCTACATTTGGTATCAGAGAATGAGTCTCGGCGAGTACTATCCAATGAGATTGGGCAACTAGTCTCGTTGCATACGCAGAGATGAATACGATGATCCGAGTGGGTACACGTTTGGGTGCAAAGGCTTCGCAATTGGTTCCTTGGGTATGGATATCGTTACCTTGTTGTACCATATTTTGTGAGTTTGAGCTTGGGCTCGTGAGTGAGGCACATTAGCAACTCGAGGTTACACTTGAGTTGGCAGGATTAATGCTAGCCTATCGGTGGTTCCATGAGTTGTTCTAGTGGTTTTGTGAGTTGTTCCATGTACCATGGGTGAAAGTAAATTTTCCCTGGGTTTGCTATGAGTGGCAAATAGGCTGGTCCATAGCTATTTAGCACGACACTAGTGGATCCTTCCTAGGCATGGTTACAAGTGGATTAATCAAGACTATAGGGATTAGTCTATTGATTAGCTCCAAGCTCCATTCCATGCTAGTTGGTGGAGTACCCATGTCCTCGTGTTAGGCCACCGGTATGCTGAAATAGCGCCAGACTCCGTTTGGCTCCGTTTTGCGTGCTGGTCCTGGCATTGGGATGCTGGTTACTCTAGGACTGTTCCAAGTCGCTCCGGGCTCCTGTCCCTTCGCTCCTTGGGTTGCATGCTTGGGAGTTGCTCCGTGGTTCGGTTTCGTCACTCCTTGGCTCCATGCTTGGGGGTTTTGGCACCGTTCCTTCGTTCAGTGGCCCAAGGCCTTGAACCTCGGGTTCCTATGGACACGTGGCATGTGACATGTGGCATCTGTCACGTGGCACAAAGAGGGTTTAGGTTCTGCTTTGTGGTGTTATCCTATGGTAAATCACTATAGGATAAAGGGTAAAAACCACGTGCGCTACAGAGATGGAACTGGGACCAAGTCCGAGTCCGAGACCGAGACCAAGACCGAGTCTGAGTCCGAATACTAATATAGGCAGTTGGGTGAAAACCCAAAGCGATCATCCCCTACGGGGGGGGGGGGGGGCTGCAGAGGGTTCCAAAAGTATAGTAGGGAGAGTGTGGGGGTTGGAGCCTAGTGGAGCTAGTTTGGCATAAGAAGGCTGTACCCAGGTGTTGGGTGATGAGCTAACCACTGGGAAGTCCAAGACTAGAGTAAATATAAACTGATAAGCGGGGTAGCTTGGTGAAGTGTTCAAGAGTCGGCTTTAGTTCCCCTGGGAGATCGAATGGTCGATGCTCCCAGTCCAAGTGTGGGTGGCACTACCTATTTGGATACCTGGCGTGGCTCAACAAAACCTTGCTCTTAGCCTATGGCTAGAGCACCCAAAGGCGGAAGGCGAGGAGAGTACCCATGACGCTTGTGTAGGGCCATGGTGTTCCAAAATGTTGTCCCAAAGGCCCAGATTGTGGAAAGGAAGAAGAGTGGTCCTCTGGTGTAGTGACCAAAGATACAGTCGTGTGGTGAGGAAGTCCTAGAGGACCGTGGGACTTAGTGGTCAGGCCTGTGGGCCTTGATTTAGTGGCAATGTTGGCGAAAACGACCATGGACAGAAAGGGATTTGGTGGGGACCGGAAAAGGGATATTGGGGAAGGCTATTCCCCATGTCTGCTGGCATCCTAAGGATGTTAAGGAGTGGATCTGGGTGATCACTCATGGATGGATGACTCAGTCTTTGAGAGACGGGACTATGATGTAGGTGGTGTCAGACCACCAGTGTGACCATAGTGAATAGGCATGGCCTTAATGTAATGGGCGGATATGTCAATGGTACCTTGGGATGTTGGTCATGGGATTAGACACGTGGAGCGCTTGGACAAAGTGCAATGGTTGAGTGGCATGGATGCCATTCTTGGGGCTAACAAGTCCGTAAGTCCAAAATAGGATATATGGAGGTTGGGAGTGAGACTCCTCTAAGTGATTGGAGGTGTGGTTAAGTGACTAAAGTAGAATGGAAAATTTAGTTTCTTACAATTTGGTATCAAAGCTATTCCTTAGTCTGACTTTTGTTGGTACTTAAGTATATCACCGCTAGTGTTGGCATCGGAAGGTCTTAGGAGTGGGCCTATCCTTGAAGAGTAGTAGGTCGGGAAGACATGGCTCTCCACTACAGTTCATGTGTGAACTTGTAAGTGAGGCGATGGATAGAAAAGGGCTAATAATAGAACGATTTCGGGATTTTGGGAATAATATAAGGTTTTCCTTAGAGAGTTGAGGATGTGATCTAGATGAGCGTTTGACTTAGCAAGACTGGCTAATGTAGTTGTGGTAAACAACTATAGTTGGGATCACGGAAAAGATAGAGACTCCAAAACAATATAGGAGTCACAAGATTATCCTCATATAGTTGAGGTTGGTGCTCATGAATTGGAGATTGAAATTGATGATCGTGAGAGGTCAAATATAGATAGAACACAAGTCCTTAAAATGGTAGCCGGGGTTACCTTCAATAAATGCTGGAACAAACCCAAGGAATTAGGGGTGTGCTCAGAGGATGAGTTGGTATTCTCATCATATGGACGGATAGTCCTAAGGGGCAAAGGTAGCCCACAAAGAACGGAAAATAATAAAGTGTTGGAGTAACACTTGCAAAAATGGTCCTTATAAGTAGGACATAAATACATACAGTTGGATTCTAGCAAGTTGGAACCTTAAAAATAGGACCTTACGGGTTAGTGGATTAGCGAAGTCTAAAAATGCGGATGACTCAAGTAGAGTCAAGGAATGGTCTTAAGGGATTGGTAAAAAACATTTGGATTAAGGTGTGTTGTGCCCCACGAAGGTTGGGGAGGATCATAAGATCCAAGTACGAGAACAATGGGTATCTCATCGATGGCAGAATATGCCATACTAAAATCGTGAGAAAGGTGTTCCCACAAAAAAGCAACTTTGGCACAGAGTTGTGTGTGAATACTATAGTGCCGTGCTAATTGATAGTTGGCATGAGAAAGAATTGTATTGGTTTTGGCAAGGATCTAGACACAAGTAAAAAGTGTCATAAAGGTAGGCTCGTGGAGCCAATAGTGTGGAAACACCAAATGTGCCAAGGCGTGATGCCTTAAGGTGAGTTGGCGAATTCACGAGAACCCCTTCCCCAAAGGAATCCTAATGGAAATGGGAATGGCATAGCTTAAGCTAGAAAGCATGCAATTGGAGTGTGGTGACCCAAATAATGATAGAGGTGTGGAAGCACCAGCAATGAGTTGTAAAACTTGACAACGATGAAGCAACTAAGCAAAAGGTGCAAAATAATTGATTAAACTGGTAAAAGGTAGCTACCCAAAACTTCTGGCATAAGAAAGTTAAATATACCTTTATAGGGGATAAATTGCTTATGTTGCGATATAGTAAGTCAATGTTATAAAAGGGAATGCTCACTGTCAAAGAGGCCATTATTAGGACACCCAAACACTCTAGAATACTAGGAGGTGGTGTTTAGTGTTGCAAGGGCAATAGATAAGGCCCAAGGGACTAAGTCCCTAGCAAATGATGGATAGAAGGTGCTATCAAAACATCCAAAGTTGCAGAGATGGGAGAAGACCGTTTACCCGAATTAAACAAAGCCAAAAATAGAATTTTAGCAAGGCTAGTGATGGGCATATAAAGGCCTATAAGTAGCAATGTTAATCCCGGTGTGTGGGATTATAAGATGAGTATATCCGGATTGAGGAATCACTCCCTAAGCTATCGGGTAGGTTCATCCCTAAGAATATTTGCTAAGGCATGGTAGAAAGTGCAAAGCTATCCCCCTAGTCTGGAGGAGAATAACCAAAGGAAAGATGTGAGGCTAAAAACAAGTAGTAAGGGGATAAAACCAAACCATAGGAATCGAAGAGTATAACTAGAGGTGGTTATGTCAATTGAGAGTGGAGAATCAAGTGAACGCTCAAGTATGTTGTTACTAGCAACCATGATGCCAGGGAGAGTCTAAAGCATGGCAATTAAAAAGCTTGCGAAATGAGAGGCCTTAGTAAGTTAAAAGACAAAGTTCCTTCAAGGTTCCCAAAGACAATTCTAAATAGCTTAGTACTTAGAAAGCCAAGGGTAAATGATTCATAGAACGTGCGAAATCAGAATAGAACAATAGAAACGTGGTCTTGAAGCTTGCCATGAAGCAATGCTATCAACGTTGGGGAAGCAATCCCTGAGTGTTTAAAATGATGGTTTTGAATGAAAGTTGATTGTCAAAGACTTTCACACTTATGCATAAAACCATGTTATGTTAGTTGGATGACTTGCGAAGCGAGATTGGCAAGTCAAGGGAACAAACCCCCTAGTTGAAGGTGCTAACTTTAATAGGGGTGGCCTATGGGGCCAAGCATGGAGGAGTCCATACATGATCACAGACTTGTCGAGTGAAAGGACTTGGCAGTGTGGAGGAACTAGGTTCCTAAACTGTGATCTATAGCACACTTTGAGCATAAGTTGGTGCACCAGTGTGGGGAGTCACGCCAGGCATCTTGGGTGATGATGTCTGTAGATGCATATACGAAGGTTGGGTTCGAGTCCCAACCCTCTAGTGCTTGGGTTCGAGTCCCAACTCACTAGGGCGTAGTGATGGTTTGGAATATGAGGACACTCATTTTTCGGTGGTTATAGACTCTCAGTAAAGAGACTAGCTTGGGCACACCGCTAAGTGAGGGATGCCCTGGAGTCGTGATGCACAGTGAGATTGCTTAGTGTGGCTTGGCATATCTAACTTGAACATTTTGGTGCGAGTGGCACCAAGGATGTGGTGAATGAGATGGGGACACCCAGTCTCAGTGGCTATGGACCCTTGGCTTGAAGGGCTAGCTTGGGTGCAACGCCAAGTGTGAGGGATGCCCCCGGGGTCATGCCCAACAAATTAAAGGTCTGGAAAACCTAGTACTTATTAGCAAATCTGTTAAAGTGACCAAGGTTAGATCACTAGGTGGTCTTATAGCTAAAACAAAGACAAGGTCCTTGTGAGGTTAAGGAAGACGGTTCTTAATTCAAAGTGTTGATTTGAACTATTGATGATGGTGTGGCTCGGTCAAGGTGACCAAGTGGGAAGAACGTCTAAGGGAAATAAGTAGTCTTTATAAGAGACCCATGGGAGGGTCATAAAGTTGGGCCGTGGATAGAGCCCACAACAAAAAATGATAAAGAGACGTACTAGGGGTGAACACCTGCTAGACTTGGCAAAGCAAAGTCTTTGCTATAAAACCGAAAGGATACCTCGAGAATGAAGGTAATAATCCTATGTTACTAAGTGTAACAATCAAGGATAAGAGCAAAAGACTATAGCGAAGAAAAGAGCCATGGGAATCATGGGAAATAACCCAAATGGCAAAGTTAGGGCAAGAACACTAATGTGTTGGGTGCTAACGGATTGTGGAAAAGGCAATGTGTTTCCAAGGATAGATTCCTAATTGCTCCAATTTGGCGAAAGTGGAAGCTCCAAGAGAGGGAGTAGTAAGGTAGCTAAATAATAGGGCCGTGGACAATTTTAGCACAAATTACGATAACTGAAACTTAGTGCCAAAGGTGGCACAAAATAGAAGAGAGGATGATGGTTCCCTCAAGTAGAGAACTTCTTAGGATGGGGAAATGGAGTTGCACAATATGTACAATATAAGGTGTCGGAGATACCTAGAAAATTGACTCTAAGAAGTCAAAATTAAGAGTTCCAAAAATGCAAAAGTTATATTGATAAAAACTAAGATTACTTGAAAATGAGTAGTGGGATTCAAATAAAGAAGGTGTCTTTAAGGGGTTTAGCAAGAACTAAACCAATAAAAGGAGAGAACCACCACAAGTGGTCAAATGAGTCTCTATGTTGGAGAGAATATACTCCTTAAAAGGATGGTGTCAAACCATTGACGAATATTGGCTAGGTGCCAAAAATGGAAAGCATAATACATGCTGATATTACTTCATAAAATGGTTTATCGTTCGATGAGGACATCGAACTTCGTCTATGGGTGGTGGAGTTGTGAGACATAAAATTCCTAGGCCCCAAAGTGGAGCTGAAAGAGTGCCATGTGATAGTGGCCGAAGCAAAAGCCAAATGAGCGTAACACGTTTGGACTAAAAGCTCCAACTTGAAAAGTCAAGAGTGGGAGTGGAACTCCTAACGAAGTGCTTGAGGAACAAGCACAAAACGAGCCATGAGTGAGTCTCTAGAAAAGGGGACACAAGAGGACCAAAACATGACACGTGGAAGTGTCTGAGATGGAGTCCGAGAAGGAGTCTAAGATGGATCCGAGATGGAGTTCTAGATGGAGTCCGAGATAGACCCGAGATGGACCCGAGATAGAGTCCGAGATGGAGTCTAAGATGGAGTCTAAGATGGACCCAAGATGGAGTTTGAGACGGACCCAAGATGGAGTCCGAGATGGACCTAAGATGGAGTCTGAGATGGACCTGAGATGGACCCGAGATGGAGTCCGAGATGGACCCGAGATGGAGTCTGAGATGGACCTGAGATGGAGTCTGAGATGGACCTGAGATGGAGTCTGAGATGGACCTGAGATGGAGTCTGAGATAGAGTCCGAGATGGACCTAAGATAGACCCGAAATGGAGTCCGAGATGGACCCGAGATGGAGTCCAAGATGGACCTGAGATGGAGTTCGAGATGGAGTCCGAGATGGAATCGAGACCGAGACCGAGAGACTGAGTCCAAGTTTGAGTCCGAGACCGAGTCCGAGTCCGAGTCCAAATACTAATACAGGCAGTTGGGTGGAAGCCCAAAGCAATTGGGGGGGGGGGCCTCCAGGGGGTTCCAAAAGTATAGTAGGGAGAGTGTGGGGATTGGAGCCCAATGGAGCTAGTTTGGCCAGGAAAGGTCAGTTTGGCCAGAAAATGCCAGTTTGGCCCAAGAAGGCTGTACCCAGGTGTTAGGTGATGAGCTGACCACTGGGAAGTCCAAGACTAGAGTGAATACGGACAGATGAGTGGGGTATTCAAGAGTCTTTGAAATACCTTGAAATATTCAAGAGTCAGCTTTAGTTCCTTTGGGAGATCGAATGGTCGATGCTCCCAGTCCAAGTGTGGTTGGCACTACCTACTTGGATACCTGGCGTGGTTCAATGGAACCTCGCTCTAAGCCCAAAGGTAGAGCACCCAAAGGCGGAAGACAGGGAGAGTACCCATGAGGCTCGCATAGGGCCACGGTGTTCCAAAATGTTGTCCCAAGGGCCCAGATTATGGAAAGGAAGAGGAGTGGTCCTCTAGTGTAGTGACTAAGGATACAGTCATGTGGTGAGGAAGTTCCAGAGGACCATGGGACTTAGTGGTCGTGCCTGTGGGCCTTGATCCAGTAGCAGTGTTGGCGAACATGACCATGGATAGAAAGGGACTTGGTGGGGACTAGAAAAGGGATATTGGGGAAGGCTATTCCCCATGTCTGCGGGCATCTTAAGGATGTTAAAGAGTGGATCTGGGATGACCACTCATGGATGGATGACTTAGTTTTTGAGAGATGGGACTATGATGTAGGTGGTGTCAGACCACCGGTGTGACTAAGGTGAATGGGCATGGCCTTAGTGTAACGGGCGGATATATCGGTGGTACCTTGGGGTGTTGGTCATGGGATCAGACATGTGGAGCACTTGGACCAAGTGCAATGGTTGAGTGGCATGGATGCCATTCTTGGGGCTAGCAAGTCCCTAAGTCCAAAACAGGACATACGGAGGTTGTGAGTGAGACTCCTCCAAGTAGTTGGAGTTGTGGTTAAGTGACTAAAGTAGAATGGAAAATTTAGTCGCTTACATAGAGCTTCCAATCGAACAAGAAACTGTGGATAAGGAATCCCTAGAAGAAAAGGACTATAGTGAGGAAACTTCAAAATAGGAGTTTAGGGGTAAGATTTGGTTGTCTAAGGCTTGATTGGATATTTTAGAAAGATAATTGGCATATACTAATGCCCTACTAGAGACACTCATGCACAAGATAAAGTATGATAAGAAGTAGTTTGAGGAGTTGGGATTATAGTTAAGCAAGGATGTTCAATATAAGCTTAATTTAGAAGTGATTGATCTAACCATAGAATTTGATAAGATTCTAGTGGTGTGGAAACAGAATTTGTAAGTAGTTTAGGATAGGGCAGAGAAATCTGCGAATGAGCATAATAAATTCTTGGAATATAAGGTGGGTGATTGTTATGAATGTGACTATGGGTATAAAAAATTACCTATTAGCTAGTTCTTTCAGATATTTTTTCCTTATTGCTATGATGGTAGGAAGTTGGTATTGCTGGACCCTTTTTTCAATTTCTTCCTAAGCTAGTTGAGAAACTAATCTTTACATGTGCACTTGACTAGACAAGCATAAGGATAAAATTCCTAAATGCTATTAATCAAGTATACTTGACTTAGCTAGAGAAACTCATTTGTTGACTTGTATTTACTAGTGTTGTGAACCCCCGCAATATTGAGCTTAGTCCCTCAATATTCGCCAAATGATAACTTATTGTGTTTGCCAAACACTTTTACTATCATGCACCTTGTGTTAATTCCATTTTGTCCCAATTGCTATTTATAGAAAGTGTCTAGATTTATTAATTTAGTATATCTATAGAATGTAGAAATTGTTTTGAACACAATGGTGTTTGTTCCATGCCTAAATTCACAATTTCAAGTTAGTCCCAAAGATTAACTCTTGGTACTAAGGGTGGTTAAAGGTGAAAGCCCAAAGCATGTGTTCCTTGGGAGGGGTGGGAGGGGGGTTCCAAATGTATAGTAGGGATAGTGGCTAGGTTGGGCATAGCTAGTGAAGAGGTAAATGTTTTATCTTATATATTTTCCTAGGCAGAGTAGAAAAAGAAAACTTAGGCAAAATGAGTTATGCTTAAGTTTAGACATCCAAAGAAGAAAGATCTGACCTAGGCAATGCTCGTTAGGAATGGTTATAAAATCATGTAGTATATAAGTACTATTTAGACGTGCTGAAAAACAACCCCTACTCACTATTGTATGCATTTGCATTGAATTAACCATCCAACTTAAAAAGAGCTAGAGCTAGCCTTAGTGAAGAACAAATTAAAGAATTATTCACCCAAATCTTATGAGGCTTTGACAAAGGCAAAATTACAATTAAAATATTGTGTTGTCTCAAGGCTTTGATCTAAGGTCCTATAGCTTGGACAACTACTCAAATATGGTTTCAGAGTAGAGTTGTCCCGAGTTTAAGTCTCCTACATATATAAGAGTCTATGAGAGTCGAACAAGATTCACAAATCAAAAATTTGGAAATAACTATCACAAACCACTCTAACTGTTCAATTTGCTCTAAATTAATCAAGGCTTATCTTTTATACATAGAGAGCATGCAAACACTACTCAGTGTGAAAGGTGTCACTCTCCTATAGATTTTGAGAGCACTCATATCACATCTAGCCCCATAAGGAGGAATCAAGCGCAATCACCTTGAACTATGCCTTATATCCCTTGAAGTGAGGCATAGACAAAGAGTAAATATATAAGTGAATAAGTGCCTTTCAAACCAATTGAGCAATGCTCAATTGCTAGGGAAAATACTCACCACTTTAAGTGTGAAACACCCTTTGCAAAGCATGAACCACCCTTTGTGAGACATAATCTACAAGTGTATATGCCTCCTCATATGAGAAAATTCCCACCTAGCAAATATTTACCACATAGACAAAATTATATAATTACTCCAGTAAGAGTTGTAGCTCAATTTCCACCTACATTTGGAATGTATAGATCACATCGTTTGCTAATCAAGCTTTTGCTAGATGAAGTAATCAAGAGACTTCACACCATAAACGTAAAATAGAGAGTTGCAAAGCTTGTTACTAGGCTAAGGCTTAGAGACACTATTATCATCACTTTGATCTTTAAAGAATTAGAACAAACTTAGAGATAAGTGAAATAGCTTAAGACACTCCTAAAAATTCTAAAATATATTTTAAAGCTTAAAAATCTGTCAAATAGGCTTGAGTAGAGACTTGTATTGACCATTACCGCATGTTCGTGAAGAGGTTAAAGAGAAATTTGCCTTGAAAAGCAAATTTTGTCTATATTTGAAGCAAAATCTTCCATGAATTAGTTATCACATGTTTAAAAAATTACCTAAGGTCATTCCAATAAAAAACTAATCTAAAATAAATTATTATATGTTAGACAATTTGACTCTTGTGTTAATTCTACAGGGCAATTTCACAGATTGGTCTCCACGCCCCATTCAAATTAGTCCCTAGTGTTATTCCAATTTGCTTAAAATTTACCAAAAGTAATAAGCATCTCTTTCTAATTCCACAATTGTAAGGGCAAGGTTGGCTATAAGCTAAAGGGTAAGACCCATTGTGAAGCAAGCAAGTTACTTTGGAAGTGGCTATCATGTGTCAAAGACTTTACACTAAATTAATTTTATCCATACTAAGCACAGATAGAAAGGGAAAGTCCTCCTATACACCTAGGTGGAGAGATTGATGATTGACGACCCTTCATTGTCCTAATAAAAGTTGAATGGAGGAATTGGGGTAGACAAAATAAAAATGTTTATTAGTGATCTATCACACATATCAAAATCACAATTTACTTATACACCTAAATGGAAGTTGACTAATCCCCACTCTATGTGACTAGGCAAAAGTATAAGAAAGCAAAAACTAAACTATCTTATTGTAAGGAATCAACTCCCCAAGGTGTCGTAGGCTAAAGGATCCCCGAATGCATGACCAAAATGACAAAGAGTTCATCGGATGGGACCGAGTCTGAGATCGAATCCAAGACCGACTCTGAGACCGAGTTCGAAATAGAGTCCGGAATCGAGTCCGAGGCCGACTCGGAGACCGAGTTTGAGACCGAGTTCGAGACAGAGTACGAGATCCGAGAATTGGGTCCAAGACCGAGTCCAAAGTCGAGTTCGAGATCGGGTCCGAGATCAAGTCCGAGATCGAGTCCGAGACTGAATCCGAAGTCAGGTCCAAGATCAAATCCGAGATCGAGCTCGAGTACTAATACAGGTCAAGGGGTGAAAGCCCAAAGCATGTGTCTCCCGAGGGGGGGGGGGGGGGCGCTGCAGGGGGTTCCAAAAGTATAGTAGGGATAGTGAGGTCCAGGAACCAGTCTTGAAGGAACTCTCCAGTGGTGCTTCCAAACTGACTTGAGGTTGAGACTGGGGCCGAGGGGCCTTGGGTGGGAGTGAGCATGGACTCGGGGGTGCCGGAGGGGCCACCTAAGGAAGTGCTTAAGAGCAGCTCCCACTCCCGAAAGGGAAACTGATTGCGGTGCTCTCGGCTCATGTGGAGTGGTGCCCCACTTGAATACCTTGTGGCTCATTGGTCCTCGCCCTTCCTAGGGGCTTGAGCCTTCCCTTCGAGATGGAAGTGGGGGGGTAGAGGTACCCATACTGTGCCGTTAGGCCACAGTTCTTCACCCTAGTGTCCCGAAGCAAGTGTTGCACCCAAAACTTGGGATTTAGAGGGTCCCATGATCAAGTCTTGTGGTACCAAGGGATGTTAGGAACCTGGAGGCTTGGTGTGCTTGGCTGCTTTTGCCTGCCGGGAGTGTAGCCGAACCTTAAGTCCAGTCTAACTCAGGGAGGGGGATTGGGAGAGATTTAAGAATCCGTGGATGGATGGCTAACACTCCGTTGCTCGTGCAGTGAGTAGCTAAAACCAAGTAGGACTAAGTAAGAGCTGGTACCATAGGCGGGAACCTTGGCGAGGGAACTTAGCAAAAGCCAAGGTAGTGTTGGACGGGTAGACGAGGTAAATTGGCAAATTGGAAAGGAAAAATTTGTGGCTTACAATTTGGTATTAAAGCCTTTTCCTCAGTTCTAGCGAAGGATAGAGGCGGATTGCTGAGAGATGGCAAAGGCAGGGTGGAAGCGAACCAAGGTGGAGATGGAACCTCCTCCAGAGCTGGAGCCTCCGGTTGAACGAGATGCTATGGATGAGGAATCCTTGCATGAGGAGGACTCCAGTGAGGAAACTTCCAAACAGGAGTCCGGTGGCGAGGTTCGGTTGTCTAAGGCTCGATTGGACATTTTAGAAGGACAGTTGGCACAGATCAATGCCCTGCTGGAGACTCTCGTACGCAAGCTAAAGCGTGATGAGAAGCGGAAGAAAAATCGAAAGACTGCGGATGCTGGCAGCGTAGAAGGTGCAGACCCTTCGGTAGGGACTGAGGCAGAACCAAACAAGGTCGAACAGACCGAAATGGAATCAGTCCCTCAGGCAGTTCCCGAGAACAAACCAAAGCCCCCACCGGTCTTCAAGGGAGTGAATGACTATAAAGTGGTGGAGGATTGGTTTTATGATATGGAGGACTACTTCCGAGCGTTGCAATTACCGAGCTCAGAGAAGGTCCCATGTGCAAAACCATATCTGGCAGATAATGCCAAGTCTTGGTGGAGAACGACGGAGGCCAACGAAGGACCGGTGGCCACTTGGGACATGATGAAGGCGAGGATCTGCGCAACTTACGTTCCTTCGAATGCTACTCTGCATCTAAGAGACGAGCTAAGTAGGCTGAAGCAGACCAGAACCATTCAGGAGTATGTGAATGGGTTTATGGCAAAGAGGATATTTGTCACGAACATGGGGGATATGGATGCGTTCCATGCCTTCATATCAGGTTTGCAAACCTGGGCTCACGGTGAGGTGATGCGCTAGAACCCGACCAACTACAAGGAAGCGTTGGATGCGGCTATCAAGGTGCATTTTAACGATAACCTGCGAAAGGGGAACATGACGGGGTCGAGATCCACATTTAGCAAAGGGGCCAAACCAAGGGGAACGTATAGCAAAGGGAAATTCAAGAAGAGTTTCTCTAAGAATGAGTCCTCGGGGTTTCGGAAAGGCAAATCCGGTGGCCAGCGAGTGAGTACGTGGGGGAGTCAAGCAAAAAAAGATAAACCCACAGATAAGAAGGTCAAGTCGTTTAGCAGTGTGGGAAACAACGTATGCTACAACTGCGGTGAAGCGGGACACTTTTCGAGGGAATGTCCCTACCCGAAGAAGGCCAGAGCCAATATGGCCATTAAGTCGGGTGACATCCAAACTGAGACATAGTCTGGCAAGCCGGACTAACGGTGTAGCGGCTGGGCGAACCAAGGACTATAGAGTTTGTTCAAGGTAGCCAAAGCATCGATGAGGTACTTCGACAAGCGAGAGTTGAAATAGGGACATGGAGAGTAGACATGGATTTCATCGTGTTGGACATGGCAAGATTTGACGTGATTTTCAGATGGATTGGTTCAATCGATTCGTGGTAGCTCTGCATGGACAAGGTAGGAACCTTGTGGTAGTAGCGAATGCCCAAGAAAGAAGATCCAGGGTGGAGGCCCAAGATCTAAAGGTAGGGTAATGCAAGGCCAAAGATTCCTGCCCTAGTGTCCACGAAAGGACAACTCACTAAAGGAACTAAGGTAGCCTTTTTATGCTTACTCTCGGTGAAGAGTGACAAAAAGACGGGAACGGAAGAAGTACCTTTAGTAATCTAGCGGGTGTTGGACCAATTCCAAGATACCATGCCGGAGGAGCTACCAGTGGGGTTCCCCCCGCACGATTGATAGAACATAAGATTAAGCTAGTCGAGGGTGCTGAGGCGGTGGTTCATCCCCCCTATCGTTTGAACGAAAAAGAACTTGAGGAGCTCAAGTGCCAACTAGAGGAGTTGGTGGACAAAGGGTATGTTAGGTTGAGCAAGTCGCTGTATGGGGCGCCGGTGTTATTTGTGCAAAAGAAAGATGGAGTTATACACATGTGCATAGACTACCGGTTGCTCAACAAGTATACAAAGAAGAACAAATACCCTTTGCCAAAGATTAAGGACCTGTTTGATAGGTTGGGAAAGGCAAAATACTTCTCGAGGATTGAACTAATGTCAGGATACTACCAGATCAGGGTAGCAGAGGAAGATGTCGAGAAGACAACTTGTCGAACAAGGTATGGGAGCTTTGAGTTTCTGGTGATGCCCTTCGGGCTATGCAATGCGCCGGCAACATTTTCGGCGTTGATGAACCACATATTTGTACCCTATCTGGATCACTTTGTGGTTGTCTATATTGACGACATCCTGATCTATAGCGAAACGCTAGAGGAGCATGCCGAACACTTGACAAAGGTGTTTGAGAAACTAAGGGAACACCAGCTATATGCTAAAGAGAGCAAATGTGACTTTGCTCAACAAAAGATAAAGTTTCTCGGGCATGTGGTGGGCAAGGACGGGCTCAAAGTGGACCCTAAGAAGGTCCAAGCGATCCAGGATTGGGAGCGACCATCGAATGTACACAAGTTAAAGGCATTCTTAGGGCTATGCAACTATTACCAAAAGTTTATCAAACACTATTCGAGAATAGCCTTACCTTTAACGGACCAAACGGGAAAATAGAAGAGATGGTATGGACAGTGGAATGCGAGGCGGCATTTGTCCACCTCAAAGGGAAGTTGAGGAAGGCTCCCGTGTTGATATTACCAGACTTTGGTAAGGACTTTGAGGTAGAAACAGATGCTTCAGACTTTGCGTTGGGCGCAGTTTTGAAGCAAGACAATCACCCAATAGCGTTCTTCTTGAAGAAGTTGGACAAGGCTCAATGGAAGTGGCCTGCCCACGAGAAGGAATTGTTTGCGGTGGTCAAGGCGCTCAAGGAGTGGCGACACTAACTTGGGAGACACTTCAAGGTTTACACGGACAATGTGGCAACGAAACACAATGAAGTGTTGCTGCAGAATTTGGAAGCACGGGAAGCTCACCAGAGAGGTGAGTTGCCAACGGAAGAGAAAACAGGCTATGCGGAACGCAATGGACTCATCTATTACAAGCAAACGAGGGTGTATGTCCCAGAAGTGGAACTAAGGAAGGTAGCTATAGAGGAGTGCCATGACGGACCTTTTGCGAGACACGGCAGAGTGCCCAAGACGATGGGCTTACTCAAGAGGAAGTATCACTAGCCAAATATGGCTAAGGGCGTCCAAGACTATGTAAAGACATGTCCAACATGTCAGCAGGTCAAAGCCGTGACTAAGGCTAGTGGGGGCTTGTTGCAAAGCATCCCAATTCCAGATCGTCCGTGGAAATGTCTTATGATGGACTTCGTCATGGGACTCCCCCCAAGCAGGGGGTTCGATGCGATATTCGTGGTGGTGGACCGATTTTTGAAGATGGCACATTTCATACCCACCACAATGAAAGTGGATGCGGAAGGTGTGGTGAAGCTGTTCTTTGAACAAGTGGTTCGAATGCGGGGAAGGCCAAAAGAGATTATCTCAGATCGAGATAAGATCTTCACCAGTAGGTTCTAGAGAACTTTCCTGGAACAGTATCGCACCAAGTTGAAATTCAGCACAGCCTATCACCCATAGACAGATAGACAAACAGAAAGGGTGAATAGGCAGCTGGAGGAGTATTTGCGATGCTATGTCTTGGGAGACCAGACCGATTGGGTAAGTCATTTGGGACTTGCGGAAATGTGTTATAACAATTCACCACATTCGAGTATCGGGGTGAGTCCATGGGAAGTCATCAATGGGCGAGCTATTGAAGGTCCTGTGGAGCTCGGCGTGGCCAAGTATCATGGAGAGTTACCCGTAGTGGAGGCATTTACGGCGAAAAGACTCAACATTTGGAATCTAGTAAGGGATTCCTTGGAATGAGCTCAACAAAGGCAAACCAACTACGCGAACTAGAAGCGTCGGGATGTAAAGTTCCAAGCTGGGGAGAAGGTGTGGTTGAACACCAAGAACCTGAGGCTACTAAGTGGGATCAGCTAGAAGTTGACCCAAAGGTAAAGATGCATGTATTCCGTAAATGAATTGATCTTGAGTTCCTTAAGCAGGTTCACGGGGCCTTATGAGATTGAGGCACAAATTGATAAAGTGGCTTACCGTCTCCAACTTCCTCGAGAGATGGGGAAGATGCACCCAGTGTTCCATGTGAACTTACTCAAGCTGTACTTTGAGGATCCGCTTCGCAAGGACCAAGTAAGGCCTTTACCTAAGGTTATCCAAGGGGAAGAGAAATACGAAGTCGAGGCCATCCTCAATGCATGCAAGAGCAAGCGACAAGGACGCGAGGTGAGAGAGTTCCATGTGAAGTGGAAAGGATTTCCACACTGCGAAGTAACATGGGAACCAGAGGAGAACCTAGCGAACGTGCGAGATCTAGTGGAGGAATTTTTGCAAGGTAGAACTCTATGTACTTATACAAAGTTCAATTAAAGTATCAATTTGTGAAGTTGAGCAATGGCATATGTTGGGACCCGAAGGTGCGCCGAGGGTAAGCTAATTAGCATAGGTTAATTAGGTTGACTAGGCATAGAGAACTATGCCCGACTCCCCACGGGGATGTCGAATCCGTAAACATATTCTACGGAGGTTGGGTTCGAGTCCCAACCCTCTAGTAAAGCAAGGCTGGGTTCAAGTCCCAACCCCATACTAGGGCGTGGTAGGGTGAGGAGTATAGGGATACCTATATTCCGTTGTCATGGGTTCTTGGCTGAGGAGGCTAACTTCTAAGTGGGGGGATGCCCCCGGAGACATGGTCAACAAGTCATAGGATAAAAAAAGACATTCGATGTGGGCATCGAACTTCTTCTATGGGTGGTGGAGTTATAAGGAACCAACTCCCTGAGGTGTCGTAGGCTTAAGGATCCCCAAACACATAACCAAAATGACAAAGAGTTCATCGGATGGGGCTGAGTCTGAGATCGAGTCCAAGACCGACTCTGAGACCGAGTTCGAGATAGAGTCCGAAATCGAGTCCGAGGCCGACTCGGAGACCGAGTTCGAGACCAAGTTCGAGACGGAGTCCGAGATCTGAAAATTGGGTCCAAGATCGAGTCTGAAGTCGAGTCTGAGATCGGGTCCGAGATCGAGTTTGAGATCGAGTCCGAGACCAAATCCGAAGTCGGGTCCTCTCTAATGGTGCTTCCAAACTGACTTGAGGTTGAAATTGGGGCCGAGGGGCCTTGGGTGGGAGTGAGCATGGACTCGGGGGTGTCAGAGGGGCCACCAAAGGAAATGCTCAAGAGCAGCTCCCACTCCCGAAAGGGAAACCGATTGCGGTGCTCCCAACTCATGTGGAGTGGTGCCCCACTTGAGTACCTTGTGGCTCATTGGTCCTCACCCTTCCTAGGGGTTTGGGCTTTCCCTTCGGGATGGAAGTGGGGGGCTAGAGGTACCCATACTAGGTTGTTAGGCCACGGTGTTTCACCCCAGTGTCCCGAAGCAAGTGTTGCACCCAAAACTTGGGATTTAGAGGGTCCTATGATCAAGTCTTGTGGTACCAAGGGATGTTAGGAACCTGGAGGCTTGGTGTGCTTGGCTGCTTGTGCCTGCTAGGAGTGCAGCCGAACATTAAGTCCAGTCTAACCTGGGGAGGGGGATTGGGAGAGATTTGGGAATCCGTGGATGGATGGCTAACACTTCATTGCTCATGCAGGGAGTAGCTGAAACCAAGTAGGACCAAGTAGGAGCTGGTACCATAGGCGAGAACCTTGGCGAGGGAACTTAGCAAAAGCCAAGGCAGTGTTAGACGGGTAGACGAGGTAAGCTGGCAAATTGGAAAGGAAAAATTTGTGGCTTACACTTATGTGCCTAACTAGGTCAACAAATGATAGATTTAACAAAATTGTTTAAACAGCTCAACAAATTACTGAGCGAGATACTTGACAATATTTTGCTCAAGATTAGTACTAAGATTCTTCCTAGACAGAGAGATAGTTTGCTTAGTTAAGTTAGACGCAAATCTTGAGTATTATAACCTGCAAAAGATTTATAAAATTTTGCCTACTAGACAATTGTTGCAATTTTAAGCAAAGAAGCTATTATAGGCACATTAATGGTCCATAATAAAGCTTAACTACCCATAAGAAAAAATACACTTGTTGATAAATGTTGGATCAATTCCAAATTTGGATTGATAAATAATAAAAATTTGTGGAGTAGAAATTATTTTAGGTGGACCACACATGAGCAAGATAGATATGTTGTGAAAAAAAATATTTGTTGCTCGAGAAATTTTTGGGATTTCCGTATAAGAAATGCCTTAGATATTTGGCCTCTAGAGAAAGGCCATCCTCATTTCGAAATTGATTAGGAGGTAAAGTGTTTGTTCCTAAAAGTAACTAATAGGCCAATTTACAAGGGGAATACATAAAGTTTGTACCACTCACTCCATGAATGAGGCATAATAACTAGGTTTGCTATAGTAGTAATGTTAACAGACCTTAAAATATATAAGCATAGACCAATAATTGATCTTATTTATAAAGTTTTAAAGGTTATAGTCCCTATGTATAAAATTATCATTGTTTATACCAAATAAAGTAATAGATATACAACATTTCCCTCACAATCTGATGAGCAGAAGGCAGTCTAAAAAGAAGTATTCACAAGATCTAGAACAAGATTACAGAGCATTTGCTTGTGATATTCACGATCTTAACCTCCCTTTAGAATAAACTAAATCCTTGCTCAACCAAGTTAAAGAAAAGCTTAAAATAGGCAAATTGAAAGTATATTGGGTATACCTCAATGAAGAGGAGATAAAAAATCCCAATATGACTTTGATAGTCATCTAGAATACATAAATCCATATAATACTCCCCCTTGGTAGTATCGGCACATAGAAAATACTTAAGCTAAAAGTAGTGGAATATAAAACAACTAAAATGATTCCCCACAAAAGGAAGAAAAGTTAAATTTACTGCTTTTACCCTTTGACGATGATCTAGGTTCTCCTATGAACCAAACACTTACTTTGCCTATACTAGTTGCAAAATAAAGCATTTATTGTCAAATTGCAATAAGCACGATGGCAATTACAAGAATGGCAATAAGCACCGTTATTACATATCCATCCTTTTCCAGAATCAAAGGAAAGGATCCACAACGATATATTAAGCATTACACAAAAATAATTAAGTTCAATCAAGTAAATGGGTAGGAAAAAAATCTTTTCCCCTATACGCTAAAAAACAAAGCTAAAGACTGATACTATGACAATGATGTCAAAAATTTTGGCACGTTTGATGTGTAGACAAGGTTTTTCCTTAAATTTTTCTCCATGGAAATAAACTTAAAAGAAAACTATAATGAGTTGTAAAAACGTCATTAACAAAAATCTGAGACAATCAAGGAATACACAACTCGATTCAATAGGCGTTATAAGTATTGTAAAGATTTAGTGTCAAACAAAATGCACGTATAGAGCCTTAAGAAAATTTATCATAAACATGTGATAAAGAGAGTTCATGTAGATTTTGATGACTTGAAAAAAGCCATGATTGCCTACCAAAGATTTCATAAAAAAATATGATATAGTAGATATGGTGAAGTTAAACAAAAAAATGTCTCCTATAGACAAGGAAAGTGATCATCTAAAGAGCCTCAAATTGCAAACCAATCTCAAACAAGGGATATGATGTACCAAATGCAAAAATGAAAGCCATAGTAAAGAAAAATGCAAACTTTAGTTGATTAAGTGCCAATTTTATGAAAAAAAGGGCATTAAGCTAAGGAGTATAAAACCTTGTTTAAACAGCTAAGAGGCTAATAAACAGCTTGAGTTGATAAAACAACATGTAGGCAAAACTATCCAGTTGATAATAAAAGTTATTGTAAGAAGAATGATTACAATGATAATTGAAGTGCCAAACATGAATACCCACGTGTTGAAAGACAAGATGACCATCAAGATTATCCTCCTAGAGGTAATTTTTGAAATTATCCACTTAGCCATGAGGAAAATAAATCTAGAGATTATAATAGCCTAGAGAATACAATTAGCCAAGAGGCTACCCCTAGAGAATATAAAATGCAAAAAGAGTATGATCAAACTAAGACTCCTACTCACTATTGTAGTGCACCTGAACTTAGAGCTGAATTCCAAGCCCATTGCGCTATGAAACAAGGGTCCAATACAATCCCACGAGCACTAACTCCCCATATCTAGCACTTATATGCAATGGTATTTGACGGTGTTTGGCACAATTTTGGCATACCAGTGGCCTAATGCGAGGAGGAGAGTACCCCACTAACTAGAGCAATATAGAGCTTGGGTTTAAACCCAAGCTGGATGTAGAATAAAGAGTGACACAACCCAGCAAGAGCCAAACTAATGTTTCAAGTGGTTGGACATGCATTCCAACCACTATCCCTACCATACATTTGGAACCACACCCCTTTAAAAAATGAGTCATCGAGAGAGAGATGGGGATTTGTGATCAATTTATAATAGTTATCCCCATGTTTATGGATTGGATGCATGCACTGGAGTGCTAAAGTTAGCCTGCCAAAACTGACCTAAGTAATAACAAACGAGAGAAATGAAACTTTGATTTATAGAAATATATTACTTTATTGATTTGCAAGATTTATTACAAGATTTACAAAAACTAGTTTTTATAACAATTCTTATACTCTGTGACAAGCTCACGAGCATGTGTAAAATTCCTAAGAGGTTCCCAAGTTGATTCACAAGTTGGGTAACCTTTCCACTTAGCTAGATATTCCTTGGAATGACCACCACAAGATTTGCAGGATAAGAGAATCACCTCGACCTCATACTCAAGTTCACCATGCATAACTTTTGGAGGGGTACAATTGTCCATAGAGCGATTTGCATCAACACGATATAGTGCCAGTAAATTGACTTGAAACACATCATATACATGGCATCTTAGACTCCATTTTGGGTCCATCTTGAACTCCATCTTGGACTCTATCTCGGGTCCATCTTGGACTCCATCTCGAACTCCATCTGGGTGACTCCATCTTGAGTCCCTTTTGGACTTCATTTTGGGTCCATCTTGGACTCTTCCATGTGTCATGTGTTGGTCCTTTTGTGTCCATTTTCTAGAGTCTCACTACTTGCTTTGTGCTCATTTCTTGAGCACTTCTTTGGGAGTTCCACTCCCACTCTCCACTGTCCAAGCTGGAGCTTTTAGCCCAAACATATTACTCTCATTTGGCTCCCACTTCAGCCACTACTATACAACACCCTTTCTGCTCCACTTTTGGAGTTCTGGGATTTATGTCTCATAGTTATATCATCACCCATCATGTGGGTGTAGTCTTTTTGGGTCATATTAGCCTTTCTTGGCCAAATTGGTTCCACTGGTCCACTGAAATCCAACCCCCACATTCTCCCTCTTGTACTTTTGGAACCCCCTACCTGTGAGACACAAATCCCAAAGCCCTAAAGTGGAGCCAAAAGGGTGCTATGTGGTAGTAGCTGAAGTGAAAGCCAAACGAGTGTAACACATTTGGATTAAAAGCTCCGACTTGAAAAGTCGAGAATGGGAGTGGAACTCCCAACAAAGGGCTTGAGGAACGAGCACGGACCCAAGATGGGACCCAAGATGGAGTCTGAGATGGAGTCCAAGATGGACCTGAGATGGGATCTAAGATAGAGTCCGAGATGGACTTGATATAGAGTTTGATATGGAGTCCGAGATAGACCCAAGATGGAGTCCAAGATGGACCCAAGATGGAGTCGGACATAGACCCGAGATGGACCTAAGATGGAGTCCAAGATGGAGTCCGAGGTGGACTTGAGATGGACCCGAGATGGAGTCCGAGATGAAGTCTGAGATAGACATGAGATGGAGTCCGAGATGGACCCGAGATGGACCCAAGATGGAGTTTGAGATAGAACTGAGATCGAGACCGAGACTGAGATTGAGTCCGAGTCTGAGTCTGAGTCCAAGTTCGAGTCCAAATACTAATATAGGCTGTTGGGTGAAAGCCCAAAGCGATCGTCCCCCGGGGGGGGGGGGGAGGGGGAGGGTGGGGGCTGCAAGGGGTTCCAAAAGTGAAAAGTATAGTAGGGAGAGTGTAGGGGTTGGACCCCAATAGAGCCAGTTTGGCTAGGAAAGGCTAGTTTAGCCAGGAAAGGCCAGTTTGGCCTCGGAAGGCTATACCCTACTGTTGGGTGATGGGATGACCATTGGGAAGTCCAAGGCTATAGTGAATATGGATTGAGAAGTGGGGTAGCTTGGTGAAGTGTTTAAGAGCTGGCTCTATTTCCCCTAGGAGATCGAATGGTAAATGCTCTTAGTCCAAATGTAGGTGGGCACTACCTACGTGGATACTTGGCATGGCTCAATGAAACCTCGCTCTAAGCTCATGGCTAAAGCACCCAAATGCGGAAGGTGGGGAGAGTACCCATAAGGCTCGTGTAAGGCTATGGTGTTTCAAAATATCATCCCAAAATCCTAGACTATGGAAAGGAAGAAGAACAGTCCTTTCGTGTGGTAACCAAGGATATGTGTAAGCGACTAATATTTCCATTCTACTTTAGTCACTTAACCACACCTCCGACCACTTAGAGCAGTCTCACTCACAACCTCCATATGTCTTATTTTGGACTTGGGCTTGCTAGCCCCGAGAATGGCATCCCTGCCACTCAACCTTTGCACTTGGTCCAAGTGCTCCATGTGTCCGATCCCATGATTGACACCCCAAGGTACCACCGACATATCGGCCCATTATGCTAAGGCCATGCTCATTCATCTTGGTCACACCGGTGGTCTAACGCCACCAACATCACAGTCTCGTCTCTCAAAGACTGGGCCATCCGTCCATGAGTGATCATCCTAGATCCACTCCTTAGCATCCTTAGGATGCCCATAGACATGGGGAATAGCCTTCCCCAATATCCCCTTTCCGGTCCCCACCAAGTTTGTTTTTGCCCATGGCAGTGTTCGCCAACACTGCCACTAGATCAAGGCCCACAGGCCTGACCACTAAGTCCCACGGTCCTCTGGGACTTCCTCCTCACATGACCGTATCCTTGGTCTCTAAACTATAGGATGGCTCCTCTTCCTTTTCACAGTCTAGGACCTTGGGGCAACATTTCGGAACACCGTGGCCTTACGCGAGCCTCGTGGGTACTCTCCCTGCCTTCCGCCTTTGGGTGCTCTAGCCGTGGGCTTAGAGCGAGGTTCCGTTGAGCCACACCAGGTATCCAAGTAGGTAGTGCCACCTTGGACTGGGAGCATCAGCCAATCGATCTCCTGGGGGAACTAAAGCCGGCTCTTGAACACTTCACCAAGCTACCCCACTTGTTGGTCTGTGTTCACTCTAGTCTTGGACTTCCCAGTGAGCAGCTCATCACCCAACACTGGGTACAGCCTTTCTAGGCAAAACTGGCCTTTCCTGGCCAAACTGACTCCATTGCAGTCCTCCCCCTTACTATACTTTTGGAGCTCACTAAACCCCCCAGGGTCTGGGAGACGAACGCTTTGGGCTTTCACCCTCTCAGACTCGAACTCGGACTCGGACTTGGACTTGGACTCGGACTCGAACTTGGGCTCAGGCTCGGTCTCGGCCTCGGCCTCAGCCTCGGTCTCGGTCCTGGTCCCGATCTCAGTCTCGGTCTCGGTCCCCGTCTCGGTCTCGACCTCGGACTCCATCTCGGGTCCTTTTCGGACTCCATCTCGGATTCCATCTCGGGTCCATCTCGGACTCCATCTCAGACTCCGTCTCGGTCCACCTCAGACTCCATCTTGAACTCCATCTTGGTCCATCTCGGACTCCATCTCGGACTCCATCTCAGGTCCTTTTGGGTCCCTTTTTTTAGAGCCTTGCTTATTGCTCGCTTCGTGCTCATTCCTTGAGCACTTTGTTGGGAGTTCCACTCTTGCTCTCAACCTTTCAAGTCTGAGGTTTTAGTCCAAATGTGTTACGCTCGTTTGGCTTTCGCTTCGGCCACTACCACGTGGCGCCCTTCCGGCTCCACTTTGGGGCCTAGGGATTTTGTGTTTCACAACTCCACCACCTATAGACGAAGTTCGATGTCCTCATTGAACAGTAAACCCTTTTATAAAGTACCACCCACATGTATTACCATTTCCATCCTTGGCACCCGGCCAATATTTGTCTATGGTTTGACCCCGAAGGCTCACCATGCTTTCTCCATCCTCTAAGCTGCATAGTCTCTCCAACATAGAGACTCACTAGACCACCTGGGGTGGTTTGCTCCCTTTTATTGGTTTAGTTCTCGCTAAACCCGTTAGAGACACCCTCTCTAACTCAATTCCACTACTCATTCTCGAGTAGTCTCAGATTCCATCGACATAGCTGTAAGCGACTAAATTTTCCATTCTACTTTAGTCACTTAACCACACCTCTGACCACTTGGAGGAGTCTCATTCACAACTTCCATAAGTCCAATCCAGGACTTGGGACTTGCTAGCCCCGAGAATGGCATCCATGCCACTCAACATTTGCACTTGGTCCAAGTGCACCACGTGTCCAATCCCATGACCGACACTCAAAGGTACCACCGACATCGCAGCCCGTTACGCTAAGGCCATGCCCAATCACCTTTGCCACACTGGTAGTCCAATACCACTTGCATCACCGTCTTGGCTCTCCAAGACTAGGCAAACCATCCGTGAGTGGTCATCTCAGATCCACTCCTTAGCATCCTTAGGATGCCCACCGACAAGGGGAATAGCCTTCCCCAATATCCCTCTGTCAGTCCCCACTAAGTCCCTTTCTGCCCCTGGCCGTGTTTGCCAACACTGCCACTGGATCGAGACCCACAGGCCCGACCACTAAGTCCCACGGTCCTCTGGGACTTCCTCACCACACGACTGTGTCCTTGGTCACTACCCCAGAGGACTGCTCCTCTTCCTTTCCACAGTCTGGGCCTTTGGGACAACATTTCGGAACACCGTGGCCTTAGGCAAGCCTCATGGGTACTCTCCCCACCTTTCGCCTTTAGGTGCTCTAGCCATGGGCTTAGAGTGAGGTTCCGTTGAGCCACACCAGGTATCCAAGTAGGTAGTGCCACCCACACTTGGACTGGGAGCATCGGCCAGTCGATCTCCCGGGGGAACTAAAGCCGGCTCTTGAACACTTCACCAAGCTACCCCGCTTGTCGGTCTGTGTTCACTCTAGTCTTGGACTTCCCAGTGGGCAGCTCATCACCCAACACTGGGTCCGGCCTTCCTGGGCCAAACTGGCCTTTCCTGGCCAAACTGGCTCCACTGCAGTCCTCCCCCTACTATACTTTTGGAGCTCACCAAACCCCCCAGGGTTTGGGAGACGAACGCTTTGGGCTTTCACCCTCTCAGGCTCCGGACTCGGACTCGGACTCGGACTCGGACTCGGACTCGGACTCGGACTCGGACTCGGGCTCGGGCTCGGTCTCGGCCTCGGCCTCGGTCTCGGTCTCGGTCCCGATCTCGGTCTCGGTCTCGGTCTCGGTCTCGGTCTCGGTCTCGGTTCCGGTTTCGGTCTCGACTTCGGACTCCATCTCGGACTCCATCTCGGACTCCATCTCGGACTCCATCTCGGACTCCATCTCGGGTCCATCTCGGACTCCATTTCGGTTCCATCTCGGACTCCATCTCGGGTCCATCTTGGACTCCATTTCGGGTCCATCTCGGACTCCATCTCGGACTCCATCTCGGGTCCATCTCGGACTCCATCTCGGACTCCATTTCGGGTCCATCTCGGGTCCACCTCGGACTCCATCTCGGACTCCATCTCGGACTCCATCTCGGGTCCATCTCGGACTCCATCTCGGACTCCATCTCGGGTCCATCTCGGACTCCATTTCGGACTCCACTTCGGACTCCAACTCGAGTCCATCTCGGACTCCACTTCGGACTCCAACTCGAGTCCATCTCGGACTCCACTTCGGACTCCAACTCGAGTCCATCTCGGACTCCACTTCCACGTGCCATGTGTTGGTCCTTTTGGGTCCCTTTTTGGAGCCTCGCTTTTTGCTCGCTTCGTGCTCGTTCCTTGAGCACTTCGTTGGGAGTTCCACTCCCGCTCTTGACTTTTCAAGTCGGAGCTTTTGGTCCAAACGTGTTACGCTCGTTTGGCTCTCGCTTCAGCCACTACCACGTGGCACCCTTTCCGGCTCCACTTTGGGGCCTAGGGATTTTGTGTCTCACAATAGCCTTTGCAGTTTGGAACTTTTAATTTTGACTTCTCAGAGTCAATTTTCTAGGTGTCTTCGACACCTTACGTTGCACATGGTGCAACTCCACTTCCACATCCTATGAAGTTCTTTACTTGAGGGCACCATCACCCTCTCTTCGATATCATGCCACCTTTGGCACTAAGTTCCAGTTATCATAATTTGTGCTAAGGCTGTCCATGGCCCTATCATTTGGCTACCTTACCGCTCTCTCCCTTGGAGCTTCCACTCTTGCCAAATCGAAGCAATTGGGAATCCATCTTTGGGGAAACATTGCCTTTCTCACAATCCGTTAGCACCCAACACATTAGTGTTCTCGGTCTAACTTTGCCATTTGGATTCTTTCCCATGATTCCCATGGCTTTTTTCTTAGCCACTAGTCCTTTGCTCTTATCCTTGATTGTTACACCTAGCAACATCAGATCACTACCTCTATTCTCGAGGTATCCTTTTGGTTCCATAACAAGGACTTTGCTTTTGCTAAGTCCAGAGGGTGTTCACCCCTAGTACGTCTCTTTAGGATTTTCTACTGTGGGCTCTATCCCTGGCCCAACTTTGTGACCCTCCCATGGGTCTCTTATAGAGACTACTTTCTTCAGACTTACTATGCTATCGCATAATCATAAATCATTTCCCTTAGGTGTTCTTCCCACTTGGTCACCTTGACCAAGCCACACCATCATCAATAGATCAAACCAACACTTTGAACTAGGGACTTTATCCCTTAACCTCACAAGGACCTTGTCCTTATTTTAGCCATAAGATCACCTCACCTTGGCACCTTAACAAGTTTGCCAATAGGTATTAGGTCTTCCAGACCTTTAAGTTGTTCACCATGACCCCGGGGGCATCCCCCACACTTGGCAGTGCACCCAAGCTAGCCCTTCCGGCTAAGGGTCTATAGCAATTCTGACTGGGTGTCCCCATCTCATTCACCACGTCCTTGGTGCCACTTGCACCAAGTGTTCAAGTTAGATATGCCTGTAAGCCACAAATTTTTCCTTTCCAATTTGCCATCTTAACTCATCTATCCGTCCAACACTGCCTTGGCTTTTGCTAAGTTCCCTCGCCAAGGTTCTCGCCTATGGTACCAGCTCCTACTTGGTTCTATTTGGTTTCACCTACTCACTGCACAAGCAACAAAGTGTTAGCCATCCATCCACGGATTCCCAAATCTCTCCCAATCCTCCTCCCCGAGTTAAACTGGACTTAAGGTTCGGCTACACTCCCCACAAGCACAAGCAACCAAGCACACTAAGCTTCTAGGTTCCTAACATCTCTTGGTACCACAAGACTTGATCATGGGACCCTCTAAATCCCAAGTCTTGGGTGCAACACTTGCTTCGGGACACCGGGGCGAAACATCGAGGAGAAACACCGTGGCCTAACGGCATGGTATGGGTACCTCTACCCCCCACTTCCATCCCGAAGGGAAGGTCCAAGCCCCTAGGAAGGGTGAGGACCAATGAGCCGCATGGTACTCAAGTGGGGCACCACTCCACATGAGCCGGGAGCACAGCAGTCGGTTTCCCTTTCAGGAGTGGGAGCTGATCTTGAGCACTTCCTTGGATGGCCCCTCCGGCACCAACCAAGTCCATGCTCACTCCCACCTAAGGCCCCTCAGTCCCAGTCTCAACCTCATGTCAGTTTGGAAGCCCCACTAGAGAGTTCCTTCAAAACTGGTTCTTGGACCTCACTATCCCTACTATACTTTTGCAACCCCCTGCAGCCCCCCCCCCCCGGGAAACGCACGCTTTAGGCTTTCAGCCCTTGACCTGTATTAGTACTCGAACTCAGTCTCTGGCTCGATCTTGGACTCGATCTCGGATCTGACTTCGGATTCGGTCTCGGACCCGATCTCGGACCCGACCTCGGCCTCGACCTCGGACTCGGTCTCGGACCCGATTTTGGATCTCAGACTCCGTCTCGAACTCGGTCTCGAACTCAGTCTCCGAGTCGGCCTCCAACTCGATTCTGGACTCTATCTCAAACTCGGTCTCAGAGTCGGTCTTGGACTCGATCTCAGACTCGGTCCCATTCAATGAACTCTTTATCATTTTGGTCATGCATTCAGGGATCCTTTAGCCTACGACACTTTGGTGAGTTGGTTCCTTACAATGCCAAGCCACACTAAGCAATCTAACCGTGCATCATGACTCCGAGGCATACCTCGCTTGGCGGTGTGCCCAAACCAATCTCCTCACTGAGAGTCCATGACCATCGAAAAATGAGTGTCCTCATATTCCAAACCAACACCATGCCCTAGTGATTTAGGACTCGAACCCAAGCACTAGAAGGTTGGGACTCAAACCCAACCTCCGTATATGCATCTATGGATGGCATTGCAAAAAATGCCTAGCGTGACTCCCCACGCTGGTGCACCAACTTATACTTAAAGAGCGCTATAGATCACAGCTTAGGAACCTAGTTTCTCCACACTGCCAAGTCCTCTCGCTTGACAAGTCTGTGATCATGCATGGACTCCTCCATGCTCGGCCCCATGGGCCACCCCTTTTGAAGTTAGCACCTTCAACTAAGGGATTTGTTCCCCTGACTCGCCAATCTCACTTAGTAAGTCATCCGGCCACTGTAACATAGTTCATGCATAAGCATGAAAATCCTTACCCATCGACTTTTGTTCAAAGCCCTCTTTTTGAACACTCGGGAACTACTTCCCCAACCTTGATAGCCTCGCCTCATAGCCAGCTTCAAGACCACGCTTCTGCTGCGCCACTCTGATTTCGCATGCTCAAGGTAGGTACTTATTTACCTAGAATTGTCTTTGGGAACCTTCAAGGAACTCTGTTCCTTAGCTTGCTAAGGCTTCTCCTTTGCAAACTCCCTACTCACCATATGGTCCAACATGGATAATTCCACATTTTAGACTCTCCATATCATCGCGGTTGCTAGTAACAACATCCTCGAGCACCCTCTTGATTCTCCACTCCCAACTTGTATAATCACCGTTGGTTATGCCTTTCAATTTCTATGGTTCAGTTCCATCCCAATACTACTTGCCTTTTGGCCTCATATGTTTCCTTTAGTTATTCTCCTCCAGACTAGCAGGATAGCTTTGCACATTTTATCATGCCTTAGCAAGTATTCATAGGGATGAACCTAACCGATAGCTTAGGGAGTGGTTCCTCAATTTGGGCATGCTCGCCTTATAATCCCACACTCCAGGATTACCATTGCTACTTATGGGCTCCATATGCCCATCACTAGCCTTGCCAAAATCCCATTTTTGGCTTTGTCCAAATCGGGTAGACGGATTCCTCTTGTCTCTACAACCTTGGACGTTTGGAAGGCATCTCCTATCCATCATTTGCTAGGGACTTAGTCCCTTGGGCCTTATCTATTGCCCTTGTGACACTAAACACCACTTCCTGGTGTTCCAGAGTGTTTAGGTGTCTCAATGATGGTCTCCTTGATAATGAGCATTTCCTTCTTTGACATTGACTCCCTATATCGCAACATAAACAATTTATCCCCCATAAAACTCTATTTCGTTAAAGTGGGAATTGTCATTATCCCACTTGTAAAATAAGGTTTCCAAACCTTTATATAGTATATAAATATAACAAAATTCAACTGCATTGAGGCACATGCCATTTTATTTTAAACAAGGAAATGTCTACTCAATCACTTCTCCTCCCCCTGCCACTGCTTCACCTCTCTCTTCTCCTTGTCATCGTCGTCCAATTTCTTTCCATCCTTTTAATATTGGCTCAGTTGCTCCGAGTCTAGGTGGAGCCCAAGTCCCCATTCAATCTTTACTTTCCCCTTATTAATAAAACAACTTCGTAGACTTCCAATAACATGCTGTAACACTTCTAGTATAATGCAAATCCTCTCAAAGAATTGTCTTTTAATATTAATACAATGGCATGGAACCCCATGCCATAATAAGTTACATTTTTAAATAAATACATGCCATCTCAAACTGTTATTTTTTGCCTCCAACGCCTATACAATAATCTTGGAATTTCATCACTCTCCACACTATCAGGATTTAAACCCAATAGTAATGCCATCTCTTCTCTAATACGTCCACGCTCATGTTCAGTGGTCGAAGAACCCATCCGGTTGAGCAGATTATGGAGATGCGGATAGTGCTTGGCTAGACAATATACATGCCATAAATGATGACTGGTGTCTGTCCGATCAAATGGCTTCTGATATACAGTTCCATCTGCCATTTGGTTGATTTCTGCAGCCACCTCCTGGACTGGCCGGTTCTCTATCACCATCGCTTCAAGCCGTTTTGCAAGGTCCCCCAGAACATACGGTTTCTTCTCCCTAGTTTCCATACTGCAAGAGATGGGGTGCACTGCATATGTGTGCGTATTCGCTGCAGTTTTAATCGGCGAGTCATCGATGATGAGGATTTCACTTGACCTAGCAGTCCGGTTCATCACTACAGCCTCTGCCTTGACGAAGATGGGCTTGCTACCCCTCACATGGACCATAGTCAAGCAATCCTCCTGCGTTAGGAGAAAGTCAAATGGTAATATTACTCGCGTCTGATCGTGCATCATCTGTAGCAACGTTAATGCATTGTGGCACATCATGGATTTCCAAACTCCCAATTGCAAATTGAACCCGGCCCTCTGTTTTAAGTGTCGCATGGTCATTATTAGATCCCGCAGTTTCTCCCGTGTGATTAATGTGAATCTGTCTCTTTTGACCAACTTGCGACCGCAGGCTTTGGAGGGTGCAGTGACATTCGAGGACGAGCCACGCTCATGGGAGAAAAGGACACCGTTCAGATAAAAAACGATACAGTACTTTTGCCGTGACTCTGAAATGAAATGCGTTAGCATAAAAAATGGTACAAGTCAATTTTACCATCTACAATATTAGCGAATGGTGCTCCCGATGGTCGTTCAGAGGGTTTTGGTCGAGGAAACGTGAAGGGCGGAAATACTCTCCTCTGCAATGTGGGGTCAATCGCATCCGATGGCGTGTGGGCACATGCCATTTCAGCTGTAGACTCTGGTACAACTGGCTCAACAGTGGCATGGGGTGGTTCCGATGGCGTGTGATCACACGCCATTTCAGCTGGTGCCTCCGTTGGCAAAGTGGACATGACCGAACAGGCAGCAGGGGCGGTGTAGGGAGGTTCCAACGGCGCGTAGTCAGACGATTGGGCACATGTTGGAAATGAGGATACGACCGGCTCGGCGGCTGGGGCGGCCTCATGCAGGTCCAATGGCGCCTGGTCACCGTCAGTTGGATACGTGGACAAGATTGACTCAGTGGTATGGGCAGCATCAAGTGGAGCGTGGTCAGCTTGCTTGGCGTTGATATGGATAGTAGCCTCCACCAGCTCTGATGACTCTTGCAGGCAAGTAGAGTCCACTGGCGGATCCATATGCATGTCCAAATATCTCCCTTCGATTGAGATGGTATCCTCCCTTGTAGCTACTAAAAACAAACTCATTAGCACATTGAATCAACTATACTGTATTTACCATCAACTGCTATTGAGGAACTAGGACCGATATCACTTGGGCGCACTGCTGATTCTGAAGGATTGGACATACGTTTCGACCCTTGCTTGGCACTATCCTTCCTCGACACTAAAGGCTAGAGTTTGTATCTTAATTCAACTGAATAATCTCTACTTACCATTTCTTCTGCGACCTACATGGACAATGTTCGAAATGGTAAAAGGTTAGGAATGGATGTACTATTATTTACCTGATGGTTTGTCTTGTATGACCTTCCTCCGCTGCTCTTTGGCCACCTCAGGCTGGCCATCGTCGTCATCATCGTCATCGTCGTTATTGTGATCGTCACCATTGTGAGGACCATCCAAGTCCTCTTCGTCCTCCTCTTCTTCATCCTCCTCTTCTTCGTCCTCCTCTTCTTTGTTCTCCTCTTCGTCCTTCTGCTCTTCCTGCTCATTATCTTTCTCTGGCTCCTCATCCCCCTCTTGCATTTCTTCCATAGGCTGCTCAGGCTGGATTGCTTGTTTTTCCAGGACCATCTTGGAAAAATCATCTGGCCGAGTCTCCATCTCAAAATACAAGACATCCATAGCCTGTTTTAGTGCGTGACCTAGGACCGTATCCTCACCCGACTGTCTTAACATGGTTTCTGCACGTTCTTGCACCCTTCGAAGACGACGAGATGAGAAAAACGTGGCCCTGACTTGAAAAGCATCCCTCATCCATTGTACCTCTCCATTGAGATTGGGGAAGGGGAGTCTGCCATAGGAATCTGAGTCAGAAGGTGGTGACTGGCTCCTTTCACTCAGCCCTTGATCTGTAATGAATGGCATGAGCACACACGCCATAACCGCGAGGCATTACTTATCATCTTTTCGTTACCCTTCTTCCTTTTCGAATCAAACGCCTCTGATCCCGACGACTGTCCAACGTGCTTTCGCTTTTTATGACCACTGTCAGTTTGAGCTTGGCTGGTGCTTGCCTGTTTTGCCTTTGAAGAAGTGTCTCCTGCAAGGAATGGCATGAGACCACACGCCATTGCAAATATAATTTGTACCTCCTTTTTTCCTATTGCTTGTCTGTTTGTCCTTCTTTGACGCGCCACCAGTGCGCTTTTCAGTCCTCGTGTCTGAATATTCACAACGATCTATAATCAAAATGGCGTGAGGCCTCACGTGACCTTACCTTGTGCAGGTTGTGACCTCGGCCTAACATCAGTAGCTGTTAACGCCGTTTCAGCATCTGGGGGTGGCCACGCTCCTGCATACAGAGCTTGTGAGATAACATTTAAACTTAAAGTGCGTACTCACCAGGTTCGTAGAGAAGATACTGTTTTTCTTTGGCAACTGTAATTATATGCTCCATTGAAGTCACTTCTTCAATGGAGTTTGTCACCGCAACACACGGGACACCCTTGAGTAGTGCGGCTCGAAAGAATAGTCCGCCGCAGTTGTACTCGACAACGCATTTGCCCTTGGAGTCACCCGCTATTGCGTTGAAGACCCAGCTGAGCATTTCCCATGCTGCACCTGGAGCTTTCTTTGGATTCGAAAGCTCCATAGCCGTCTTCAGTTCCTCAGGCACGGGTAAATTGACCTCCCTCAGATCAATTCGATCGGCTTTGTTGAACGAAGCTGGGAAGTCACTCCAGTCCCACTCTGCTGCAGGACCAATAACAAGGGCGACTGTGAAGATGCGGACATTCGTCGGTATCTTTTTCTTAGCCATTATCCCATGGATCTCCCGCATCTCCTTGCCTTTCAACCGAGCCTTCACCTCGTTCAAGGCCTTCCAGAACTTGTGATAGGATTTGGAGTCGTAGATCATATAGTGGACTGAAGATTCCACCTCCGCAAGTCCCACCATTAAGTCAATGATGGAGCTGACTTCGTCTGCATGAGTGATCTCCTCGTTTGTGAAGTCCATCACACAAAAGATGTTCTTGACCTGCTCATCTCCGCGGGAAACGATGCTCCTCCACCTTTGATCCTCATCCGAATTCACATATACCCGGTAAGGTTCTGTAAGGTGCGATGTCGGGTGTTACTGGACTTGCCAGCATCTTCTGCTTCAGTTTCTCCACCCACTCATCAGATACTAGCCTGTGGTTGTATTTGCTTTGGATGTCGATACGGCTCACGTCGATTGTATATACTTTGTTGGAATAGTAACAAGTACTATTATCTGCGACGATTTTTGCTGCCTCTTCTTGCTCTTTCTGCTCTTTGCGGCTCTTCTTTTTGGTGGGTGTAGTGTTTGAACCCGAGGCAATGGCATCACCGAGTAGCTTCTTTTTTGGAGCAGGAGAGTCGGACGTCGGCTTGAGCTTGACCACCCTTTTCTGCTTCGGGGTAGTTTCCAGATCGACCCCCTTCCCCTTCGCTTCGCAAACTGGAGGCACTCTCAACGGCTCAATGTTGGAATATAGTTTTTGAACATCGCCGTAGGTGAGGTCTGTGGATTCCATGTGATCTTCATAGACCCGCAGCGTCTTTGAAATTGTGGGCCTCCTGGACAACCTCTCCCTAGCTCCCTCTAGGAATTCCTCATAGCCGCTACCCCCCTCCGGGAAGCCGCTAGGATGTGCAAGGTGGATCTTGAAGGCGGACGCTGTCTCTACCACAAGTGCCAGTCCATATTCTTGCATGGAACTGCATGGAGTGTCTGTCACTTGGATGAGGATCCCCATGCATTCTTTTCTCCCACCATCTGTGCTGTACAGCATCAGATCCTCGCCTTCCATCCCGAAAGTCCAACTGGTGAGCTCCTCCCCCTTCTCTGCATCCACATTGACAGTGGCTGGAAGAAGAACGCAATTCCTCGCCTGTTCAGAAATGCACAACAATTAGAGCTGACAGATGAAAAGCTAGCAGCTGGAAATAACGTGAGGCCACACGCCATTCACCACCGCGTCAGATGTCTTGAGGCTGCATCCTAAGATGGCGTGAGGCTACACGCCATCTGTAACCGGACTGCACTCGAGAGCCCAATCGGTGCATGCCAATGTTGCTACTGAATGGCATGTGGCCTCATGCCAGCGGATCGTAGCAGCAAGGCTACTCTGCCACTTACAGTTGGAGAGTGGCGCTGAAATCTCCCGGGACGCCAAGTGGGCTGCGTGTGGGTGGCGGAGTGGGCGGCGGAGTTGGCGGCGAAGTTACAAACTGGGTGTGTCTTGAAGTGGACGCCGATGCACACGAGCGCGAGTGTGATGCAAGCGCGAGTGGACGCCGATGCACACGAGAAACCTGTAGAGAAGTGAGCGTGATCGCGAGTGGGAGCGCGATGCGAGCGGGAGCGCGAGCGCGAGTGTGCGAGCGCGAGTACAAAGCAAAATGCAAAACCTAACCTCACACGCGCGAAATGTCACAACGGTTGGTAATCCCGCCACGTCATCATTCCTCGGACTTGGGCGCCACCATTAATTTCTGGATTGCCGCGCGCATGCAAGCACGCAAAATCCAAAAGAAATCCGCAACGTCATCATTCCTCGGATTGCATGCACGCGAAATCCAAAAGAAAGATCATGATTGGGATATCATTTAATACCCTCGCTATATTTATACCATGCATGATTGGATATTCCAAAGCATCTTGTATTTCCAAAAATGGCAGATGTTCAGCTAAATAAAGAAATTCTATCTGTTTCTATTTTTCTCTTAAATCAATATTATAGCGTGTGGGCTCATGCAATTTTGAACCAAAGAAACCCAAAAAACGTTGGACCCAAAATATTTTGAAAAAACCCGAAAAACCCTAAACATTTTAAACCCAAAAATCCAGGCGTCCTGTGGCGTTATTCCTTCAATGGCGTGTGGGCGCATGCCATTTTCAGGGCCAAATGCTGAATGGAGAAAAATTCCCTTTCAGTGCAAATGCTGCAAGAGGCAGATGCCAAGCACAAAGGACTGTAACTACCTCACATGACACAGATAAACTTTTCTCTATTTGGCAAATATAAACTTTATAGCGTGTGGGCTCATGCAATTTTGAACCCAAGAAATGCACCAAAAAATTCTCGGCGTCATCTGGCATTATCTCTTGAATGGCGTGGGGCCGCATGCCATTTTCAGGGGCACATAGGAGTATATTCCTAGGATATTCTGACACGCGCGAGATTTTTTTGAGTTTTCTGGAGATCCAACCGTTAGATCGCAACTAGATTTTACAGAATGGTATACAATGTCTTTCTTGATGACCCTGCAAAGAAGCATCTCGATCGGACACCACATGAGACCACATGAGCCTTACAATGTTTCAGGGGCATTTGCCATAGATCCGACCGTTATTTTGCTCCAAGATTTTACAGTTTGGTGTGCATTGACCTTTCCATCGACACTGCAAAGGGACATCACAATCAGATGCGGGATCACAAGAAACTAACTTCACTAACTCTGGTTTCACCAAGATCTACGTAAGGAGTTATGAAATGAAAGGACCCTCTCTATTGAAATGTGTTTATGGTCCTAGGGGCATTGTGACATATCAAAGGATTTTGCATCAAGTTCTGTATTTGCATGTTTATCAAGCTACTAAATTGCTAAACCCTAAACCCTAAACATGTGGCAAATGCTGCGTGAAGAAAGATGCCCTTTCTGGGCAAATGCTGTAAGAGGCAGATGCCGAGCAGATGTATCTCAGGCTAGCGAAGGGGACAAACGAAAGCTAGCTATAAACATCACGGGATGCAAATAGATTACTAGGCTGGTCCTACGAAAATCAAAAACCATAATTGAAAACATTGAAAATGCAAAAAGAAAGGTTTATAATATTTTTGAATTTTAAGCAACCAAAGGAATGTAAGTAGGGCATGTGTTTGTAAGTTTAAAAATGCCTCAACCACTTAAATTCCCAAGTAAATAAAGCTGTTTCTATTTTTGGTACAGGTAAACTTTATAGCGTGTGGGCTCATGCAATTTTGAACCCAAAAATGCACCAAAAAATGCTCGACTAGCATTATTCTTTGAATGGCGTGTGGCCTTATGTCGAGCATTATTCTTTGAATGGCATGTGGCATTATATTGCCATAAATGGACGTACACACACAGCATAATTATTCCTTTACACGGCGAATAATCTTGGCGCGGATCGCTGACATGGCATGGCAAAGTTCGAATCACTGACATGGCACAGCTGGATCGAGGCAAGGACATGATGTGACAAAGTTCAACCTCCGACAGCAAAGTCTAGAAGCTACTCAGTTTGAAATTTGTCAGAGGAATCATAAGATCTGGTTTGTCAGAGGATTTGATGTGACGTTCAAGCGTGTGTTATTTTTGAATTCTCGAACTCATTCCTAGGTCTATCATTTTTGTGCGCCGTGTTCTTGGTTCCGCTGAGCGCAGTGAGCGCTGCTTGTGTAAGCGGCGTTGTGAGCTGTGGTTTATGCGTCTACAAGCGGTTGCGGCATTGCGAGCGCCATTGCGAGCGGCAGTTTATGCGAGTGGCAGTTTGTGCGAGCGGCGCTACGAGCAGTTGCGGTGTTGCGAGCGGCGCTACGAGCAGTTGCGGTGTTGCGAGCGGCACTGTCTTTGGTGTGGCTACCGCTTCCTCTTGATATTCGGCACTTGTGCTTCCTGGTATGTTCACCATGGAATGGCTTAGGACCACATTTAGAAATGGCATGAGGCCACATGCCATCTTGGGCCCTTGCAATTTCATGGCTAGCGTATTGTCATGTATGTTTTTACTTGCCTGCAGCTGTGTGTATATCAAGATGGCATGAGGCCTCATGCCAATTTTGTGAATGCGAAATTTCACGTGGGTGTCAATAGCATGTTTGAATAATGGCATGTGGCCTCATGCTATTGAGGTTGTTTGGTATGTTATGATTTAGGCCATTCTCCAATCATTTTTTGTATGGTCTTAACTTCTTTTCTGCACTTTCAGAATGGCCTTCAGGGTTGGGGAAAAGGTTTACATTTTGAATGGTGGGAAGAGAGTTGCAAAAGGGACCCTTGTGTCTATGGATCGGAACTTTGTTATACACTGTCAAAGGCTTGGGGAAGGCAATGCTGCTGTATCAGTAGAAACTGTCTTCGATGGGAATGTGGTCGCTATTGAACGAGGAGAGATGGTCGTCGGGGTAAATGTTGTTGTTGCCTTGAAAAATCTTCAGAAGAAAGCAGATGTTGGGGACAGCGCAAGTGCGACGCATGTTCCCTCCGTGGATCTTAAGAACCGTGCTACAAGGATTCAGGCAAAGGTGTTTCTAAACAACCCCGAGGGGGAGGTGGTAGCTGAGGGCTTAGCCACAGTTGTCGATCCAAGAGATGCGGTTGCTAATCAAGAATTGGGCTGGGATGATATTGGAGTTGCGATTTTAGAGGTTGTTGACACAGAAGAAAACAGTCTGACTATTGGAAGCATTGTGCGGTGGAAATTGAGGCACTTAGTGTTTGAGAATGTGAAGGATTCACAATCAAACACCACTACAACTGATGACAGAACATCTCTTCATGGGAAAAGAAAGTACACCTTCCTAAAGCGCAGCCAAAGGGATCTGAGCAACGAACCGAAAAGGCAAAAAATGGCGATGGAGGTTCGAATGGTCTCGACAATTGCTTGTTGCAAGAGGAGGTGCTGTCAACATGCTGATTGGGATGCTATTGAAGAGGAGAGAGCAAGATACAAGACATTGTCCTGGAAGGCAGCTCGCAATTTTGTGTATGAGGCATTACGGTCATCTGTTGATGCTTCAGAACATCAGGTGGGGGGCATGGTCTTCCAGAGGGGTTTGGTCTGCATGAAGGCATGGAGAATCATTTATGGAGTCCCTCGAACCACATTCTATAGAATCAAAACTGAGTTCGAGGAACAAAGGGTTCAACAGGCAGTCCATGGGAACGACGGTACGCACAAAACCAGGGGTCATGTTGTATATGGAGAGGCAATCTTCAAGAGGTTTGTCGAGACATGTAGCGAGCAGCAACCACATAAAAGCCGCCTCTTGGAAGATGGAACACGAGACACCCAACGAGTTCTCCCTTCCATGTATACCAAGGGGGCCATATTGGAAGATGTGAATCGGGAACTCCAGAGTAATGGCTACAGGAAGCTGAGCCAATCTAGATTTAGTAGATTGTGGAGCAACAGGTTCAGGGATGTGAGTATAGGAAAGTACTCCAGCTTTTCAAAGTGTGACGAGTGCACTGCTATCAAAATGGCTTTGTCGAAGAATTCTTGCAGCGCTCAAGAGCGAGAGACGTTGGTTAGAAGGCGGCTCGACCACAACATCGAGCAGAGAAGCTGCAGGACTGCATATTATCATAACAGGATTCTCTCCATGGAGAGACCTGACTCTTACCTCTGCATCATCCACGACAAAATGGACCAGAAAAAGACGTGCTTACCTCGACTCAATCCTACCCCCAAGGCAATCTCTTCATCCATGCAGCTGCCTGTGTCTCTGTTTGGCATAATCGCTCATGGGCATGGTGCCCAGAACTATGGGAACTTCTTTGTACCTCTATGGGGTGGCGGGGGTGCAAACATGATGATTGCGTCCCTAGCAAAACACTTAAGGTCTCTGCAAAGTGCGCAAACTGAGCTGAACGGCCAACCCTTGCATAAGGCCCTTGTCGATCGAACCCCATACAGGGTTCAGCTGGAGGAGGAGCAAAGGCTTGCAGTATCGCGTGGGGCCCCATGCCATCCCAGTGAATATGTTGGCCGTCAGATTGTAGGGTTATCACGTGAGGCCTCATGCCATTCCGACGAGGCTGGTCGCCCGGTGAATGCACAGCCTCATCCAAACGAAGCAGAATCTCAAGGAAGTTCTTGCGGCCGATGTGGCCTTCCACCCCATCTTCTGCTCCAAACAGACAATGCTGGCAGTGAGAACAAAAACATGTACGTCTTCGCGTACTTGGCGATGCTTGTTGCCAAAGGCATATTTGAAACGGTTACACTTGGCTTTCTCATGGTTGGGCACACTCATGAAGACGTCGATGCCATGTTCAGTCACCTGGCAGAGTCCCTCCGGCGATCTAATGTCCTCACCCTCCCACAACTCTACGATGAATTCCAAAATTGCATCAAAGGCACTGTTGAAGCTGCACTTCTGACAGAGGTTCCAGACTTTAAGGGGTTTGTAAGAGGCTACATCAGGGACGGATCCGAAACGCTGATTGGCCACTCCAAGCCTCTTCAGTTTCATTTCAGCATGCGTGACGGTGCTCCAGTGATGAGGTACAAGATGAGAGAATGGGACACAGTGTGGCTGCCAGTGGACGGCATTGAACTCTTCAAGAGAGATCCCATAACTGGGGAACCTATGATTTCTCAGGGTTCCCCACGGCCGATGCACCCGGATGGACTCAAAGACTAGGAAAGTATAGTGGCCGGGATTAGATAGCATATTGCCTTCTGGAAGAGGGGGTTGGTGTTTGGTGGAGAATCCTATTTTCAGAGGTGCAAGCCTTTGCTCGAATACTGGGAGAAGATTATATCTGCTATCCAAAATGGGCCGGTTGTATATAAAGAATTGGAAGAGTCCTTTTGGCCAGAACCCAGAGCACCAGATAGTAGCGGAACAATGTCCTCTGGAAATGCAGTGACAGATAACGATGTTGAGGATCACTATTGTGGGCCGAGGAACAAGAAGCCGGATTCAGCATTCAATCCAGTACAGGTCTGCAAAGGAATGGTCGTGCTTGTCAGACCCAGTAATAAAAAACAAATGATATGGGTGGGGCGCTGCATCACTGATGCAGAGGAGGACGCGGAAACTAACTCCTTCAATGTAACTGTGGAGTGGTTCAAGCCAAGTTCCGGATATACGAACGATTGCCTAGAAAAGAGATGGGTGCTGAATCCAAGGGATCCCAGCATGAGCATATCGGTGGATAATGTTGTGCATGGTTGGATTCGGAAGCAGAGTGCCACCATCACCTTGCCAGACCATGCAAAAGATGCAGCAAGAGCAAAACAACTGACCCGGAGAAGGATGATAGTACCGCTGAGAGTACCAAAAAGGAGGTGTCCACTAGCGCTTAGGCTTATAATGGCGTGTGCCCTCATGCCATTTACTTGATCACCAAATACCTTTTTCCCTTTGCACTAGTATATCTTAATACCGGTTTGAGAAATAGAATGGCATGTGCCCTCAGGCCTTTTACTAAATCACCTTTGAAAGAAATGCAAGCCTCTATGTCGTAAAAAAAAGGTACTAGAGAAATTCCTTAATAATATGAATGTTATTTAGTTTCATGAAAATACACTAAGGGTCAAATGAGTTAAATGACTTCTCCAGACTAGCAATTCCTCTTGCTACACCTTCACAATTAGATTCGTTAGAAAAAGATAACATTGAATAATATCTAAATGTTCTCACCATTAAGTTATATGTCTGGCTAATAGGAATGACGTTCATCTTGGAAAGCTCACCACACGCTCAATGAACAAACAAATAGTGTGTGCGCGCATGCCATCGCTCTTCTTTAGCTTCAGATTCGGCTTGTTCACCTTGACAATGAGATTTATTATACAACCAGATGGACTCAGTCTGGACATAAAGTCACCGCGCTAGTCACCATGCCCCAGATATGTCTAGCCCCTGGACAAAAAACATATAATTTCACGTCATTTTCAAATACTTGAAAATTTGTACCTAGTCCCATTTTACTGAATAAATCCCACTTTAACAAAATAGAGCATAGTGGAGCCAGTTTGGCCAGGAAAGGCCAGTTTGGCCCAGGAAGGCCGCACCCAGTGTTGGGTGATGAGCTGCCCACTGGGAAGTCCAAGACTAGAGTGAACACGGACCGACAAGCGGGGTAGCTTGGTGAAGTGTTCAAGAGCCGGCTCTAGTTCCCCCGGGAGATCGACTGGCCGATGCTCCCAGTCCAAGTGTGGGTGGCACTACCTACTTGGATACCTGGTGTGGCTCAACGGAACCCTGCTCTAAGCCCATGGCTAGAGCACCTAAAGACGAAAGGCGGGGAGAGTACCTATGAGGCTTGCGTAAGGCCACGGTGTTCCGAAATGGTGCCCCAAGGTCCCAGACTGTGGAAAGGAAGAGGGGTAGCCCTCTGGTGTGGTAACCAAGGACACAGTCACACAGTGAGGAAGTCCTAGAGGATAGTGGGACTTAGTGGTCGGGCCGGTGGGCCTTGATCCAGTGGCAGTGTTGGCGAACACAGCCAAGGACAGAAAGGGACTTGGTGGGGACCGGAACAGAGATATTGGGGAAGGCTATTCCCCATGTCTGTAGGCATCCTAAGGATGTTAAGGACTGGATCTGGGATGATCACTCATGGACGGACGACTCAGTCTTTGAGAGATGGGATTGGAATGTAGGTGGTGTTGAACCACCAGTGTGACCAAGGTAAATGGGCATGGCCTTAGCGTAACGGGCCGACACGTCGGTGGTACCTTGGGGTGTCGATCATGGGATCGGACACGTGGAGCACTTGGACCAAGTGCTAAGGTTGAGTGGCATGGATGCCATTCTCGGGGCTAGCAAGCCCCAAGTCCTGAGTTGGGCTTATGGAGGTTGTGAACGAGACTCCTCCAAGTGGTCGGAGGTGTGGTTAAGTGAAATGGAAAAATTAGTCGCTTACAACTTGGTATCAGAGCTGTTCCTTAGTCCGACTTTTATTGGTGCTCAAGTATATCACCACTAGTGTTGGCATCGGAAGGTCTGAGGAGTGGGCCTATCCTTGAGGAGTAGCAAGTCGGGAAGACATAGCTCTCCATTACAGTTCATGTGTGAACTTGTAGACGAGGTGGTGGATAGAAAAGGGCCAATAATGGAATGACTTTGGGATCTTGGGAACAATGCAAGGTTTTCCTCATTGAGTTGAGGATGTGATCTGGATGAGCATTTGTCTCAGCAAATTGGCTAAGGTAGTTGTGGTAAACAACTATAGTTGGGATCACGGGAAAGATAGAGACTCCAAAAACAATAAAGGAGTCACAAGTTTATCCTCACATAGTTGAAGCTGGTGCTCATGAAGGTGAGACCGGAATGGATGACCGTGAGAGGTCAAGTATGGATGAGGACACGAGTCCTCGAAATGGTAGCCGGGGCTACCTCTAATAAATGCTGGAACAACCCAAGGAGTTGGGGGTGTATTAAGTGGATGAGTTGGTATTCTCATCACATGGACAAGTAGTCCTAAGGGGCAAAGGTTGCCCCCAGAGAACAAAATCAAGTGTCAGAGTAACACTTGTGAAAATAGTCCTTTTGAGTAGGACAGGAATGCAAGAAGTGTATTCCAGTGAGCTAGTGCCTCACAAGTAGGACCTTACGGGTCTGTGGATTAACCAAGTCCAAAACTGCTGGATGACTCAAGTAGAGTCAAGGGATGGTCCTAAAAGGACTGATGGAAGCATTTGGACTGAGGTGTGTTGTACCCCACAAAGGATGGGGGGGGATCATAGGATCCAAGGATGAGAACAGAGGGTATCTCATCGATGGCAAAATATGCCATGCTAAAGTCGTGGGAAAGGTGTTCCCAAAAAAAAAAAAAAAAAACAACTTTGACACAAAATTGTGTGTGACCTCTATGATGCAATGCTAACAGATGGTTGGCATGAGAAAGAGTGGTATTGGTCTTGGCAAAGACTTAGACACAAAGAAGAAGTGTCATAGAGGTAGGCTTGTGGAGCCGATGGTGTGGAGACACCAAATGTGCCAAGGTGTGATACATTGAGGCTATGTTGGTGGGTTCATGAGAACCCCTTGCCAAAGGAATCCCAATGGAAAAGGGAATGGCATAGCCTAAGCTGCAGAGCATGCAGTTGGAGTGTGGTGACCCAGATAATGATGGAGGTGAGGAAGCACCAAGCAATGAGTTGTAGGACTTGACAACTATGAGGCAACTAAGCAAGAGGTGCAAGATAATTGGTTAAATGGGTAGAAGGTAACTACCCAAGACTTCTTAATGGCATAAGGAAGTTAGATATACCCTTACGAGGGATAAGTTGTTTATGTTGCGATATAGTAAGTCAATGTCGTAAAAGGAAATACTCATTGTCAAGGAAGCCGTTATTAGGACACCCGAACACTCTAGAACACCAGGAGGTGGTGTTGGATGTCGCGAGGGCAGTAGATAAGGCCCAAGGGACTAAGTCCCTAGCGAATGATGGATAGTAGGTGCTATCCAAATGTCCAAGGTGGCAGAGACAGGAGAAGACTGTCTACTCGAATTGGACAAAGCCAAAAGTGGAATTTTGGCAAGGCTAGCGATGGGCATGCAAAGGCCCGTAAGCAACAACGTAATCCCGGTGTGTGGGATTATAGGGTGAGCATACCTGGATTGAGGAACCACTCCCTAGGCTATCGGGTAGGTTCATCCCTAAGAATACTTGTTAAGGCATGATAGAAAGTGCAAAGCTATCCTCCTGGTCTGGAGGAGAATGACCAAAAGAAAGGTGTGAAGCCAAAAGCAAGAAGTAAGGGGATAGAACCGAACCATAGGAATCGAAGGGCATAACCAAGGTTGGTTATGCCAGCTGGGAGTGGAGAGTCAAGTGGGGGCTCGAGGGTGTTGCCACTAGCAACCGTGATGCCATGGAGAGTCTAAAATATGGAACTGTCCATGTTAGACTATATGGTAATTGGGAAAGCTTGCAGAAAGGGGGGGCTTTAGCAAGCTAAGGGACAGAGTTCCTTCAAGGTTCCCAAAGAGGATTCTAGGTAGCTTAGTACCTAGAAAGGCCAAGCATAAATGGTTCAAGGAACGCGCGAAATTAGAGTGGCGCAGTAGAAGCGTGGTCTTGAAGCTTGCCATAAGGCAAGCTATCAAGGTTAGGGAAGTAGTTCCCAAGTGTTCAAAGAGAAGGCTTTGAACGAAAGTCGATGATCAAGGGCTTTCACGCTTGTGCAGGAACCATGTTACAGTGGTCGAAGGACTTGCCAAAGCGAGATTGGCAAGTCAGGGGAACAAATACCCTAGTTGAAGGTGATAACTTCAAAAAGGGTGGGCCATGGGGCCAAGCATGGAGGAGTCCATGCATGATCACAGGCTTGTCAAGTGAGAGGACTTGGCAGTGGGGAGGAACTAGGTTCCTAAGCTGTGATCTATAGCGCGCTTTGAGTATAAGTTGGTGGACCGGTGTGGGGAGTCACGCCAGGCATCCTAGGTGATGCCGTCCGTAGATGCATATACGGAGGTTGGGTTCGAGTCCCGACCCTCTAGTGCTTGGGTTCGAGTCCCAAATCACTAGGGCGTGGTGATGGTTTGGAATATGAGGACACTCATATTTCGGTGGTCATGGACTCTCAGTGGGGAAACTGGTTTGGGCACACCGCCAAGCGAGGGATGCCTCGGAGTCGTGATGCACGGTTAGATTGCTTAGTGTGAAAGCTCGGCATATCTAACTTGAACGCTTTGGTGCAAGTGGCACCAAGGTCGTGGTGAGTGAGATGGGGACACCTAATCTCAGTTGCTATGAACCCTTGGCCGTAAGGGCTAGCTTGGGTGCACCACCAAGTGTGGGGGATGCCCCCGGGGTTATACTCAACAACTTGGAGGTCTAGAAGACCAAGTACCTCTTGGCAACTCTGTTAAGGTGCCAAGGTGAGATCACTAGGTGATCTTATGGCCATATAAGGACAAGGTCCTTGGTTGGCTAAGGAATGAAGTTCCTGGTTCAAAATGTTGAAATTGAACTGTTTAAGATGGTGTGGCTTGGTCGTGATGACCAAGTGGGAAGAGCACATAAGGGAAATAAACTATGTCCGTGCGATGGCATAGTGAGTCTGAGGAAAGTAGTCTCTATAAAAGACCCATGGGAGGGTCACGAAGTTGGGCCGTGGATAGAGCCCATAGCAGAAGATGCTAAAGAGACGTACTAGGGGTGAACATCCTCCAGACTTGGCAAAGAAGAGTCTTTGCTATGGAACCTAAAGGATACCTCAAAAATGGAGGTAGCGATCCGATGTTGCTAGGTGCAACAATCAAGGATAGGAGCAAAGGACTAGTGGCCAAGTTTGGGCCATGGAATTTAATGGAAGGGATCCAAATGGCAAAGTTAGCCAAGGAACACTAATGTGTTCGATGCTAACAGCTTGTGGGAAAGGAAGTGGACTTCCAAGGATGGATTCCTAAGTGTTCCAATTTGGCGAAGTAAAAGCTCCAAGTGAGGGAGTGGTAAGGTAGCCAAATGATAGGGCCATGGACAGCCCTAGCACAAAGTATGATAAATGGAACTTAGTGCCCAAGGTGGCACGAAATAGAAGAGAGGATGATGGTGCCCTCAAGTAATGAACTTCCTAGGATGGGGAAGTGGAGTTGCACAATCTGTGCAATGCAAGGTGTTGGAGACACCTAGGAAATTGACTTCCAAAAGTCAAAAGAGTAAAAGTTCCAAGGTGCAAACGTTCAATAGATGGAAATTGAGACTACTCGAGAAGGAGTAGTGGGATTGACTTAGAGAAGGGTCTCTAAGAGGTTTAGCGAGAACCACTACATGTGGTCCAATCAGTCTCTAAGTTGGGGAGACTACCCTCCTTAGAGGATAGGCAAGGCATGGTGAGCCTTTGGTGTCAAACCATTGAGGAATATGCAAAAGGCATGGTGAGCCTTCAATGTCAAACCATTGACAAATATGGAGAAGGCATGGTGAGCCTTCAATGTCAAACCATTGACAAATATTGGCTAGGTGCCAAGGATGGAAATGGTAACACATGCGGATGTTACTTTATAAAGTGGTTTACCATTCGATGAGGACATCGAACTTCGTGTATGGGTGGTGGAGTTGTGAGACACAAAATCCCTAGGCCCCAAAGTGGAGCCGGAAGGGTGCCACGTGGTAGTGGCCGAAGCGAAAGCCAAACGAGTGTAACATGTTTGGGCCAAAAGCTCCGACTTGAAAGGTCGAGAGCGGGAGTGGAACTCCTAACGAAGTGCTCGAGGAATGAGCACAAAGCGAGCAATAAGCGAGGCTCCAAAAAGGGACCCAAAAGGACCAACACATGACACGTGGAAGTGTCCGAGATGGACCCGAGATAGACCCGAGTTGGAGTCCGAACTGGAGTCCGAGAAGGACCCGAGATGGAGTCCGAGAGGGACCCGAGATGGAGTCCAAGATGGAGTCCGAGGTGGAGTCCGAGATGGACCCGAGATGGAGTCCGAGATGGAGTCCGAGATGGACCCGAGGTGGTGGAGTCCGAGATGGACCCGAGATGGAGTCCGAGATGGACCCGAGATGGAGTCCGAGATGGAGTCCGAGATGGACCCGAGATGGAGTCCGAAGTCGAGACCGAGACCGGGACCGAGACCGAGACCGAGACCAAGGCCGAGGCCAAGACCGAGCCCGAGCCCGAGTCCGAGTCCGAGTCCGAATCCGAGTCCGAGTCCGAGTCCGAGTCCGAGTCCGAGTCCGAGTCCGAGTCCGAGTCCGAGTCTGAGAGGGTGAAAGCCCAAAGCGTTCGTCTCCCAGACCCTGGGGGGTTTGGTGAGCTCCAAAAGTATAGTAGGGGGAGGACTGCAGTGGAGCCAGTTTGGCCAGGAAAGGCTAGTTTGGCCCCAGAAGGCCGCACCCAGTGTTTGGTGATGAGCTGCCCACTGGGAAGTCCAAGACTAGAGTGAACACGGACCGACAAGCGGGGTAGCTTGGTAAATGTTCAAGAGCCGGCTCTAGTTCCTCCGGGAGATCGACTGGCCGATGCTCGCAGTCCAAGTGTGGGTGGCACTACCTACTTGGATACCTGGTGTGGCTCAACGGAACCCTGCTCTAAGCCCATGGCTAGAGCACCTAAAGACGAAAGGCGGGGAGAGTACCCATGAGGCTTGCGTAAGGCCACGGTGTTCCGAAATGGTGCCCCAAGGTCCCAGACTGTGGAAAGGAAGAGGGGTAGCCCTCTGGTGTGGTAACCAAGGACACAGTCACACAGTGAGGAAGTCCTAGAGGATAGTGGGACTTAGTGGTCGGGCCGGTGGGCCTTGATCCAGTGGCAGTGTTGGCGAACACAGCCAAGGACAGAAAGGGACTTGGTGGGGACCGGAACAGAGATATTGGGGAAGGCTATTCCCCATGTCTGTAGGCATCCTAAGGATGTTAAGGACTGGATCTGGGATGATCACTCATGGACGGACGACTCAGTCTTTGAGAGATGGGATTGGAATGTAGGTGGTGTTGAACCACCAGTGTGACCAAGGTAAATGGGCATGGCCTTAGCGTAACGGGCCGACACGTCGGTGGTACCTTGGGGTGTCGATCATGGGATCGGACACGTGGAGCACTTGGACCAAGTGCTAAGGTTGAGTGGCATGGATGCCATTCTCGGGGCTAGCAAGCCCCAAGTCCTGAGTTGGGCTTATGGAGGTTGTGAACGAGACTCCTCCAAGTGGTCGGAGGTGTGGTTAAGTGACTAAAGTAGAATGGAAAAATTAGTCGCTTACAGACTGGACTTAAGGTTCGGCTACACTCCCCGCAAGCACAAGCAGCCAAGCACACCAAGCTTCCAAGTTCCTAACATCTCTTGGTACCACAAGACTTGATCATGGGACCCTATAAATCCCAAGTCTTGGGTGCAACACTTGCTTCGGGACGCCGGGGCGAAACACCATGGCCTAACGGCTTGGTATGGGTACCTCTACCCCCCCACTTCCATCCCGAAGGGAAGGTCCAAGCCCCTAGGAAGGGCAAGGACCAATGAGCCGCATGGTACTCAAGTGGGGCACCACTCCACATGAGTCGGGAGCACCGCAATCGGTTTCCCTTTCGGGAGTGGGAGCTGCTCTTGAGCACTTCCTTGGATGGCCCCTCCGGCACCAACCAAGTCCATGCTCACTCCCACACAAGGCCCCTCGGTCCCAGTCTCAACTTCAAGTCAGTTTGGAAGCCCCACTGGAGAGTTCCTTCAAAACTGGTTCCTAGACCTCACTATCCCTATTATACTTTTGGACCCCCTTGGGAGACGCACGCTTTGGGCTTTCACCCCTTGACCCATATGAGTACTCGGACTCAGTCTCTGGCTCAATCTCGGACTCGATCTCGGATCCGACTTCGGATTCGGTCTCGGACTCAATCTCGGACCCGATCTTGGACCCGACCTCGGGCTAGACCTCAGACTTGGTCTCAGACCCGATTTTGGATCTCGGACTCCATCTCGAACTCGGTCTCCGAGTCGGCCTCGGACTCAATTCCGGACTCTATCTCGAACTCGGTCTCAGAGTCGGTCTTGGACTCGATCTCAGACTCAGTCCCATTTGATGAACTCTTTATCATTTTGGTCATGCTTTTGGGGATCCTTTAGCCTACGACACCTCGGCGAGTTGGTTCTTTACAACTTCACCACCCATAGAAGAAGTTCGATGCCCACATCGAACGTCTCTCTTTTTAATCCTACGACTTGTTGACCATGTCTCCAGAGGCATCCCCCCACTTAGCGGTGTGCCTAAGTTAGCCTCCCTAGCCAAGAGCCCATGACAACAGAATATAGGTGTCCCTATTCTCCTCACCCCACCACACCCTAGTATGGGGTTGGGACTTGAACCCAGCCTTGCTTTACTAGGGGGTTGGGACTCGAACCCAACCTCCATAGAATATGTCTACGGATTCGACATCCCCGCGGGGAGTCGGGCGTAGTTCCCTACGCCTAGTCGACCTAGCTAACCCATGCTAATTAGCTTACCTTCGGCGCGCCTTCGGGTCCCAACATATGCTATTGCTCAACTTCACAAATTAATACTTTAATTGAACTTTGCATAAGTACATAGAGTTTTGCCTTGCACAAATTCCTCCACTAGATCTCGCGCGTTCGCTAGGTTCTCCTCCGGTTCCCATGTTGTTTCGCAGTGTGGAAATCCTTTCCACTTCACATGGAACTCTCTCACCTCGCGTCCTTGTCGCTTGCTCTTGCACGCATTGAGGATGGCCTCGACTTCGTATTCCTCTTCCCCTTGGATAACCTCAGGTAAGGGTCTTACTTGGTCTTTGTGAAGCGGATCCTCAAAATAATGCTTGAGTAAGTTCACGTAGAACACGGGGTGCATCTTCCCCATCTCTCGAGGAAGTCAAAGACAGTAAGCCACTTTACCGATTTGAGCCTCAATCTCATAAGGCCCCGCGAACCTGCTTAAGGAACTCAAGATCAATTCGTTTACAGGAATACATGCATTTTTACCTTTGGGTCAACTTCCGGCTGATCCCACTTGGTAGCCTGAGGTTCTTGGTGTTCAGCCACACCTTCTCCCCAGCTTGGAACTCTACATCCCGGCGCTTCTGGTTCGCGTACTTGGTTTGCCTTTGTTGAGCCCGTTCCAAGGAATCCCTCACTAGATTCCAAATGTTGAGCCTTTCCGCCGTGAACCACTGTGGGTAACTCTCCATGATACTCGGTCACGCCGAGTTCCACAGGACCTTCAATAGCTCGCCCATTGATGACTTCCCATGGACTCACCCCGATACTCGAATGTGGTGAGTTATTATAACACATTTCCGCAAGTCCCAAGTGACTTACCCAATCAGTCTAGTCCCCCAAGACATAGCATCGCAAATAATCCTCCAGCTGCCTATTTACCCTTTCCATTTGTCCGTCTATCAAGAAGTGTTAGTGCCATCAATCTTGATTTAATACCCATTACCTGTCTGTGGGTGATAGGCTGTGCTGAATTTCAGCTTGGTGCGATACTGTTCTAGGAGTGTCCTCCAGAACCTACTGGTGAAGATCTTATCTCGATCTGAGATAATCTCTTCTGGCCTTCCCCACACTTGAACCACTTGTTTGAAAAACAGCTTCACCACACCTTCCGCATCCACTTCCGTTGTGGTGGGTATGAAATGTGCCATCTTCGAAAATCGATCCACCACCACGAATATCGCATCGAACCCCTCGCTTGGAGGGAGTCCCGTGATAAAGTCCATCATAAGACATTTCCAGGGATGATCTGGAATTGGGATGCTTTGTAAAAAGCCCCCACTAGCCTTAGTCACGGCTTTGACTTGCTGACATGTTGGACATGTCTTTACATAGTCTTGGACGTCCTTAGCCATATCTGGCCAGTGGTACTTCCTCTTGTGTAAGCCCATTGTCTTGGGCACTCTGCCATGTCCTGCAAGAGGTCCGTCATGACACTCTTCTAAGGCTACCTTCCTTAGTTCCCTTTTTGGAACATACACCCTTGTTTGCTTGTAATATATGAGTCTGTTGTGTTCCGCATAGCCCGTTTTTTCTTCCGTTGGCAGCTCACCTCTCTGGTGAGCTTCCCGCGCCTCTAGATTCCTCAGCAACACTTCTTGTGCTAGACCATCGTTCTCATATGCAGTCTGCACATCATCCCTAAAGGTTGCTATCGCACTGGATATTGCCAACTTCAAGCTCGCTTTTCGACTTAGCGCATCTGCCACGATGTTACTCTTCCCAGGCTTGTACAAAATTTTGCAATCAAACTCGGCCAAAGCATTGGCCCACCGACCTTGTTTTCCCCTCAGGTGGGGCTGTGACAAGAAGTGTTTCGTTACCACATTGTCCATGTAAACCTTGAAGTGTCTCCCAAGTTAGTGTCGCCACTCCTTGAGCGCCTTGACCACCGCAAACAATTCCTTCTCGTGGGCAGGCCACTTCCATTGAGCCTTGTCCAACTTCTTCAAGAAGAACGCTATTGGGTGATTGTCTTGCTTCAAAACTGCACCCAACGCAAAGTCTGAAGCATCTGTTTCTACCTCAAAGTCCTTACCAAAGTATGGTAATGCCAACATGGGAGCCTTCCTCAACTTCCCCTTAAGGTGGACGAATGCTGCTTCGCATTCCGCTGTCCATACCATCTTCCCTTTTCTCGTTTGGTCTGTTAAGGGTAGGGCTACTTTCGAATAGTGTCTGATAAACTTTCGATAGTAGTTGCATAGCCCCAAGAATGCCCTTAACTTGTGTACATTCGATGGTCGCTCCCAATCCTAGATCGCTTGGACCTTCTCAAGGTCCACCTTGAGCCCGTCCTTGCCCACCACATGCCTGAGAAACTTTACCTCTTGTTGAGCAAAATCACATTTAAGCTCTATTTCATTAAAGTGGGATTTATTCAGTAAAATGGGACTAGGTACAAATTTTCAAGTATTTGAAAATGACGTGAAATTATATGTTTTTTGTCCAGGGGCTAGACATATCTGGGGCATGGTGACTAGCGCGGTGACCTTATGTCCAGACTGAGTCCATCTAGTTGTATAATAAATCTCATTGTCAAGGTGAACAAGCCGAATCTGAAGCTAAAGAAGAGCGATGGCATGCGCGCACACACTATTTGTTTGTTCATTGAGCATGTGGTGAGCTTTCCAAGATGAACATCATTCCTATTAGCCAGACATATAACTTAATGGTGAGAACATTTAGATATTATTCAATGTTATCTTTTTCTAACGAATCTAATTGTGAAGGTGTAGCAAAAGGCATTGCTAGTCTGGAGAAGTCATTTAACTCATTTGACCCTTAGTGTATTTTCATGAAACTAAATAACATTCATATTATTAAGGAATTTCTCTAGTACCTTTTTTTTACGACATAGAGGCTTGCATTTCTTTCAAAGGTGATTTAGTAAAAGGCCTGAGGGCACATGCCATTCTATTTCTCAGACCGGTATTAAGATATACTAGTGCAAAGGGAAAAAGGTATTTGGTGATCAAGTAAATGGCATGAGGGCACACGCCATTATAAGCCTAAGCGCTAGTGGACACCTCCTTTTTGGTACTCTCAGCGGTACTATCATCCTTCTCCGGGTCAGTTGTTTTGCTTTGGATTGTTGTCTCTGACGTTACTGGGGCGTTCTCGATAGTTGTTAATGTTGCCGTTTGTTCAGAAAAATGATCACCTGAAGTATAGTACGGGGAGTTTGGAAGACTTATATATTCTACATCTTCACCTATCTCCTTCTCCGTCTCCTTTTCTGCCTCACTTACAGATTTTGTGCTTGCCATGAGAACGCTCTTCACCCTAAAATATGGAGTTCGTTGTGTTATAAAAGGAAACCAACACACACGCTGCAAGGGAATGATGATACATAAAGCACGTAAGCCCACAATATGGGTTTATGTGCCATTAATATGGGCTACATGCCATATTATTAGATTTATGCACGTGTGATTGGTAAATGCATATGTCACATCATCTTTGTTTTACCTCACACACTATATCAGGCCTAATGAACCATATCACATGTGCGCACATGCTATATATATGGAGAAGTATTATGCAAGGATAGAAAAATTCAATGCATGATTGTGGAGAGCAATGGCATGAAGCCACATGCTAAATAACATTTTAGAGAAAGAATTAAAATAGAAACATGCAAACAGTACTGAGTGGACCAAGACTTAGAAGTGCACAATTGAATGAGGTATTTCTAATAAATATTTCACTCACCTCATATAGGAATGGCTACCACTCTCAAATGGCGTATCGCCTCATGCCATCACCTCGCAATTTGTTATAACAATCCGATGAATTCATATTCGGCTTGTTCACCTTGAACTTTAAGTAAGATTTGCTAGAACAACTAAGAATTTATACTTGTTATTTGTATCATCTCACCTAGGAATGGCGTAAGGCCACATGCTATCACGCCTCCTCTGATTCAGATTCGGATTGTTCACCTTGAAATAAAATACATTAGAAACTTAGTAAAGGAATATTCATGAATCTCACCTTGAACCCGGGTTATGAATGCTCTTGCTGCATCTCTTGCATGGTCTGGCAAGGTGATGGTGGCACTCTGCTTTCGCATCCAACCATGCACAACATTATCCACCGATATGCTCATGCTGGGATCCCTTGGATTCAGCACCCATCTCTTTTCTAGGCAATCGTTCGTATATCCGGAACTTGGCTTGAACCACTCCACAGTTACATTGAAGGAGTTAGTTTCCGCGTCCTCCTCTGCATCAGTGATGCAGCGCCCCACCCATATCATTTGTTTTTTATTACTGGGTCTGACAAGCACGACCATTCCTTTGCAGACCTGTACTGGATTGAATGCTGAATCCGGCTTCTTGTTCCTCGGCCCACAATAGTGATCCTCAACATCGTTATCTGTCACTGCATTTCCAGAGGACATTGTTCCGCTACTATCTGGTGCTCTGGGTTCTGGCCAAAAGGACTCTTCCAATTCTTCATATACAACCGGCCCATTTTGGATAGCAGATATAATCTTCTCCCAGTATTCGAGCAAAGGCTTGCACCTCTGAAAATAGGATTCTCCACCAAACACCAACCCCCTCTTCCAGAAGGCAATATGCTATCTAATCCCGGCCACTATACTTTCCTGGTCTTTGAGTCCATCCGGGTGCATCGGCCGTGGGGAACCCTGAGAAATCATAGGTTCCCCAGTTATGGGATCTCTCTTGAAGAGTTCAATGCCGTCCACTGGCAGCCACACTGTGTCCCATTCTCTCATCTTGTACCTCATCACTGGAGCACCGTCACGCATGCTGAAATGAAACTGAAGAGGCTTGGAGTGGCCAATCAGCGTTTCGGATCCGTCCCTGATGTAGCCTCTTACAAACCCCTTAAAGTCTGGAACCTCTGTCAGAAGTGCAGCTTCAACAGTGCCTTTGATGCAATTTTGGAATTCATCGTAGAGTTGTGGGAGGGTGAGGACATTAGATCGCCGGAGGGACTCTGCCAGGTGACTGAACATGGCATCGACGTCTTCATGAGTGTGCCCAACCATGAGAAAGCCAAGTGTAACCGTTTCAAATATGCCTTTGGCAACAAGCATCGCCAAGTACGCGAAGACGTACATGTTTTTGTTCTCACTGCTAGCATTGTCTGTTTGGAGCAGAAGATGGGGTGGAAGGCCACATCGGCCGCAAGAACTTCCTTGAGATTCTGCTTCGTTTGGATGAGGCTGTGCATTCACCGGGCGACCAGCCTCGTCGGAATGGCATGAGGCCTCACGTGATAACCCTACAATCTGACGGCCAACATATTCACTGGGATGGCATGGGGCCCCACGCGATACTGCAAGCCTTTGCTCCTCCTCCAGCTGAACCCTGTATGGGGTTCGATCGACAAGGGCCTTATGCAAGGGTTGGCCGTTCAGCTCAGTCTGCGCACTTTGCAGAGACCTTAAGTGTTTTGCTAGGGACGCAATCATCATGTTTGCACCCCCGCCACCCCATAGAGGTACAAAGAAGTTCCCATAGTTCTGGGCACCATGCCCATGAGCGATTATGCCAAACAGAGACACAGGCAGCTGCATGGATGAAGAGATTGCCTTGGGGGTAGGATTGAGTCGAGGTAAGCACGTCTTTTTCTGGTCCATTTTGTCGTGGATGATGCAGAGGTAAGAGTCAGGTCTCTCCATGGAGAGAATCCTGTTATGATAATATGCAGTCCTGCAGCTTCTCTGCTCGATGTTGTGGTCGAGCCGCCTTCTAACCAACGTCTCTCGCTCTTGAGCGCTGCAAGAATTCTTCGACAAAGCCATTTTGATAGCAGTGCACTCGTCACACTTTGAAAAGCTGGAGTACTTTCCTATACTCACATCCCTGAACCTGTTGCTCCACAATCTACTAAATCTAGATTGGCTCAGCTTCCTGTAGCCATTACTCTGGAGTTCCCGATTCACATCTTCCAATATGGCCCCCTTGGTATACATGGAAGGGAGAACTCGTTGGGTGTCTCGTGTTCCATCTTCCAAGAGGCGGCTTTTATGTGGTTGCTGCTCGCTACATGTCTCGACAAACCTCTTGAAGATTGCCTCTCCATATACAACATGACCCCTGGTTTTGTGCGTACCGTCGTTCCCATGGACTGCCTGTTGAACCCTTTGTTCCTCGAACTCAGTTTTGATTCTATAGAATGTGGTTCGAGGGACTCCATAAATGATTCTCCATGCCTTCATGCAGACCAAACCCCTCTGGAAGACCATGCCCCCCACCTGATGTTCTGAAGCATCAACAGATGACCGTAATGCCTCATACACAAAATTGCGAGCTGCCTTCCAGGACAATGTCTTGTATCTTGCTCTCTCCTCTTCAATAGCATCCCAATCAGCATGTTGACAGCACCTCCTCTTGCAACAAGCAATTGTCGAGACCATTCGAACCTCCATCGCCATTTTTTGCCTTTTCGGTTCGTTGCTCAGATCCCTTTGGCTGCGCTTTAGGAAGGTGTACTTTCTTTTCCCATGAAGAGATGTTCTGTCATCAGTTGTAGTGGTGTTTGATTGTGAATCCTTCACATTCTCAAACACTAAGTGCCTCAATTTCCACCGCACAATGCTTCCAATAGTCAGACTGTTTTCTTCTGTGTCAACAACCTCTAAAATCGCAACTCCAATATCATCCCAGCCCAATTCTTGATTAGCAACCGCATCTCTTGGATCGACAACTGTGGCTAAGCCCTCAGCTACCACCTCCCCCTCGGGGTTGTTTAGAAACACCTTTGCCTGAATCCTTGTAGCACGGTTCTTAAGATCCACGGAGGGAACATGCGTCGCACTTGCGCTGTCCCCAACATCTGCTTTCTTCTGAAGATTTTTCAAGGCAACAACAACATTTACCCCGACGACCATCTCTCCTCGTTCAATAGCGACCACATTCCCATCGAAGACAGTTTCTACTGATACAGCAGCATTGCCTTCCCCAAGCCTTTGACAGTGTATAACAAAGTTCCGATCCATAGACACAAGGGTCCCTTTTGCAACTCTCTTCCCACCATTCAAAATGTAAACCTTTTCCCCAACCCTGAAGGCCATTCTGAAAGTGCAGAAAAGAAGTTAAGACCATACAAAAAATGATTGGAGAATGGCCTAAATCATAACATACCAAACAACCTCAATAGCATGAGGCCACATGCCATTATTCAAACATGCTATTGACACCCACGTGAAATTTCGCATTCACAAAATTGGCATGAGCCCTCATGCCATTAGTGGTACCACTAATGGCATGAGGCCTCATGCCATTTCTAAATGTGGTCCTAAGCCATTCCATGGTGAACATACCAGGAAGCACAAGTGCCGAATATCAAGAGGAAGCGGTAGCCACACCAAAGACAGTGCCGCTCGCAACACCGCAACTGCTCGTAGCGCCGCTCGCAACACCGCAACTGCTCGTAGCGCCGCTCGCACAAACTGCCACTCGCATAAACTGCCGCTCGCAATGGCGCTCGCAATGCCGCAACCGCTCGTAGACGCATAAACCACAGCCCACAACGCCGCTTACACAAGCAGCGCTCACTGCGCTCAGCGGAACCAAGAACACGGCGCACAAAAATGATAGACCTAGGAATGAGTTCGAGAATTCAAAAATAACACACGCTTGAACGTCACATCAAATCCTCTGACAAACCAGATCTTATGATTCCTCTGACAAATTTCAAACTGAGTAGCTTCTAGACTTTGCTGTCGGAGGTTGAACTTTGTCACATCATGTCCTTGCCTCGATCCAGCTGTGCCATGTCAGTGATTCGAACTTTGCCATGCCATGTCAGCGATCCGCGCCAAGATTATTCGCCGTGTAAAGGAATAATTATGCTGTGTGTGTACGTCCATTTATGGCAATATAAGGCCACACGCCATTCAAAGAATAATGCTCGACATAAGGCCACACGCCATTCAAAGAATAATGCTAGTCGAGCATTTTTTGGTGCATTTTTGGGTTCAAAATTGCATGAGCCCACACGCTATAAAGTTTACCTGTACCAAAAATAGAAACAGCTTTATTTACTTGGGAATTTAAGTGGTTGAGGCATTTTTAAACTTACAAACACATGCCCTACTTACATTCCTTTGGTTGCTTAAAATTCAAAAATATTATAAACCTTTCTTTTTGCATGTTCAATGTTTTCAATTATGGTTTTTGATTTTCGTAGGACCAGCCTAGTAATCTATTTGCATCCCGTGATGTTTATAGCTAGCTTTCGTTTGTCCCCTTCGCTAGCCTGAGATACATCTGCTCGGCATCTGCCTCTTACAGCATTTGCCCAGAAAGGGCATCTTTCTTCACGCAGCATTTGCCACATGTTTAGGGTTTAGGGTTTAGCAATTTAGTAGCTTGATAAACATGCAAATACAGAACTTGATGCAAAATCCTTTGATATGTCACAATGCCCCTAGGACCATAAACACATTTCAATAGAGAGGGTCCTTTCATTTCATAACTCCTTACGTAGATCTTGGTGAAACCAGAGTTAGTGAAGTTAGTTTCTTGTGATCCCGCATCTGATTGTGATGTCCCTTTGCAGTGTCGATGGAAAGGTCAATGCACACCAAACTGTAAAATCTTGGAGCAAAATAACGGTCGGATCTATGGCAAATGCCCCTGAAACATTGTAAGGCTCATGTGGTCTCATGTGGTGTCCGATCGAGATGCTTCTTTGCAGGGTCATCAAGAAAGACATTGTATACCATTCTGTAAAATCTAGTTGCGATCTAACGGTTGGATCTCCAGAAAACTCAAAAAAATCTCGCGCGTGTCAGAATATCCTAGGAATATACTCCTATGTGCCCCTGAAAATGGCATGCGGCCCCACGCCATTCAAGAGATAATGCCAGATGACGCTGAGAATTTTTTGGTGCATTTCTTGGGTTCAAAATTGCATGAGCCCACACGCTATAAAGTTTATCTTTGCCAAATAGAGAAAAGTTTATCTGTGTCATGTGAGGTAGTTACAGTCCTTTGTGCTCGGCATCTGCCTCTTGCAGCATTTGCACTGAAAGGGAATTTTTCTCCATTCAGCATTTGGCCCTGAAAATGGCATGCGCCCACACGCCATTGAAGGAATAACGCCACAGGACGCCTGGATTTTTGGGTTTAAAATGTTTAGGGTTTTTCGGGTTTTTTCAAAATATTTTGGGTCCAACGTTTTTTGGGTTTCTTTGGTTCAAAATTGCATGAGCCCACACGCTATAATATTGATTTGAGAGAAAAATAGAAACAGATAGAATTTCTTTATTTAGCTGAACATCTGCCATTTTTGGAAATACAAGATGCTTTGGAATATCCAATCATGCATGGTATAAATATAGCGAGGGTATTAAATGATATCCCAATCATGATCTTTCTTTTGGATTTCGCGTGCATGCAATCCGAGGAATGATGACGTTGCGGATTTCTTTTGGATTTTGCGTGCTTGCATGCGCGCGGCAATCCAGAAATTAATGGTGGCGCCCAAGTCCGAGGAATGATGACGTGGCGGGATTACCAACCGTTGTGACATTTCGCGCGTGTGAGGTTAGGTTTTGCATTTTGCTTTGTACTCGCGCTCGCACACTCGCGCTCGCGCTCGCACACTCGCGCTCGCGCTCGCATCACACTCGCGCTCCCGCTCGCATCGCGCTCCCACTCGCGATCACGCTCACTTCTCTACAGGTTTCTCGTGTGCATCGGCGTCCACTCGCGCTTGCATCACACTCGCGCTCGTGTGAATCGGCGTCCACTTCAAGACACACCCAGTTTGTAACTTCGCCGCCAACTCCGCCGCCCACTCCGCCACCCACACGCAGCCCATTTGGCGTCCCGGGAGATTTCAGCGCCACTCTCCAACTGTAAGTGGCAGAGTAGCCTTGCTGCTACGATCCGCTGGCATGAGGCCACATGCCATTCAGTAGCAACATTGGCATGCACCGATTGGGCTCTCGAGTGCAGTCCGGTTACAGATGGCGTGTAGCCTCACGCCATCTTAGGATGCAGCCTCAAGACATCTGATGCAGTGGTGAATGGCGTGTGGCCTCACGTTATTTCCAGCTGCTAGCTTTTCATCTGTCAGCTCTAATTGTTGTGCATTTCTGAACAGGCGAGGAATTGCGTTCTTCTTCCAGCCACTGTCAATGTGGATGCAGAGAAGGGGGAGGAGCTCACCAGTTGGACTTTCGGGATGGAAGGCGAGGATCTGATGCTGTACAACACAGATGGTGGGAGAAAAGAATGCATGGGGATCCTCATCCAAGTGACAGACACTCCATGCAGTTCCATGCAAGAATATGGACTGGCACTTGTGGTAGAGACAGCGTCCGCCTTCAAGATCCACCTTGCACATCCTAGCGGCTTCCCGGAGGGGGGCAGCGGCTATGAGGAATTCCTAGAGGGAGCTAGGGAGAGGTTGTCCAGGAGGCCCACAATTTCAAAGACGCTGCGGGTCTATGAAGATCACATGGAATCCACGGACCTCACCTACGGCGATGTTCAAAAACTATATTCCAACATTGAGCCGTTGAGAGTGCCTCCAGTTTGCAAAGCGAAGGGGAAGGGGGTCGATCTGGAAACTACCCCGAAGCAGAAAAGGGTGGTCAAGCTCAAGCCGACGTCCGACTCTGCTGCTCCAAAAAAGAAGCTACTCGGTGATGCCATTGCCTCGGGTTCGAACACTACACCCACCAAAAAGAAGAGCCGCAAAGAGCAGAAAGAGCAAGAAGAGGCAGCAAAAATCGTCGCAGATAATAGTACTTGTTACTATTCCAACAAAGTATATACAATCGACGTGAGCCGTATCGAGATCCAAAGCAAATACAACCACAGGCTAGTATCTGATGAGTGGGTGGAGAAACTGAAGCAGAAGATGCTGGCAAGTCCAGTAACACCCGACATCGCAGACGTGATCCCCTACTACCGAACAATGAAGGGCGAGACGAGGTTTCCAGACTTGATCAATAGGAAGGTGTTGGACGATCAGAACATCCGGTTCTATGCCGTCTCCGGGCAGCATTCTAGCTTGGCGATGCAACAGATAGTTGTGGATATTATGGTGGGCGAGGAGGTGAAGAAAGTCTTCAAGACAAGAGTTGTCCGCCTGATAAAAGGCAACTCGCCCCTCCGATCTATCATATACATCTCCCATGCGCAGAATGTCAAGCAAGAAACGTGCTACAAATCGGGTCTGCACGAGACATTGGCACGAACACGGAAGCTCTGGGTTCAACTGAAGAAGCCACAAAAACCAGGACAAGGACGTGCACTAACAACTAGCGCCTGGCAGGTAAGCCTCGTTGCATGTGGCATAGCATGTGGCCTCACGCCATTTCCATTGCAGGAATTCTCGAGTTTTCTCTCGAAAACACTGGGGGTCAATGACACACTCAGCATCCATAACATTCTACTCGCGATAAAAGTTGTTTTTGACAAATGGGTAGATGTGCTGAGGAGGTACCATGACGGGGAGTTGCTAAACTCAATGGGTGTGGAGGACGGCCGGAAGCCCAATGATTTGAAGCTCAACGGCTTGCGTTTCTCGCGGTCTCTAGACGACGACGACCTTCTGACAGTGGCTAATGCTCTTCTACGTGGTGAGGTAGTCTTCAACAAGACCAAAATGACTCCCGACCATATTGTGACATACGAGGACTTGTGCACGACTCTGAGAGCTCGTGCGCTATTGAAGGATTGGATCTTCGAGCAAGTGGCCGTGGCGAGGGTGAGCATTGACACCACGCAAGAGATGATGGAAGAGCTGGACTTGTCAAATGAAGACATCGACGAGTACGTGAAGGGGGCCCCCAAGTTCATCGATCTGCTGCGGGATGCCACGAAAAGTAAAGCTGAGAAGTTGGATCAGTATCCAAATTTCATTAAGAGGGATGTCGACCGCCGGCTTCAGAAACAGCTCGACCCCGCAGCAGAGGCCTATCGAGAACCTTACCGGGTATATGTGAATTCGGATGAGGATCAAAGGTGGAGGAGCATCGTTTCCCGCGGAGATGAGCAGGTCAAGAACATCTTTTGTGTGATGGACTTCACAAACGAGGAGATCACTCATGCAGACGAAGTCAGCTCCATCATTGACTTAATGGTGGGACTTGCGGAGGTGGAATCTTCAGTCCACTATATGATCTACGACTCCAAATCCTATCACAAGTTCTGGAAGGCCTTGAACGAGGTGAAGGCTCGGTTGAAAGGCAAGGAGATGCGGGAGATCCATGGGATAATGGCTAAGAAAAAGATACCGACGAATGTCCGCATCTTCACAGTCGCCCTTGTTATTGGTCCTGCAGCAGAGTGGGACTGGAGTGACTTCCCAGCTTCGTTCAACAAAGCCGATCGAATTGATCTGAGGGAGGTCAATTTACCCGTGCCTGAGGAACTGAAGACGGCTATGGAGCTTTCGAATCCAAAGAAAGCTCCAGGTGCAGCATGGGAAATGCTCAGCTGGGTCTTCAACGCAATAGCGGGTGACTCCAAGGGCAAATGCGTTGTCGAGTACAACTGCGGCGGACTATTCTTTCGAGCCGCACTACTCAAGGGTGTCCCGTGTGTTGCGGTGACAAACTCCATTGAAGAGGTGACTTCAATGGAGCATATAATTACAGTTGCCAAAGAAAAACAGTATCTTCTCTACGAACCTGGTGAGTACGCACTTTAAGTTTAAATGTTATCTCACAAGCTCTGTATGCAGGAGCGTGGCCACCCCCAGATGCTGAAACGGCGTTAACAGCTACTGATGTTAGGCCGAGGTCACAACCTGCACAAGGTAAGGTCACATGAGGCCTCACGCCATTTTGATTATAGATCGTTGTGAATATTCAGACACGAGGACTGAAAAGCGCACTGGTGGCGCGTCAAAGAAGGACAAACAGACAAGCAATAGGAAAAAAGGAGGTACAAATTATATTTGCAATGGCGTGTGGTCTCATGCCATTCCTTGCAGGAGACACTTCTTCAAAGGCAAAACAGGCAAGCACCAGCCAAGCTCAAACTGACAGTGGTCATAAAAAGCGAAAGCACGTTGGACAGTCGTCGGGATCAGAGGCGTTTGATTCGAAAAGGAAGAAGGGTAACGAAAAGATGATAGGTAATGCCTCGCGGTTATGGCGTGTGTGCTCATGCCATTCATTACAGATCAAGGGCTGAGTGAAAGGAGCCAGTCACCACCTTCTGACTCAGATTCCTATGGCAGACTCCCCTTCCCCAATCTCAATGGAGAGGTACAATGGATGAGGGATGCTTTTCAAGTCAGGGCCACGTTTTTCTCATCTCGTCGTCTTCGAAGGGTGCAAGAACGTGCAGAAACCATGTTAAGACAGTCGGGTGAGGATACGGTCCTAGGTCACGCACTAAAACAGGCTATGGATGTCTTGTATTTTGAG
>NW_003314291.1:1657198-1658804 GCF_000143415.4 Selaginella moellendorffii | reverse complement strand
AGGACGAAGAGGAGGACGAAGAAGAGGAGGATGAAGAAGAGGAGGACGAAGAGGACTTGGATGGTCCTCACAATGGTGATGATCACAATAACGACGATGACGATGATGACGACGATGGCCAGCCTGAGGTGGCCAAAGAGCAGCGGAGGAAGGTCATACAAGACAAACCATCAGGTAAATAATAGTACATCCATTCCTAACCTTTTACCATTTCTAACATTGTCCATGTAGGTCGCAGAAGAAATGGTAAGTAGAGATTATTCAGTTGAATTAAGATACAAACTCTAGCCTTTAGTGTCGAGGAAGGATAGTGCCAAGCAAGGGTCGAAACGTATGTCCAATCCTTCAGAATCAGCAGTGCGCCCAAGTGATATCGGTCCTAGTTCCTCAATAGCAGTTGATGGTAAATACAGTATAGTCGATTCAATGTGCTAATGAGTTTGTTTTTAGTAGCACGGGAGGATACCATCTCAATCGAAGGGAGATATTTGGACATGCATATGGATCCGCCAGTGGACTCTACTTGCCTGCAAGAGTCATCAGAGCTGGTGGAGGCTACTATCCATATCAACGCCAAGCAAGCTGACCACGCTCCACTTGATGCTGCCCATACCATTGAGTCAATCTTGTCCACGTATCCAACTGACGGTGACCAGGCGCCATTGGACCCGCATGAGGCCGCCCCAGCCGCCGAGCCGGTCGTATCCTCATTTCCAACATGTGCCCAATCGTCTGACTACATGCCGTTGGAACCTCCCTACACCGCCCCTGCTGCCTGTTCGGTCATGTCCACTTTGCCAACGGAGGCACCAGCTGAAATGGCGTGTGATCACACACCATCGGAACCACCCCATGCCACTGTTGAGCCAATTGTACCAGAGTCTACAGCTGAAATGGCATGTGCCCACACACCATCGGATGCGATTGACCCCACATTGCAGAGGAGAGTATTTCCGCCCTTCACGTTTCCTCGACCAAAACCCTGTAAGCGACAAATTTTTCCATTCTACTTTAGTCACTTAACCACACCTCCGACCACTTGGAGGAGTCTCATTCACAACCTCCATAAGTCCAACTCAGGACTTGGGGCTTTCTAGCCCCGAGAATGGCATCCATGCCACTCAACCTTAGCACTTGGTCCAAGTGCTCCACGTGTCCGATCCCATGATAGACACCCCAAGGTACCACCGACGTATCGGCCCGTTACGCTAAGGCCATGCCCAATTACCTTGGTCACACTGGTGGTCCAACACCACCTGCATTCCAATCCCGTCTCTCAAAGACTGGGTCATCCGTCCATGAGGGATCATCCCAGATCCACTCCTTAACATCCTTAGGATGCCTACAGACATGGGGAATAGCCTTCCCCAATATCTCTGTTCCGGTCCCCACCAAGTCCCTTTCTGTCCTTGGCTGTGTTCGCCAACACTGCCACTGGATCAAGGCCCACCGGCCCGACCACTAAGTCCCACTATCCTTGAGGACTTCCTCACTGTGTGACTGTGTCCTTGGTCACCTCACCCGAGGGCTACCCCTCTTCCTTTCCACAGTCTGGGACTTTGGGACACCATTTCGGAACACCGTGGCCTTACGCGAGCCACCTGGG
>NW_003314291.1:1611691-1656660 GCF_000143415.4 Selaginella moellendorffii | reverse complement strand
CATCTCGGACTCCATCTCGGACTCCATCTCGAACTCCATCTCGGGTCCATCTCGGGTCCATCTCGGACTCCATCTCGGACTCCATCTCGAACTCCATCTCGGGTCCATCTCGGGTCCATCTCGGACTCCATCTCGGACTCCATCTCGGGTCCATCTCGGACTCCATTTCGGGTCCATCTCGGGTCCACCTCGGACTCCATCTCGGACTCCATCTCGGACTCCACTTCGGACTCCAACTCGGGTCCATCTCGGGTCCACCTCGGACTCCACTTCGGACTCCATTTCGGACTCCATCTCGGGTCCATCTCGGACTCCACTTCGGACTCCAACTCGGGTCCATCTCGGACTCCACTTTGGACTCCAACTCGGGTCCATCTCAGACTCCACTTCGGACTCCAACTCGGGTCCATCTCGGACTCCACTTCAGACTCCAACTCGAGTCCATCTCGGACACTCCCACGTGTCATGTGTTGGTCCTTTTGGGTCCCTTTTTGGAGCCTCACCTTTTGCTCGCTTCGTGCTCGTTCCTCAAGCACTACGTTGGGAGTTCCACTCCCGCTCTTGACTTTTCAAGTCGGAGCTTTTGGTCCAAACGTGTTACGCTCGTTTGGCTCTCGCTTCGGCCACTACCATGTGGCGCCCTTCTGGCTCCACTTTGGGGCCTAGGGATTTTGTGTCTCACAAACCCTCTCAACGACCATCGGGAGCACCATTCGCTAATATTGTAGATGGTAAAATTGACTTGTACCATTTTTTATGCTAACACATTTCATTTCAGAGTCACGGCGAAAGTACTGTATCGTTTTTGATCTGAACGGTGTCCTTTTCTCCCATGAGCGTGGCTCGTCCTCGAATGTCACTGCACCCTCCAAAGCCTGCGGTCGCAAGTTGGTCAAAAGAGACAGATTCACATTAATCACACGGGAGAAACTGCGGGATCTAATAATGACCATGCGACACTTAAAACAGAGGGCCGGGTTCAATTTGCAATTGGGAGTTTGGACATCCATGATGCGCCACAATGCATTAACGTTGCTACAGATGATGCACGATCAGACGCGAGTAATATTACCATTTGACTTTCTCCTAACGTAGGAGGATTGCTTGACTATGGTCCATGTGAGGGGTAGCAAGCCCATCTTCGTCAAGGCAGAGGCTGTAGTGATGAACCGGACTGCTAGGTCAAGTGAAATCCTCATCATCGATGACTCGCCGATTAAAACTGCAGCGAACACGCACACATATGCAGTGCACCCCATCTCTTGCAGTATGGAAACTAGGGAGAAGAAACCGTATGTTCTGGGGGACCTTGCAAAACGGCTTGAAGCGATGGTGATAGAGAACCGGCCAGTCCAGGAGGTGGCTGCAGAAATCAACCAAATGGCAGATGGAACTGTATATCAGAAGCCATTTGATCGGACAGACACCAGTCATCATTTATGGCATGTATATTGTCTAGCCAAGCACTATCCGCATCTCCATAATCTGCTCAACCGGATGGGTTCTTCGACCACTGAACATGAGCATGGACGTATTAGAGAAGAGATGGCATTACTATTGGGTTTAAATCCTGATAGTGTGGAGAGTGATGAAATTCCAAGATTATTGTATAGGCGTTGGAGGCAAAAAATAACAGTCTGAGATGGCATGTATTTATTTAAAAATGTAACTTATTATGGCATGGGGTTCCATGCCATTGTATTAATATTAAAAGACAATTCTTTGAGAGGATTTGCATTATACTAGAAGTGTTACAGCATGTTATTGGAAGTCTGCGAAGTTGTTTTATTAATAAGGGGAAAGTAAAGATTGAATGGGGATTTGGGCTCCATCTAGACTCGGAGCAACTGAGCCAATATTAAAAGGATGGAAAGAAATTGGACAACGATGACAAGGAGAAGAGAGAGGTGAAGCAGTGGCAGGGGGAGGAGAAGTGATTGAGTAGACATTTCCTTGTTTAAAATAAAATGGCATGTGCCTCAATGCAATTGAATTTTTTTATATTTATATACTATATAAAGGTTTGGAAACCTTATTTTACAAGTGGGATAATGACAATTCCCACTTTAACGAAATAGAGCTTCACTGCAGTCCTCCCCCTACTATACTTTTGGAGCTCACCAAACCCCCCAGGGTCTGGGAGACAAACGCTTTGGGCTTTCACCCTCTCAGACTCGGATTCGGACTCGGACTCGGACTCGGACTCGGACTTGGATTCGGACTCGGACTCGGACTCGGGCTCGGGCTCGGTCTTGGCCTCGGCCTTGGTCTCGGTCTCGGTCCCGACCTCGGTCTCGGTCTCGGTCCCGGTCTCGGTCTCGACTTCAGACTCCATCTCGGGTCCATCTCGGGTCCATCTCGGACTCCATCTCGGGTCCATCTCGGACTCCATCTCGGGTCCATCTCGGACTCCACCTCGGGTCCATCTTGGACTCCATCTCGGACTCCATCTCGGGTCCATCTCGGACTCCACCTCGGGTCCATCTCGGACTCCACCTCGGACTCCATCTTGGACTCCATCTCGGGTCCCTCTCGGACTCCACCTCGGACTCCATCTCGGGTCCTTCTCGGACTCCAGTTCGGACTCCAACTCGGATCTATCTCGGGTCCATCTCGGACACTTCCACGTGTCATGTGTTGGTCCTTTTGGGTCCCTTTTTGGAGCCTCGCTTATTGCTCGCTTTGTGCTCATTCCTCGAGCACTTCGTTAGGAGTTCCACTCCCGCTCTCGACCTTTCAAGTCGGAGCTTTTGGCCCAAACGTGTTACACTCGTTTGGCTTTCGCTTCGGCCACTACCACGTGGCACCCTTCCGGCTCCACTTTGGGGCCTAGGGATTTTGTGTCTCACACAGTCTAACCCGGGGAGGGGGATTGGGAGAGATTTGGGAATCTGTGGATGGATGGCTAACACTCCGTTGCTCATGCAGTGAGTAGGTGAAACCAAGTAAAACCAAGTAGGAGCTGGTACCATAGGCAAGAACCTTGGCGAGGGAATTTAGTAAAAGCCAAGGCAATGTTGGACGGATAGACGAGTTAAGCTGGCAAGTTGGAAAGGAAAAATTTGTGGCTTACAATTTGGTATCGGAGCCTTTTCCTCAGTTCTAGCGAAGGATAGAGGCGGATTGCTGGGAGATGGCAAAAGCAAGGCAGAAGCGAACCAAGGCGGAGATGGAACCTCCTCCAGAGTTGGAGCCTCCGGTCGAACGAGAGGCTATGGATGAGGAATCCTTGCATGAGGAGGACTCCAGTCAGGAAGGTAGGACCTCATGGGTCGTCGGATGACAAAGTCCAAAAAGCTGGATGACTCAAGTAGAGTCAAGGAATAATCCTAAAGGATTGATGGAAGCATTTGGACTGAGGTGTGTTGTACCCCGCAAAGGATGGGGGGGACCATAGAATCCAAGGATGAGAATAGAGGGTATCTCACCAATGGCAGAATATGCCATGCTAAAATCGTGGAAAATGTGTTCCCCAAAAAGAAAGCAACTTTGGCATAGAGTTGTGTGTGAACACTATGGTGCAGTGCTAACTGATAGTTAGCATGAAAAATTACTGCTTTGGTCTTGGCAAAGACCTATACACAAGTAAGAAGTGTCATAGAGGTAGGATAGTGGAGCCGTTGATGTGGAAACACCAAATGTGCCAAAATGAGATATCTTGAAGTTATGTTGATGGGTTCATGGGAACCCCTTGCCAAGGGAATGGCATAGCCTAAGTTGGAAAGCATGTGGTTAGAGTGTGGTGACCCTGATAATGATAGAGGTGTGGAAGCACCAAGCAATGAGTTGTAGGACTTAACAACTATGGGGCAACTAAGCGAGAGGTGCAAAATAATTGGTTAAACGGGTAGAAGGTAGCTACCCAAGACTTCTTAATGGCATTAGGAAGTTAGATATACCCTTATGATGCTCTATTTCGTTAAAGTGGGATTTATTCAGTAAAATGGGACTAGGTACAAATTTTCAAGTATTTGAAAATGACGTGAAATTATATGTTTTTTGTCCAGGGGCTAGACATATCTGGGGCATGGTGACTAGCGCGGTGACCTTATGTCCAGACTGAGTCCATCTAGTTGTATAATAAATCTCATTGTCAAGGTGAACAAGCCGAATCTGAAGCTAAAGAAGAGCGATGGCATGCGCGCACACACTATTTGTTTGTTCATTGAGCGTGTGGTGAGCTTTCCAAGATGAACATCATTCCTATTAGCCAGACATATAACTTAATGGTGAGAACATTTAGATATTATTCAATGTTATCTTTTTCTAACGAATCTAATTGTGAAGGTGTAGCAAGAGGAATTGCTAGTCTGGAGAAGTCATTTAACTCATTTGACCCTTAGTGTATTTTCATGAAACTAAATAACATTCATATTATTAAGGAATTTCTCTAGTACCTTTTTTTTACGACATAGAGGCTTGCATTTCTTTCAAAGGTGATTTAGTAAAAGGCCTGAGGGCACATGCCATTCTATTTCTTAGACCGGTATTAAGATATACTAGTGCAAAGGGAAAAAGGTATTTGGTGATCAAGTAAATGGCATGAGGGCACACGCCATTATAAGCCTAAGCGCTAGTGGACACCTCCTTTTTGGTACTCTCAGCGGTACTATCATCCTTCTCCGGGTCAGTTGTTTTGCTTTGGATTGTTGTCTCTGACGTTACTGGGGCGTTCTCGATAGTTGTTAATGTTGCCGTTTGTTCAGAAAAATGATCACCTGGAGTATAGTACGGGGAGTTTGGAAGACTTATATATTCTACATCTTCACCTATCTCCTTCTCCGTCTCCTTTTCTACCTCACTTACAGATTTTGTGCTTGCCATGAGAACGCTCTTCACCCTAAAATATGGAGTTCGTTGTGTTATAAAAGGAAACCAACACACACGCTGCAAGGGAATGATGGTACATAAAGCACGTAAGCCCACAATATGGGTTTATGTGCCATTAATATGGGCCACACGCCATATTATTAGATTTATGCACGTGTGATTGGTAAATGCATATGTCACATCATCTTTGTTTTACCTCACACACTATATCAGGCCTAATGAACCATATCACATGTGCGCACATGCTATATATATGGAGAAGTATTATGCAAGGATAGAAATTCAATGCATGATTGTGGAGAGCAATGGCATGAAGCCACATGCTAAACAACATTTTAGAGAAAGAATTAAAATAAAAACATGCAAACAGTACTAAGTGGACCAAGACTTAGAAGTGCACAATTGAATGAGGTATTTCTAATAAATACTTCACTCACCTCATATAGGAATGGCTACCACTCTCAAATGGCGTATCGCCTCATGCCATCACCTTGCAATTTGTTATAACAATCCGATGAATTCATATTCGGCTTGTTCACCTTGAACTTTAAGTAAGATTTGCTAGAACAACTAAGAATTTATACTTGTTATTTGTATCATCTCACCTAGGAATGGCGTAAGGCCACATGCCATCACGCCTCCTCTGATTCAGATTCGGATTGTTCACCTTGAAATAAAATACATTAGAAACTTAGTAAAGGAATATTCATGAATCTCACCTTGAACCCGGGTTATGAATGCTCTTGCTGCATCTTTTGCATGGTCTGGCAAGGTGATGGTGGCACTCTGCTTCCGAATCCAACCATGCACAACATTATCCACCGATATGCTCATGCTGGGATCCCTTGGATTCAGCACCCATCTCTTTTCTAGGCAATCGTTCGTATATCCGGAACTTGGCTTGAACCACTCCACAGTTACATTGAAGGAGTTAGTTTCCGTGTCCTCCTCTGCATCAGTGATGCAGCGCCCCACCCATATCATTTGTTTTTTATTACTGGGTCTGACAAGCACGACCATTCCTTTGCAGACCTGTACTGGATTGAATGCTGAATCCGGCTTCTTGTTCCTCGGCCCACAATAGTGATCCTCAACATCATTATCTGTCACTGCATTTCCAGAGGACATTGTTCCGCTACTATCTGGTGCTCTGGGTTCTGGCCAAAAGGACTCTTCCAATTCTTCATATACAACCGGCCCATTTTGGATAGCAGATATAATCTTCTCCCAGTATTCGAGCAAAGGCTTGCACCTCTGAAAATAGGATTCTCCACCAAACACCAACCCCCTCTTCCAGAAGGCAATATGCTATCTAATCCCGGCCACTATACTTTCCTGGTCTTTGAGTCCATCCGGGTGCATCGGCCGTGGGGAACCCTAAGGAATCATAGGTTCCCCAGTTATGGGATCTCTCTTGAAGAGTTCAATGCTGTCCACTGCCAGCCACACTGTGTCCCATTCTCTCATCTTGTACCTCATCACTGGAGCACCGTCACACATGCTGAAATGAAACTGAAGAGGTTTGGAGTGGCCAATCAGCGTTTCGGATCCGTCCCTGATGTAGCCTCTTACAAACCCCTTAAAGTCTGGAACCTCTGTCACAAGTGCAGCTTCAACAGTGCCTTTGATGCAATTTTGGAATTCATCGTAGAGTTGTGGGAGGGTGAGGACATTAGATCGCCGGAGGGACTCTGCCAGGTGACTGAACATGGCATCGACATCTTCATGAGTGTGCCCAACCATGAGAAAGCCAAGTGTAACCGTTTCAAATATGCCTTTGGCAACAAGCATCGCCAAGTACGCGAAGACGTACATGTTTTTGTTCTCACTGCCAGCATTGTCTGTTTGGAGCAGAAGATGGGGTGGAAGGCCACATCAGCCGCAAGAACTTCCTTGAGATTCTGCTTCGTTTGGATGAGGCTGTGCATTCACCGGGCGACCAGCCTCGTCGGAATGGCATGAGGCCTCACGTGATAACCCTACAATCTGACGGCCAATATATTCACTGGGATGGCATGGGGCCCCACGCGATACTGCAAGCCTTTGCTCCTCCTCCAGCTGAACCCTGTATGGGGTTCGATCGACAAGGGCCTTATGCAAGGGTTGGCCGTTCAGCTCAGTCTGCGCACTTTGTAGAGACCTTAAGTGTTTTGCTAGGGACGCAATCATTATGTTTGCACCCCCGCCACCCCATAGAGGTACAAAGAAGTTCCCATAGTTCTGGGCACCATGCCCATGAGCGATTATGCCAAACAGAGACACATGCAGCTACATGGATGAAGAGATTGCCTTGGGGGCAGGATTGAGTCGAGGTAAACACGTCTTTTTCTAGTCCATTTTGTCGTGGATGATGCAGAGGTAAGAGTCAGGTCTCTCCATGGAGAGAATCTTGTTATGATAATATGCAGTCCTGCAGCTTCTCTGCTCGATGTTGTGGTCGAGCCGCCTTCTAACCAACGTCTCTCGCTCTTGAGCGATGCAAGAATTCTTCGACAAAGCCATTTTGATAGCAGTGCACTCGTCACACTTTGAAAAGCTGGAGTACTTTCCTATACTCACATCCCTGAACATGTTGCTCCACAATCTACTAAATCTAGATTGGCTCAGCTTCCTGTAGCTATTACTCTGGAGATCCCGATTCACATCTTCCAATATGGCCCCCTTGGTATACATGGAAGGGAGAACTCGTTGGGTGTCTCAAGTTCCATCTTCCAAGAGGCGGGTTTTATGTGGTTGTTGCTCACTACATGTCTCGACAAACCTCTTGAAGATTGCCTCTCCATATACAACATGACCCCTGGTTTTGTGAGTACCGTCGTTCCTATGGACTGTCTGTTTAACCCTTTGTTCCTCGAACTCAGTTTTGATTCTGTAAAATGTGGTTCGAGGGACTCCATAAATGATTCTCCATGCCTTCATGCAGACCAAACCCCTCTGGAAGACCATGCCCCCCACCTGATGTTCTGAAGCATCAACAGATGACCGTAATGCCTCATACACAAAATTGCAAGCTGCCTTCCAGGACAATGTCTTGTATCTTGCTCTCTCCTCTTCAATAGCATCCCAATCAACATGTTGACAGCACCTCCTCTTGCAACAAGCAACTGTCGAGACCATTTGAACCTCCATCGCCATTTTCTGCTTTTTCGGTTCGTTGCTCAGATCCCTTTGGCTGCGCTTTAGGAAGGTGTACTTTCTTTTCCCATGAAGAGATGTTCTGTCATCAGTTGTAGTGGTGTTTGATTGTGAATCCTTCACATTCTCAAACACTAAGTGCCTCAATTTCCACCGCACAATGCTTCCAATAGTTAGACTATTTTCTTCTGTGTTAACAACCTCTAAAATCGCAACTCCAATATCATCCCAGCCCAATTCTTGATTAGCAACCGCATCTCTTGGATCGACAACTGTGGCTAAGCCCTCAGCTACCACCTCCCCTTCGGGGTTGTTTAGAAACACCTTTGCCTGAATCCATGTAGCACGGTTCTTAAGATCCACGGAGGGAACATGCGTCGCACTTGCGGAGGCCATTCTAAAAGTGCAGAAAAGAAGTTAAGACCATATAAAAAATGATTGGAGAATGGCCTAAATCATAACATACCAAACAACCTCAATAGCATGAGGCCACATGCCATTATTCAAACATGCTATTGACACCCACGTGAAATTTCGCACTCATAAAATTGGCATGAGCCCTCATGCCATTAGTGGTGCCACTAATGGCATGAGACCTCACGCTATCTTTGGCCCCTGCTAGCCTATTGCTATATTCCTTTTGCTTTGTATATATTTTTGTGTGCGTGACTAGTCACCCATACAAAAATATATACAGTTGCAGCAAGGCAAAAGGAATATGGCAATAGGCTAGCAGGGGCCAAAGATGGCATGAGGCCTCATGCCATCTTGATATACACACAGCTGCAGGCAAGTAAAAACATACATGACAATACGCTAGCCATGAAATTGCAAGGGCCCAAGATGGCATGTGGCCTCATGCCATTTCTAAATGTGGTCCTAAGCCATTCCATGGTGAACATACCAGGAAGCACAAGTGCCGAATATCAAGAGGAAGCGGTAGCCACACCAAAGACAGTGCCGCTCGCAACACCGCAACTACTCGTAGTGCCGCTCGCAACACCGTAACTGCTCGTAGCGCCGCTCGCACAAACTGCCACTCGCATAAACTGCCGCTCGCAATGGCGCTCGCAATGCCGCAACCGCTCGTAGACGCATAAACCACAGCCCACAACGCTGCTTACACAAGCAGCGCTCACTGCGCTCAGCGGAACCAAGAACACGGCGCACAAAAATGATAGACCTAGGAATGAGTTCGAGAATTCAAAAATAACACACGCTTGAACGTCACATCAAATCCTCTGACAAACCAGATCTTATGATTCCTCTGACAAATTTCAAACTGAGTAGCTTCTAGACTTTGCTGTCGGAGGTTGAACTTTGTCACATCATGTCCTTGCCTCGATCCAGCTGTGCCATGTCAGTGATTCGAACTTTGCCATGCCATGTCAGCGATCCGCGCCAAGATTATTCGCCGTGTAAAGGAATAATTATGCTGTGTGTGTACGTCCATTTATGGCAATATAAGGCCACACGCCATTCAAAGAATAATGCTAGTCGAGCATTTTTTGGTGCATTTTTGGGTTCAAAATTGCATGAGCCCACACGCTATAAAGTTTACCTGTACCAAAAATAGAAACAGCTTTATTTACTTGGGAATTTAAGTGGTTGAGGCATTTTTAAACTTACAAACACATGCCCTACTTACATTCCTTTGGTTGCTTAAAATTCAAAAATATTATAAACCTTTCTTTTTGCATTTTCAATGTTTCAATTATGGTTTTTGATTTTCGCAGGACCAGCCTAGTAATCTATTTACATCCCGTCATGTTTATAGCTAACTTTCGTTTGTCCCCTTTGCTAGCCTGAGATACATCTGCTCGGCATCTGCCTCTTACAGCATTTGCCCAGAAAGGGCATCTTTCTTCACGCAGCATTTGCCACATATTTAGGGTTTAGGGTTTAGGGTTTAGCAATTCAATAGCTTGATAAACATGCAAATACAGAACTTGATGCAAAATCCTTTGATATGTCACAATGCCCCTAGGACCATAAACACATTTCAATAGAGAGGGTCTTTTCATTTCATAACTCCTTACGTAGATCTTGGTGAAACCAGAGTTAGTGAAGTTAGTTTCTTGTGATCCCGCATCTGATTGTGATGTCCCTTTGCAGTGTCGATGGAAAGGTCAATGCACACCAAACTGTAAAATCTTGGAGCAAAATAACAGTCGGATCTATGGCAAATGCCCCTGAAACATTGTAAGGCTCGTGTGGTCTCATGTGGTGTTCGATCGAGATGCTTCTTTGCAGGGTCATCAAGAAAGACATTGTATACCATTCTGTAAAATCTAGTTGCGATCTAACGGTTGGATCTCCAGAAAACTCAAAAAAATCTCGCACGTGTCAGGTTTCTTGTGTGCATTGGCGTCCACTCGCGCTTGCATCACACTCGCGCTCGCATCACGCTCGTGTGCATCGGCGTCCACTTCAAGACACACCCAGTTTGTAACTTCGCCGCCAACTCCGCCGCCCACTCCGCCGCCCACTCCGCCACCCACACGCAGCCCACTTGGCATCCCGGGAGATTTCAGCGCCACTCTCCAACTGTAAGTGGCAGAGTAGCCTTGCTGCTACGATCCGCTGCACACACAGTGCACATTCGCCAGCGAGTCTGGCCTCGATTGTCACGCCTCCATTCGGCTTCAAATGGTAAGTCTTTTAGGCCAAGTAGAAAATGGCATGAGGCCACATGCCATTCAGTAGCAACATTGGCATGCACCGATTGGGCTCTCAAGTGCAGTCCGGTTACAGATGGCGTGTAGCCTCACGCCATCTTAGGATGTAGCCTCAAGACATCTGATGCAGTGGTGAATGGCGTGTGGCCTCACGTTATTTCCAGCTGCTAGCTTTTCATCTGTCAGCTCTAATTGTTGTGCATTTCTGAACAGGCGAGGAATTGCGTTCTTCTTCCAGCCACTGTCAATGTGGATGCAGAGAAGGGGGAGGAGCTCACCAGTTGGACTTTCGGGATGGAAGGCGAGGATCTGATGCTGTACAACACAGATGGTGGGAGAAAAGAATGCATGGGGATCCTCATCCAAGTGACAGACACTCCATGCAGTTCCATGCAAGAATATGGACTGGCACTTGTGGTAGAGACAGCGTCCGCCTTCAAGATCCACCTTGCACATCCTAGCGGCTTCCCGGAGGGGGGCAGCGGCTATGAGGAATTCCTAGAGGGAGCTAGGGAGAGGTTGTCCAGGAGGCCCACAATTTCAAAGACGCTGCGGGTCTATGAAGATCACATGGAATCCACGGACCTCACCTACGGCGATGTTCAAAAACTATATTCCAACATTGAGCCGTTGAGAGTGCCTCCAGTTTGCAAAGCGAAGGGGAAGGGGGTCGATCTGGAAACTACCCCGAAGCAGAAAAGGGTGGTCAAGCTCAAGCCGACGTCCGACTCTGCTGCTCCAAAAAAGAAGCTACTCGGTGATGCCATTGCCTCGGGTTCGAACACTACACCCACCAAAAAGAAGAGCCGCAAAGAGCAGAAAGAGCAAGAAGAGGCAGCAAAAATCGTCGCAGATAATAGTACTTGTTACTATTCCAACAAAGTATATACAATCGACGTGAGCCGTATCGAGATCCAAAGCAAATACAACCACAGGCTAGTATCTGATGAGTGGGTGGAGAAACTGAAGCAGAAGATGCTGGCAAGTCCAGTAACACCCGACATCGCAGACGTGATCCCCTACTACCGAACAATGAAGGGCGAGACGAGGTTTCCAGACTTGATCAATAGGAAGGTGTTGGACGATCAGAACATCCGGTTCTATGCCGTCTCCGGGCAGCATTCTAGCTTGGCGATGCAACAGATAGTTGTGGATATTATGGTGGGCGAGGAGGTGAAGAAAGTCTTCAAGACAAGAGTTGTCCGCCTGATAAAAGGCAACTCGCCCCTCCGATCTATCATATACATCTCCCATGCGCAGAATGTCAAGCAAGAAACGTGCTACAAATCGGGTCTGCACGAGACATTGGCACGAACACGGAAGCTCTGGGTTCAACTGAAGAAGCCACAAAAACCAGGACAAGGACGTGCACTAACAACTAGCGCCTGGCAGGTAAGCCTTGTTGCATGTGGCATAGCATGTGGCCTCACGCCATTTCCATTGCAGGAATTCTCGAGTCTTCTCTCGAAAACACTGGGGGTCAATGACACACTCAGCATCCATAACATTCTACTCGCGACAAAAGTTGTTTTTGACAAATGGGTAGATGTGCTGAGGAGGTACCATGACGGGGAGTTGATGGAAGAGCTGAAGTTGTCAAATGAAGACATCGACGAGTATGTGAAGGGGGCCCCCAAGTTCATCGATCTGCTGCGGGATGCCACGAAAAGTAAAGCTGAGAAGTTGGATCAGTATCCAAATTTCATTAAGAGGGATGTCGACCGCCGGCTTCAGAAACAGCTTGACCCCGCAGTAAAAGCCTATCGAGAACCTTACCGTACATGAATTCGGATGAGGATCAAAGGTGGAGGAGCATCGTTTCCCGCGGAGATGAGTAGGTCAAGAACATCTTTTGTGTGATGGACTTCACAAATGAGGAGATCACTCATGCAGACGAAGTCAGCTCCATCATTGACTTAATGGTGGGACGTGCGGAGGTGGAATCTTCAGTCCACTATATGATCTACGACTCCGAATTCTATCACAAGTTCTGGAAGGCCTTGAACGAGGTGAAGGGTCGGTTGAAAGGCAAGGAGATGCGGGAGATCCATGGGATAATGGCTAAGAAGAAGATACCGACGAATGTCCGCATCTTCACACTCGCCCTTGTTATTGGTCTTGCAGCAGAGTGGGACTGGAGTGACTTCCCAGCTTTCTTCGACAAGGCCGATCGAATTGATCTGAGGGAGGTCAATTTACCCGTGCCTGAGGAACTAAAGACGGCTATGGAGCTTTTGAATCCAGAGAAAGCTCCAGGTGCAGCATGGGAAATGCTCAGCTGGGTCTTCAACACAATAGCGGGTGGGTCACCTGCTTCCGACTCCAAGGGCAAATGCGTTGTCGAGTACAACTGCGGCGGACTATTCTTTCGAGCCGCACTACTCAAGGGTGTCCCGTGTGTTGCGGTGACAAACTCCATTGAAGAGGTGACTTCAATGAAGCATATAATTACAGTTGCCAAAGAAAAACAGTATCTTCTCTGCGAACCTGGTGAGTACGCACTTTAAGTTTAAATGTTATCTCACAAGCTCTGTATGCAGGAGCGTGGCCACCCCCAGATGCTAAAACGGCATTAACAGCTACTGTTGAAGATACCCATGTTGGGCCGAGCTCACAACCTGCACAAGGTAAGGTCACGTGAGGCCTCACGCCATTTTGATTATAGATCGTTGTGAATATTCAAACACGAGGACTGAAAAGCGCACTGGTGGCGCGTCGAAGAAGGACAAACAGACAAGCAATAGGAAAAAAGGAGGTACAAATTATATTTGCAATGGCGTGTGGTCTCATGCCATTCTTTGCAGGAGACACTTCTTCAAAGGCAAAACAGGCAAGCACCAGCCAAGCTCAAACTGACAATGGTCATAAAAAGCGAAAGCATGTTGGACAGTCGTCGGGATCAGAGGCGTTTGATTCGAAAAGGAAGAAGGGCAACGAAAAGATGATAGGTAATGCCTTGCGGTTATGGCGTGTGTGCTCATGCCATTCATTGCAGATCAAGGGCTGAGTGAAAGTAGCCAGTCACCACCTCCTGACTCAGATTCCTATGGTGGACTCCCCTTCCCGAATCTCAATGGAGAGGTACAATGGATGAGGGATGCTTTTCAAGTCAGGGCCACGTTTTTCTCATCTCGTCGTCTTCGAAGGGTGCAAGAACGTGCAGAAACCATGTTAAGACAGTCGGGTGAGGATACGGTCCTAGGTCACGCACTAAAATAGGCTATGGATGTCTTGTATTTTGAGATGGAGACTCGGCCAGATGATTTTCCCAAGATGGTCCTGGAAGAACAAGCCATCCATCCTGAGCAGCCTATGGAAGAAATGCAAGAGGGGGATGAGGAGCCAGAGAAAGATAATGAGCAGGAAGAGCAGAAGGACATATTCTCCCCTTGGTTTGGCCCCTTTGCTAAATGTGAACCCCGACCCCATTGCGTTCCCCTTTCGTAGGTTATCGTTGAAATGCACCTTGATGCCCGCATCCAACGCTTCCTTGTAGTTGGTCGGGTTCCAACGCATCACCTCACCGCGAGCCCAAGTTTGCAAACCTGATATGAAGGCATGGAACGCATCCATATCCCCCATGTCCGTGACAAGTATCCTCTTTGCCATAAACCCATTCACATACTCCTGAATGGTTCCAGTTTGCTTCAGCCTACTCAGCTCGTCTCTTAGATGCAGAGTAGCATTTGGAGAAACGTAAGTTGCGCAGATCCTTGCCTTCATCATGTCCCAAGTGGCCACCGGTCCTTCGTTGGCCTCCGTCGTTCTCCACCAAGACTTGGCATTATCTGCCAGATATGGTTTTGCACATGGGACCTTCTCTGAGCTCGGTAATTGCAACGCTCGGAAGTAGTCCTCCATATCATAAAACCAATCCTCCACCACCTTATAGTCATTCACTCCCTTGAAGACCGGTGGGGGCTTTGGTTTGTACTTCGGAATTGCCTGAGGGACTGATTCCACTTCGGTTTATTCGACCTTGTTTAGTTCTGCCTTAGTCCTTACCGAAGGGTTCGCACCTTTTGCTAAACATATATGTACATTACCCCAATCCCAAAGGGATCAAAACAACATTGAGAGCGCACTCTCGAAGAAACTAGTGAAACTATGAGCGCGAACACCCGGCGCTGCTCTTGGGCCGTCCACCTCCCAGGTGACTCCACCGCGGAGCTTGAAGCCACCTGCTTCGCCTCGCCACTCCTCCACTCGGTCACAATGATGTCAAGCTGGACGAACACCATGTTGATCTAGCTCGACGTCGTCACAGCCAAGCGGTCCAACTTGAGCACAATGACCCGGCGTCGCTCATGGGTCACTTGCCTCATGGGTCACTCGCCTCCAAGGTGATTCCACTGCACAAGCTCCCCAGTGTACTTCCATCACTAAGTCGGTGCCCATTGCGAACAAACTCCAGGGTTCGCACCTTTTGCGCTGCCAGCATCCGCAGTCTTTCGCTTTTTCTTTTGCTTTTTCTTTCGCTTCTCGTCACGCTTTTAGCTTGCGTATGAGAGTCTCCAGTAGGGCATTGGTCTGTGCCAACTGTCCTTCTAGAACGTCCAATCAAGCCTTGAACGACCGAACCAAGCCACCGGACTCCTGTTTGGAAGTTTCAGCACTGAAGTCCTCCTCATGCAAGGATTCCTCATCCATAGCCTCTCGTTCGACCAGAGGCTCCAGCTCTAGAGGAGGTTCCATCTCCACCTTGGTTCGCTTCCGCCCTGCTTTTGCCATCTCTCAGCAATCCGCCTCTATCCTTCGCTAGAACTGAGGAAAAGGCTCCGATACCAAATTGTAAGCCACAAATTTTTCCTTTCCAATTTGCCAGTTTAACTCGTCTATCTGTCCAACATTGCCTTAGCTTTTGCTAAGTTCCCTCGCCAAGGTTCTCGCCTATGGTACCAGCTCCTACTTGGTTCTACTTGGTTTCACCTACTCACTGCACGAGCAGTGGAGTGTTAGCCATCCATCCACGGATTCCCAAATCTCTCCCAATCCCCCTCCCCGGGTTAGACTGAACTTAAGGTTCGGCTACACTCCCCGCAAGCACAAGCAGCCAAGCACACCAAGCCTCCAGGTTCCTAACATCTCTTGGTACCACAAGACTTGATCATGGGACCCTCTAAATCCCAAGTCTTGGGTGCAACACTTGCTTCGGGACGCCGGGGCGAAACACCGTGGCCTAACAGCCCGGTATGGGTACCTCTACCCCCCGACTTCCATCCCGAAGGGAAGGCCCAAGCCCCTAGGAAGGGCGAGGACCAATGAGCCGCATGGTACTCAAGTGGGGCACCACTCCACATGAGCTGGGAGCACCGCAGTCGGTTTCCCTTTCGGGAGTGGGAGCTGCTCTTAAGCACTTCCTTGGATGGCCCCTCCAGCACCAACCAAGTCCATGCTCACTCCCACCCAAGGCCCCTCGGTCCCAGTCTCAACCTCATGTCAGTTTGGAAGCCCTACTAAAGAGTTCCTTCAAAACTGGTTCCTGGACCTCACTATCCCTACTATACTTTTGGAACCCCCTGCAGCCCCCCCCCCCCCCCCCCCCCCTGGGAGACGCACGCTTTGGGCTTTCACCCCTTGACCCGTATTAGTACTCGGACTCAGTCTCTGGCTCGATCTCGGATCCGACTTCAGATTCGGTCTCGGACTCGATCTAGGACTCAATGTCGGTCCCGATCTCAGACCCGACCTCGGGCTCGACCTCAGACTCGGTCTCGGACCCGATTTCGGATCTCGGACTCCGTCTCGAACGGTCTCCAAGTCGGCCTCGGACTCAATTCCGGACTCTATCTCAAACTCGGTCTCAGAGTCGGTCTTGGACTCAATCTCAAACTCGGTCCCATCCAATGAACTCTTTATCATTTTGGTCATGCTTTCGGGGATTCTTTAGCCTACGACACCTCTGCGAGTTGGTTCCTTATAATGCCAAGCCACACTAAGCAATCTAACCGTGCATCACAACACCGAGGCATCCCTCGCTTGGCGGTGTGCCTAAACCAGTCTCCTCACTGAGAGTCCATGACCATCGAAAAATGAGTGTCCTCATATTCCAAACCAACATCACGCCCTAGTGACTTAGGACTCGAACCCAAGCACTAGAAGGTTGGGACTCAAACCCAACCTCCGTATATGCATCTATGGATGGCATTGCACAAGATGCCTAGCATGACTCCCCACGCCGGTGCACCAACTTATACTTAAAGAGCGCTATAGATCACAGCTTAGGAACCTAGTTTCTCCGCACTGCCAAGTCCTCTCGCTTGACAAGTCTGTGATCATGCATGGACTCCTCCATGCTCGGCCTTATGGGCCACCCCTTTTGAAGTTAGCACCTTCAACTAGGGGATTTGTTCCCCTGACTCACCAATCTCGGTTAGTAAGTCATCCGGCCACCGTAACATAGTTCATGCATAAGCATGAAAATCCTTACCCATCGACTTTTGTTCAAAGCCCTCTTTTTGAACACTCGGGAACTACTTCCCCAACCTTGATAGCCTCGCCTCATAGCCAGCTTCAAGACCACGCTTCTGCTGCGCCACTCTGATTTCGCATGCTCTAGGTAGGTACTTATTTACCTAGAATTGTCTTTGGGAACCTTCAAGGAACTCTGTTCCTTAGCTTGCTAAGGCTTCTCTTTTGCAAGCTCCCTACTCACGATATAGTCTAACATGGATAATTCCACATTTTAGATTCTCCATGGCATCGCGGTTGCTAGTAACAACATCCTCGAGCACCCTCTTGATTCTCCACTCCCAACTTGTATAACCACCATTGGTTATGCCTTTCAATTTCTATGGTTCAGTTCCATCCCAATACTACTTGCCTTTTGGCCTCATATGTTTCCTTTAGTTATTCTCCTCCAGACTAGGAGGATAGCTTTGCACATTTTACCATGCCTTAGCAAGTATTCATAGGGATGAACCTACCCGATAGCTTAGGGAGTGGTTCCTCAATTTGGGCATGCTCGCCTTATAATCCCACACTCCGGGATTACCATTGCTACTTATGGGCTCCATATGCCCATCACTAGCCTTGCCAAAATCCCATTTTTGGCTTTGTCCAAATCGGGTAGATGGATTCCTCCTGTCTCTACAACCTTGGACGTTTGGATGGCATCTCCTATCCATCATTTGCTAGGGACTTAGTCCCTTGGGCCTTATCTATTGCCCTTGCGACACTAAACATTACCTCCTGGTGTTCCAGAGTGTTTGGGTGTCCCAATGATGGTCTCCTTGATAATGAGCATTTCCTTCTTTGACATTGACTCCCTATATCGCAACATAAACAATTTATCCCCCGTAAGGGTATATCTAACTTCCTTATGCCATTAAGAAGTCTTGGGTAGCTACCTTCTACCCGTTTAACCAATTATCTTGCACCTCTCGCTTAGTTGCCCCATAGTTGTCAAGTCCTACAACTCATTGCTTGGTGCTTCCACACCTCCATCATTATCTGGGTCACCACACTCTAACCACATGCTTTCCAACTTAGGATATGCCATTCCCTTGGCAAGGGGTTCCCATGAACCCATCAACATAACTTCAAGGTATCTCATTTTGGCACATTTGGTGTTTCCACACCAACGGCTCCACTATCCTACCTCTATGACACTTCTTATTTGTGTATAGGTCTTTGCCAAGACCAAAGTAGTCATTTTTCATGCTAACTATCAGTTAGCACTGCACTATAGTGTTCATACACAACTCTATGCCAAAATTGCTTTCTTTTTGGGGAACACCTTTTCCAAGATTCTAGCATGGCATATTCTGCCATTGATGAGATACCCTCTATTCTCATCCTTGGATTCTATGATCCCCCCCATCCTTTCGTGGGGTACAACACACCTCAGTCCAAATGCTTCCATCAATCCTTTAGGATTATTCCTTGACTCTACTTGAGTCATCCAGCTTTTTGGACTTTGTCATCCGACGACCCATGAGGTCCTACCTTTGAAGTGCCAACTCACTGGAATACAACTTCTTGTATTCAAGTCCTACTCACAAGGACCATCTTTGCAAGTGTTACTCCGACATTTGATTTGTTCTCTTGGGGCAACCTTTTGCCCCTTATGACCATTTGTCCATGTGATGAGAATACTAACTCATCCTCTGAGTACACCCCCAACTCCTTGGGTTGTTCCAGCATTTATTAGAGGTAGCTCCGGCTACCATTTCAAAGACTTGTGTCCTTTTCCGTATTTGACCTCCCGCGGTCATTACTTCTGGTCTCACATTCATAAGCACCAACCTCAACTATATGAGGATAATCTTGTGACTCCTTTATTGCTTTGGAGTCTCTATCTTTCTCATGATCCCAACTGTAGTTGTTTACCACAACTACATTAGCCAGTTGGCTACATCAAACACTCATCTAGATCACATTTTCAACTCTCTGAGGAAACCTTTATATTGTTCCCAAGATCCCAAAGTTGTTCCCTTACTGGCCCCTTTTCTATCCACCACATCGTGCCCAAGTTCACACATGAACTTGAGTGGAGAGCCATGTCCTCTAGACATGCTACTCCTCAAGGATAAGCCCACTTCTAGGACCTTTCGATGCCAATATCAATGGTGATATATTTGAGCACTAATAAAAGTCAGATTAAGGAACAACTCCGATACCAAGTTGTAAGCGACTAATATTTCCATTCTACTTTAGTCACTTAACCACACCTCCGACCACTTGGAGCAGTCTCACTCACAACCTCCATAAGTCCTATTTTGGACTTGGGCTTGTTAGCCCCGAGAATGGCATCCCCGCCACTCAACCTTTGCACTTGGTCCAAGTGCTCCACGTGTCTGATCCCATGACCGACACCCCAAGGTACCACCGACATATCGGCCCATTATGCTAAGGCCATGCTCATTCACCTTGGTCACACCGGTGGTCTAACACCACCTATATCACAATCCCGTCTCTCAAAGACTGGGCCATCCGTCCATGAGTGATCATCCTAGATCCACTCCTTAGCATCCTTAGGATGCCCATAGACATGGGGAATAGCCTTCCCCAATATCCCCTTTCTGGTCCCCACCAAATCCGTTTCTGCCCATAGCAGTGTTCGCCAACACTGCCACTGGATCAAGGCCCACTGGCCCAACCACTAAGTCCCACGGTCTTCTGGGACTTCCTCTTCACATAACCGTATCCTTGGTCTCTAAACTATAGGATAGCTCTTCTTCCTTTTCACAGTCTGGGACCTTGGGGCAACATTTCAGAACACCGTGGCCTTACGCAAGCCTCGTGGGTACTCTCCCCGCCTTCCGCCTGTGGGTGCTCTAGCTGTGGGCTTAGAGCGAGTTTCCGTTGAGCCACACTGTTAGGGCGTGGCCACCGAGAGAGTGAGAGAGAGAGAGGGAATATTCTGGTCCTCAGAATATTCCCCATCTTCCTTGTATAAAACCCTTGCCTCACAAGGGCAAGGGGGGGCATTTTTGCAAAGAGCAGTGAAGCATTTCTCGTGTTTGAGCGAGCGTTGGGGGAGGCGCCCCTCCTTCCCCCAACAAATGGTGAACCCGGCATGACACGTAGGACTTTCTAAAGCGTCATTTCTCTCTTTTCATTTGGCCGCAGAGTTTGGGAAGGAATTCCTTGTTCATTTTGCGGTGGTTTTCTTTGATCTTGAGTGTGTTGGATAGGTCTGGAGCTCCTCTTTCCAGCAAGGTATGGCGCTCATCAAGCCGTGCAGTATTTGAAGAGATACAACGTTTCTTGGCTCGGTTGGATGAGCATTTTGGGGTTTTCACTTTCTCGCTTGGATCCTCGGCCGAATTTCTCAAGGTAGTGCATTTGGGCTTGTAGATCTGGCCTAGATCTATGAGTAGTGGTAGTTCTTGGCACTAGATTTGGGAGAATTGACGGCATGCAAAAGGATTTTCTTCTCCGGCTAGATTGGGTTATCTTTGTGGTAGGAATTCATGCTCCTCCAGGCTTGGTTTTGGATGCCATTTATTTCTAGAGGTGCTCCTAGTCCTAGGCTTTCGAGAAGTACCAACAGCGCCTTAGTGTCCATCTACATCATGGACATGCACATGTTTTTCCATAATGTTGGCGTTTTGGGCTACCTCTTCGCGGATTTCAGGGAATATTGAGGCAGTTTCTTCCCAAATTCTTGCGATATAAGGTAGAAGGGGCTGAGCTCTTTCCAACGAGCCCACCAGCAATCAAAATGGAGAAGGATCGAGACTAGAGGACTCATTTTTCTCTTTTGGGTTAAACTTCGTTGGGGGTTCCTTGGGAACGAAGCAATCTTCAAGGAACAGGTAACCGTAGGAACAGGAACAGGAGGAGCAGGAACAAGAGTTGGCGTAGAAACAGGGACAATAGGAATAGGCACAGGGATAGGAGTTGGTGTTGGAGCAAGCGCAGGAGTAGGAGCGAGAGTAGGGGTTACCGGTTACAGGTCACAGGTCCTCGGTTATCGGCTACCGACTACTCCCGCGGCTACTCCAGTGGCTGCTCCAGCGACTACCCCGGTTACCGGCTACCGGCTACTCCAGTGGCTACTCCAGCGGCTACTCTAGTGGCTCCTCCAGCGGCTACTCCAGTGGCTACTTCGGCAGTCGGGTCAAAGGCATTTTGAGCAACTTCAGCACTAGCCTACAGTCTTCTTGCTCCTGTCAACCCAGTTGCCTTGACCGGGCATTTGCAGTGTTCAGGGTATTTGATGCCGGTACAAACTAGACGTACGACGAATTGGCACCCTTTCATCATACCTCAAGGCCCTAAGGTACGGAGTAAACTTTCCAACATCCAAAGGCAGCTTAGGTACGACACTGCACCTTCTCGGGCTGAGTCCTCTTCCTCCTTGACAGATTCCAGTGACTTAGATCTACGAGCTATGGCGCAGCCACCCTTAGCTCGACCTCAGCTCCATGTTCTGCAGAAGGGGAGTGATCTGCCGGTCTTTTCAGGTGTTGGAACAGTCTCTCCAACATTGCATATTAGTCGCTTTGATTACTACTGCACCACAAACATGATCGTCGACGATGATCATATGTGCCGCAACTTCCTGCAGTCTCTCGAAGGCAAAGCAGCAACTTGGGTAGATTCTCTCCTCCCAGAGGACCGGACAGACTTCCAGACACTACTTGCTTCTTTCAGAGAACGCTTCGTTGAAGAAAAACCCACAAATCGGCTACTTGTTGACCTTTTTTCGTTCCGACAGGGTGCTCACGAGACTATTCCTGACTACATCACATGCTTTCAAGCTTACTGGAAGCAGTGTTGGGATCGCAGAGTAGTCCAAGATGAGCAACAGGGGATCACAGCATTCACAGCAGGTCTGCGTGGGAACTTGCAGCGGAAACTTCTTAAGAAGACGTTCAGCTCTTGCCGTGAGGCATTTTCATTTGCCACAAAGCTGGAAAGAGAGCTTCTGGTTGACTTGGGGATTGCCAGAGTTGATTTTGACCAAGCCATCATCCCGTCAGAGTCACCTTGTGCCGCTATTCGCCCGTCCACATCAAAGCCTGTCGCTATTGAGCATACACCTCCGGCTCTTGAGAACTTTGCCAATGAGATGCGGCAGCTAAAGGAGATCATTCTTCCACAGCAATCACACCATGACAAACTACTCCAGGAGCTGGTGGAGTCCAGGAAAGAGGCCGCTACAGCTCGGGAACGCAGATTTAAGTCCCGTTGGTGCACTCACTGCGAGACAAACACACACAACACACAGCGCTGCTTCAAGCTTCACCCAGAGCTTCGGCCTCCATCTTCTCAACGTGTCCAACAACATCCCTTTGCTGATAACTCCACACAGCCTCAAGGTCCAGAGACATATCAGGAGCAGTTGGAGCGACAAGCAATTGAGGCAGCCCCTTCGTCAAGCAAAGGCAAGGCACCAGTCTCATCGGTCAACACGATTTTGGTAGCCGAGGAACTTTATAGGCAACAACAGCAAACCGCAGCCACTCGAGCCTAAGCAAAGAAGAAGGTAGCCACTCAGCCTACCATAGATCCCCCAGCGCCAGTGGAGAGCGACTCTCCGTTGGCATCAGGCCCAGTGACACAAAGGGTGGCTTGTAAACTCCCCTTCAAGTCACTCCTCTCTTCTCCTCCTGAGATCTCACCAGCAGATACTCCTGTTCCGGAGCCAGTTCTTCAACAGCTGGTTGACACTCCCGTCACCTTTTCGCTCCGAGACATGTTGTGTCTTATCCTGGGATTTGGCCAGCATTTGGAGGAGTTTGCACGGTCAGGACCACCAGAGAGCACTCTCAAGAGGACTTCTCAAGAGGTGCACATTGTCGATATGACAAGATATGGAGGAGATCCTGGTCTGTTCTTCGTCCCGGTGCAGATTGGTACTTCCTCTTGTAGGATGGATGCTTTGGTTGACTCCGGTTCTGGAAGCAACATTATCTCTCTCGAAGCTGCCCTTTCAGCACAGCTACAGATCACTGAGAGCTCCTCCATCGTGCTCAAAACCTTCGCCAACCATACCGTTCCTCCAGCAGGAATTTGCTGTGGTGTCAAGGTCTCTGTGCAAGGTGTTATTTCTGAGGTGGATTTCCTCGTGGTTGACTACCAACGTCTTGGAACGTCCTCTTTGAAGGACTCTATCATCCTTGGCCACTCATGGCAAGTCACAGCCCATTGCACCATTGATAGTGCACAAGGCAAGTTGGAAATTAGCGATGGAACCCATAGCGCCACCTTTCTCAACAACCACGGCAGAGTTCTTTCTCAGCAAGCCCAACAAGCTCGGACTAAGATGGCCTCCACACCATACTTTCCTCCCGAGCTCACAGAGGTTTTTCCTGAGTTGGCAGGGGCGTCAACCATCTATATGGCGGAAGCTTTTTCATGCAATGCGATTGATGCAGTTGGAGGTGAGTCAGGTAGCCCGAGTCATCTCTCAGCTTCACTCTCTTTATTTGAGAGTAAGGCCGAGCCTCTAGACAGGCCCTCTTTATTTGAGGGTGGGGCTTATAGGGTACAGGCCCCCATATCTAGCTTTTTAGAGTGTTTCTTGATAGAGGAAGGGCTCCTTGATTCGTTTCTTGCATGGGACCAACTTTCTCTTATGGATCTTGATGACACAGTCACCCCAGACCAAGCCCATCTTTCACAGGACATAGCTGAACTCAATTCTCCTCAGCAACTCTTTGAGGTGTTACACAGCCAGCATTTTCCTACTAAAATCACGGTAGCTGACGACTTCGAGCATATTTTGTCATGCTGTTTTTTGGAGACAGAAGATGACATCCAGTCACACAATTGGCAGGAAGAATCAAGCAAATCGGACGTGCTGCATGCGAGTTATAGCTCTTTGAGTTCTGAATTTCCTATTGTGGAGCCCCCGGTACAGATCCAAGGGTATTACACTGAAACTTTAGCACCAGACTTCGACTGGACTTTGGTGGAGGATCTCCCTTCGCTTGCGGAGTACCTGGCTGCAGTCCTTGCATTGGACATCGAGCGCTCAGAGCATCAGAAGCAAAGAGAACAACAAACAAAGACTCTGGATCCAACAACAACGTTCTTATTAGACTCACCAGAGACAGTCTTGCTGGATGTGGTGTCCCCAACATCTTTATTTGAGGAAGAGGACACTCCTATGATTACAGCTTATTTTGACGGTGCTTTCTGCCCCAAAAACCAGGCTGCCGGCATTGGAGTTTGGATGATTGATCCTGCAGAGAACAAAGTAGCCGACCTCTCTATCACTTTGCCAGCAACATCAGCTAATGAAGCAGAGTACTTGGCGGCCATCAGTGCCATGAAGCTGGCCACAGATCTCAAATTTAGGTGAGTCCATTTCGTTGGAGATGCGCAACTCATCATATGCCAACTTACTGGGGAATACCAAGTCCGCAAAGAGAACCTGAAAGAGCTATGGCAGCGGGCGGTCAACCTGAAGGATGAGTTCTCTGAGGTGTCTTTTCAAAGTGTCCCCCGTGAAGAAAAATTTTGGGCAGACAGGTTATCACACCAAGCAATCACCACGATGCGAGAAGCTAAAGGCACTCCCTGCTCTTCGGTTTCCAGGGTCAGGGAAGAATCAAAGATAGAGCCTCCTGAAACCAAGGTTTCTCCAGACTCCAGGGTTCATGCCGTTTTTCTAGGTGATGACAAGGACCTAGTCTTTATCGCCACATCGCTTGCTCCAACAAATGCAGCAAAGCTCTTGGATCTCCTTCACTGTTTCAAGGACGTGTTTGCTTGGGACTACAGCCAGCTCCCAGGAGTTCCCATGGACACAATCATGCACAGTATCGTGCTTTCAGAGTCAGCCAAACCAGTCTGTCAAGAAATGCGGCATTTCAGCCGGGCAGCTCACTCAGAGATGAAGTTGGAGATCGAGCGACTTCTGGCAGCCGGCTTTATTTACCCTTTGGAGAGCTCAGAGTGGGTGGCCAATCTCGTCCCTGCACGCAAGGCAAATGGAAAACTCCGCCTCTGCATTGATTTTCAAGACTTGAACAAGGCAACTGATAAAGATCACTTTCCAACTCCGTTTATCGATGCGATTGTGGATGAGATGGCTGGCCACCGATACTACTCTTTCATGGATGGCTTTTCAGGGTATAACCAGATCTTCATTCATCCAGATCTTACGGCCTTCCGGACACCTTGGGGCGTCTTTGCTTTCAATGTCCTCCCATTTGGCTTGTGTAATGCCAGAGCTACTTTTCAGCGCTTTATGACCCATGCCTTTCACGACTTGATTGGAGGTGCCTTGAGGGTGTATATGGATGATCTGTGCACGACCTCGGACTCCTTTGAGGATCACCTCATGCACTTGGAACAGATTTTCACTCGCTGCTGACACCACAGGTTTTCATTGAACCCGGCAAAGTGTAAATTCGGGGTAACCAAAGGCCGGTTACTGGGCTTTGATGTCTCTCAGGATGGGATCAAACCCCAGGTAGCCAAGGCTCAGGAGATTCTAGATCGGAACCCACCAACCAACTTGAAGCAGCTTTGCAGTTTCCTTGGGCAAATGGGTTTCTTTCGCCGTTTCATCCACAACTATGCTGCACGTTCATGGCCTCTGGTAGCTTTGCTACAACACAGTGTTCCATTTATCTGGGGTGAGTCCCAAAAACAAGCCTTTGAATCACTACAGCAGTCACTCCGCACGGCCCCGGTACTCCAACCACCAGAACGACAACTTCCTTTTGACATTTACATCACAACGGGTACAAAGGCTTTTGGAGTATGCCTTTGCCAATGTTCACAGCTTGGCAAGCCACCACATGCAACATATTATGCCTCACATTCGTTCAAGGAGACTGAAAAGAAATATGTGGATGCGGAAAAAGAAGCAGTGGCTGTTGTTTACACCTTGGAGCGATTTCGTCACTTTCTCGCTGGAGCCCGTATCCATTTCCATGTCTATTTTAATGTGCTAACCTTTCTTTTACAGCGACCGGTTCATAGTCCTCGTACTTTATCTTGGATTGTGACCATCCAAGAGTTCCAACCAACTTTTCACATGTGGCGGAAGCGTGTGATGGATCCAAGCGAGTTCCTGGTTGCTGAAGCTACCTCCTTTGTGGTCCCAGCAGCTCTCCCAGCAGCATTACAGGATGTTGCGGTGTACCTGGATTCAGGTCAATTCCCAGCAAATTCCTCACCAATACAACAAAAGGCGTTGGAAATCCGAGCACGGGGGTTTTGCCTTCTTGATGGACACCTTTACAGGAGGACTTCTCAGGAAGTTTTGTTGCGGTGTGTGGGGGAACACGAGGTCCCTGAGCTCCTTCGCGCTTTCCACTCTTGTGCGGGGCATTTCTCGGGACGGGTTACAGCACAACTCCTCTTGCGCCATGGCTACTTTTGGCCTCGGATTCACCAGGACAGCTTGGCCTATGCCAAGGCATGTGAGCAGTGCCAACGGTTCAACCCCCGGAGCCATGTTCCACGTCTTCCTTTTCAGCTCATCACTTCTCCAGGTCCCTTTTTCCAGTGGGGACTTGACTTCGTTGGCCCGATCAACCCACCGAGCTCAAAAGGACAGCGATACATCATCGTGGCGACGGACTATTTCACAAAATGGGTCAAGGCCACCCCTTTGCGACAGGCAGATCAGCAGTCTACAGCAAAGTTTGTCTACGAGTACATCATTTGCCGATTTGGAGTTCCTGCTGTTTTGGTTTCCGATCGTGGCAGCGGCTTCCTTGGACAGGTGATGCAGCATCTTCTCCAGCAACTGCAGGTCAAGCATGTGAAAAGCAGCAGCTATTATCCGGAGTGCAATGGCCAGGCAGAGTCCAGCAACAAAATATTAAAGACAGTCATCTCAAAGCTTGTGGAGGATCACCCAAGGCGTTGGCACAAGCACTTGGTTACGGCGTTGTGGGCCTTTCGGACGTCCTTCAAGACATCCATCTCTGCGACCCCATTCTCCCTTGTCTATGGGACAGAGGCCGTGCTCCCAGTGGAGATCCAGGTGCCATCACTCTCACTTTCACTTCAATACGCAGCAGCGATGCAGCTTAGCGATGAGGACAAGCTTCATGCACGTAACTTGGAGGTTCTTGCCTTGGAAGAACAGCGACAATCCATGACTGAACATCTCCTTCGAGGCAAGCAGAAGATTAAGTCAGTCATCGATCACCAGCAGTCTGCCGAACCATTCAAGGATGGCGATCTCGTTCTACTCAAGGAGTTCACGCCACCTTTGAAATTCTCCCCTCGCTGGACCGGCCCCTACTTTGTCCAGCGACACATTGGAGGTGGAGCATACGTGCTAGTTGATGCTAAGGGATGTGAGCTCCCACACGCTCACAATCACTCTCATTTCAAATGCTTCATCCGGTGAGGCGTTCCTCTTCTCTTCTTTTTCTTTTTCTTTCTCTTCCTTTCTTTCACTTTACTTTCGTGGCTACTTTTCTTACTTTCAGAGGATGTTTCTCCATTGGACAATGGCCCATGCCTTGGATTTTGTGCTCAGGCTGCATTGCCATTTGTATGGAGGTTCCTCGCTTGGCTCAGTCTATGTTCCAGGTTCTTTGGCCCTTCCTTTATCATTACTATACCCTGCACATTTCCCACACTCATTCCATATCATCTACACTCACAGTTCCATCACCAATCACTTCCAACAGCGTTGCCCGCGCTTATCTCTAGATGCCCATCTTGCATCTTTCATTCTTTCACCATCATTCCCATCTCCATTTGAGGTCACATTTACACCATACCACGGACGCACATACATGCACCAGCAGCAAAAGACACCACCTCATTTGGACGTGCCATGTCCAAGATGTCCTTACGACCATTTGCCGACAACGCACTAGCTTTTCTGGAGCGACTTTCTTCCAACCAGGTGAACCTGTTCACTCAAGGCACCTAGGTGGATCTTTACGCGAGGCCACAGAAGCCGAAGCCACTTTCTTCTGCTCCAGCACTCAGTGGACACATGCCACCTCTCTTTACTGGCAACCCAGTGACTATGCCGTCCTTTTCAGCTGCTGACTTCTTCAGTCCGACACATCAGACTAGCCACCTTCTCAGAGAGCCACCACCATCTCAGCGCTCCACCATGGAGCTGGCGCAGGAGTAGGAGCGAGAGCAGGTGGTTACCAGTTATTGGTTACAGGTACCCGGCTACCGGTTATCGGTTACCGGCTACTCCGAGTGGTCAGTGTTTACTCTACGGGCCAACGGTTATCAATGGCTACCACTTCCAAGTGCCACCACCATCTCGGCGCTCCACCATATCACTCCATCTTTCATCATTTCCACACTTACCACCCTTGGGCAACGCATCCCCTCTTCTACCTCTCTTTCTTTCTCGATTTCGGCCAATCCTTGGAGCATACCGGAAGTCATCAAGAGGTTGCATTTGCATATTACACTTTCCTGAGCCGAAATCCAGGTACGGGTTAAGTTCTTTGGGTACTCACGTTCTTTTTCCTCTATTTTCCTCCTCTTTTCACACTTTTTCTACACTTTTCTTCAACTTCAGGGTCCAGTTTGACTACAGAGTTTCCCACCGGGTTTTCTCCTTGTCTCCAAAATTCTCACCTACCTTTTTTTTTTCTTTCTTTTCCACTCTGTTTTCTAGAGTTTCTACTATTTCACGCAGTTACCAGCACTTGGCATCAGTAGAAAACGTACACTCTACACTCTTCGGAGGGTTCTCGCGCATCTGGAGCCAGCGCGATCCACCGTGGTCACATGTTAGGGCGTGGCCACCGAGAGAGTGAGAGAGAGAGAGGGAATATTCTGGTCCTCAGAATATTCCCCATCTTCCTTGTATAAAACCCTTGCCTCACAAGGGCGAGGGGGGGCATTTTTGCAGAGAGCAGTGAAGCATTTCTCGTGTTTGAGCAAGCATTGGGGGAGGCGCCCCTCCTTCCCCCAACAACACCAGGTATCCAAGTAAGTAGTGCCACCCACACTTGGACTGGGAGCATCAGCCAGTCGATCTCCCGGGGGAACTAAAGCCAGCTCTTGAACACTTCACCAAGCTACCCCGCTTGTTGGTCCGTGTTCACTCTAGTCTTGGACTTCCCAGTAAGCAGTTCATCACCCAACACTGGGTATAGCCTTCCTGGGCCAAACTAACCTTTCCTGGCAAAACTAGCCTTTCTTGGCCAAACTGGCTCCATTGCAGTCCTCCCCCTTATTATACTTTTGGAGCTCACCAAACCCCCCAGGGTCTAGGAGACGAACGCTTTGGGCTTTCACCCTCTCAGACTCAAACTCGGACTCGGACTCGGACTCGAACTTGGCCTCGGTCTCGGTCTCGGTCCTAGTCCCGATCTCGGTCTCGGTCTTAGTCCCGGTCTCGGTCCCGGTCTCGGTCTCGGTCCCCGTCTTGGTCTCGACCTCGAACTCCATCTCGGGTCCTTCTCGGACTCCATCTCAAATTCAATCTCGGGTCCATCTCGGACTCCATCTCGGGTCCTTTTGGGTCCCTTTTTTTAGAGCCTCGCTTATTGCTCGCTTCGTGCTCATTCCTCGATGAAACGTGTATGTACATTCCCCAATGTCCCGTAGGGACTAATACAAAAACTGGGCATGCTGCCCAAAGCTCATGCTACCTAGTGGTGATCTCCCTCATCTAAAGTGAGACTAGGCCTGCAGTAGAAGCGGCTGCGGTCGTCTCCGTCGTATCACGTCCAGATCCATATCCCCCCTTCGTGCTGACCGCAAGATCGACTCCGGGGGGCGCCATCTCCAACGAACCTCCTTGTGATCTCCTCTACCAAAACATGGCAGCCATGCTTTTTGCCACTCCTCGTGCTCATTCCTCGAGTCCAAACGTGTTACGCTCGTTTAGCTTTCGCTTCGGCCACTACCACGTGGTGCCCTTCCGGCTCCACTTTGGAGCCTAGGGATTTTGCACTGGGACAAGGCCTATAGGCTTGACCACTAAGTCCCACTGTCCTCTAGGACTTCCTCACCACATGACTATATTGTGAGACAACAATGTTGGCGAATATGGCCATAGACGGAAAAGGGACTTGGTGGGGATTGTAAAATGGATATTGGGGAAGGTTGTTCCCCATATCTCTGGGCATCCTAAGGATGCTAAGGAGTGGATCTAGGATGATCACTCATGGATAGATGGCACAGTTTTTGAGAGACAAGACTATGATACAGGTGGTGTTGAACCACTAGTGTGACCAAGGCAAATAGGTATGGCCTTAGTGTAATGGGCTGATATGTCGGTGGTATCTTGGGGTGTCGGTCATAGGATCGGACATGTGGAACACTTGGACCAAGTGCAAAGGTTGAGTGGCATGGATGCCACTTTGGTGGCTTGCAGGCCCCAAGTCCTAAATTGGACTTATGGAGGTTGTGAATGAGACTCTTCCAAGTGGTCAAAAGTGTGGTTAAGTGATTAAAGTAGAATGGAAAAATTAGTCACTTACACTATCCCCCACCCCTCAAACTCAGACTTAGACTTGGTCTTGATCTCGGTCTCGGTCTCGGTCTCGATCTTGGTCTCAAAATCTATCTCAAACCCAGTCTCTGTCTTCATCCAGACTCCATCTTGAACTCCATCTTACACTCCATCTTGGATTTCATCTTAGACTCCATCTGAGACTCCATTTAAGACTTCATCTTGGACTCCATCTCAGACTCCTTCTCGGACTCCATCTTAGACTCTTTCTCAGACTCCATCTCAAACTCCTTCTCAAACTCCATCTTAGACTCTATCTTAGACTTCATCTCAGATCCATCTCGAACTCCTCGGACCACTTTTCAAACTCCATCTCAAACTCTATTCTGACACTTCCACATGTCATAATATTTACTATATATAAGTCCTTCCTGTGTCCCTTTTTAGAGACTCATTCATCAATCACTTCGTGCTTATTCCTTAAGCACGTCATTGGGAGTTCCACTCCCGCTCTCAATTTTCTGAATTGAAGCTTTTAATCCAAATGTTTTATGATCATTAGACTCTCACTTTGACCACTACCATATGGCTATAGCGCACCCTATTTATCTCCTTTTAAGCCAACTAAAAAAGGGGCAATTGCTTTATAAAAGAGTTCTTAATAACTATTTTATCCCTATTTATCCCTCAAAATTCCAAGGATCCACGGTGACGGTATATCCAATTTTTATCCCATGATCACATGCACTACACTCACCCCCCCTTGAGAGATGTCAATGTTCTCATTGACTATTGATTAACAACCCCTACTAAACCTAAGGGAACTCGCACCTTCATTTCCTCACTGAATCTACTAATCCTTCCATTATTTAGACTAGGTATTTCATGTGAGGCAACTAGTCATTCACCCATACTACAGTCTCATGATAAATACCTTCGTTCGTGGAATATACGCATGGATGTCTAATACATACAATTTGAAATTTAGGAGTAGGAATATACCATGCTCAAGGGTATATTATATTTTTAAGTAGCCACTAATCAATGGGAATCAAATCCGTGCTATTTGCTCTAATACCACATATAACACACCCTATCTCTCCCCTTAAGCCAGCTGAAAAAAGGGTAATTACTTAATGAAAGAGCCCTTAATGGGTATTTTATCCCCATTTATCCCCCAAAATTCCAAATATCCACAGTGATAGTATATCCAAATCTTATCTTATGATCACATGTGCTACAATGGCACACTTTTGGCTCCACTTTGGGTTTAGGGATTTATGTCTCATAATCGGGTCTAAGATGGAGTTCGAGACTAAGATTGAGACTCAAATCAAGACCAAGACCAAAATTAAGACTGGATCCAAGACCAAGACCGAGTTTGAGATCGAGTTTGAGTCCAAATCCAAATATTAATATGGGTTATGGGGTGAAAACCCAAGGCAATCGTCCCCTAAAGGGAGGGCACTGTAGGGGGTTCCAAAGGTATAGTAGAGAAAATGTGGGGGTTGGACTCTGGTGGAACCAATTTATCTAGGTTGGGAGGCCAGTGTGACCCAGGAAGGCTACACTCATATAGTGGTGATGATTTAACCACTTAGGAGTTTAATGTTAGAGTGAGCATAGATGGACAAGTGGGGTAATTTGGTGAAGTGTAACTCCCTCAAGAGATCAAATTGTTGATGTTCCCAATACAAGTGTGGGTTACCGACTTGGATACCTAGCATAGCTCATTAGAACCTCACTCTAGCACATAGCTGCCCAAAGGCAGAAGGTGGGGGGAGTACCCACAAAGCTCATGTTAAGCCACGGTCTTTTGAAATATCATCCCAAAGTCCTGGACTATGGAAAGGAAGAGGAGTAAGCCTCTTGTGTTGTGATCTAGGATACAATCATATGGTGAGAAAGTTTTAGGGTCAATGGGACTTAGTTGTCGAGCCTTCAGGCCCTAACAAAATAACAATATTGGTGAACATTGCCATAGGTAGAGAAGGACTTGGTCAGGATCTAAGAAGGGATAGGGGTGAAAGACTAATCAAACCATCTAGCTGGTGCCCTCATTAGGGAAGGGTGTTCCCCATGTCTCCAAGCATCCTAAGGATTCTAAGGTGTGGTTATGGAATGCCACTCATGGATGGATGACCCAGTCTTTGGGAAACAGGACTATGGTACAAGTGGTCTTGGACTACTAATAAGATAAAAGTGAATAGATATAACCTTAGCATAATGGATTGATATGTCAATGGTGCCTTCGGGTGTCTATAGTTGGATTAGACACATAGAGCACTTGGACCAAGTGCAAAGGCAGAGTGGCATAGAGGCCATTTATGAGGCTAGCAAGTCTTTAAGTCAGGAATAAAACTTATGGAGGTTGTGAATGGGACTCTTCTAAGTGTGGTTAAATGACTAAAATAAAAATGGAAAAATTAATCACTTACAATAATTTAGCATTAATAGACAAAATGTCTAGCCTCTTTAAATTATGTTATGCCTTTTAAAGTTCCTCACCACCCAACCACCCTATGCTAAAAAAAAGCTCTATTGCACTACCATTCCACTATGAACCCTAAGGGTAGGTTAATTTCCTTATCCTTAACCAAGTGCTCTTACATCCTCTTAATACACATGTGCGTCAAATATAGTTTTCTAAGTTGCCCATAAAGAATCCCTACTTATGGATTGAGCATTTTGGGATAATGGCCATATATTATAAATTATAGCACATATGATTATAGGATGAAATTTACTATCATCATGATGTGAGACACAAAATCCCTAGGCCCTAAAGTGGAGCCAGAAGGGCGCCACGTGGTAGTGGTCGAAGTGAAAGCCAAATGAGCGTAACACGTTTGGACTAAAAGCTCTGACTTGAAAGATTGAGAGCGGGAGTGGAACTCCGAACAAAGTGCTTGAGGAATGAGCACAAAGCGAGCAATAAATGAGGCTCTAAAAAGGGACCCAAAAGGACCAACACATGACACGTGGAAGAGTCTGAGATGGAGTCCGAGATGGACCCGAGTTGGAGTCCGAGGTGGAGTCCGAGATGGAGTCCGAGATGGACCCGAGTTGGAGTCCGAGGTGGAGTCCGAGGTGGAGTCCGAGATGGAGTCCGAGATGGACCCGAGTTGGAGTTTGAGGTGGACCCGAGATGGAGTCCAAGATGGACCCAAGATGAAGTCCGAGATGGAGTCCAAGATGGACCCGAGATGAAGTCCGAGATGGAGTCCGAGATGGACCCGAGATGGAGTCCGAGATGGAGTTCGAGATGGACCCAAGATGGAGTCCGAGATGGAGTCCGAGATGGAATCTAAGATGGAGTCTGAGAAGGACCCAAGATGGAGTCCGAGGTCAAGACCGAGACCGAGACCGAGACCGAGATCAGGACCGAGACCGAGACCGAGGCCGAGGCCAAGACCAAGCCCGATTCCGAGTCCGAGTCTAAGTCCGAGTCCAAGTCCGAGTTTGAGAGGGTGAAAGCCCAAAGCGTTTGTCTCCCAAACCCTGGGGGGTTTGGTGAGCTCCAAAAGTATAGTGAGGGGGAGGACTGTAGTGGAGCCAGTTTGGCCAGGAAAGGCCAGTTTGGCCCAGAAAGGCTGTACCCAATGTTGGGTGATGAGCTGCCCACTGGGAAGTCCAAGACTAGAGTGAACACGGATTGACAAGCGGGGTAGCTTGGTGAAGTGTTCAAGAGCCGGCTTTAGTTCCCCTGGGAGATCGACTGGCCAATGCTCTCAGTCCAAGTGTGGGTGGCACTACCTACTTGGATACCTGACATGGCTCAACGGAACCTCGCTCTAAGCCCATGGCTAGAGCACCTAAAGGTGGAATGTGGGGAGAGTACCCATGAGGCCCGCGTAGGGCCATGGTGTTCCGAAATGTTGTCCCAAAGTCCCGGACTGTGGAAAGGAAGAGGAGTAGCCCTCTGGTGTGGTGACCAAGGACACAGTCACACAATGAGGAAGTCTTAGAAGACAGTGGGACTTAGTGGTCGGGCCCATGGGCCTTGATCCAGTGGTAGTGTGGGCGAACACGGCCAAGGACAGAAAGGGACTTGATGGGGATCAAAAAGGAGATATTGGGGAAGGTTATTCCCTATGTCTGCGGGCATCCTAAGGATGCTAAAGAGTGGATCTGGGATGACCACTCATGGATAAATGGCCTAGTCTTGGAGAGATGGGATTGCAATGCAGGTGGTGTTGAACCACCGATATGACCAAGGTGATTGGGCATGGCCTAGCGTAACAGACTGGTATATTGGTGGTGCCTTGGGGTGTCGGTCATGGGACCGGACACGTGGAGCATTTGGACCAAGTGCAAAGGTTGAGTGGCATAGATGCCATTCTCAGAGCTAGCAAGCCCCAAGTCCTGAGTGCGACTTATAAAGGTTGTGAATGAGATTCTTCCAAGTGGTCGGAGGTGCGGTTAAGTGACTAAAGTAGAATGGAAAATTTAGTCACTTACACATGAATCTTTAAAACCTTAGAAGATAAATAGGGATAAAATAGTTACTAAGGGATCTTTCATTAAACACTTACCCCTATTTTGGTTGATTTAGAATAAAAGAGATAAATGTCCCTTTGGTATGAGGATATTAACATGTCTAAATGGGGGTGGATTTAATATGGAAATAAAGGTGTTGATTCCCCTTAGCATGAGGATATTAACATTCTAAAAGGGAGATGAGTGTAACATATATAATTATGGGATGAGATTTTAACATATTGCTATTATGAATCCTTATAATTTTGGGAATGGGGATAAAATAGTGATTAAAAGTTTTTCTCAAGCTTCAAGATACAATAGATGGAATGATGTTACTAAGTTTCAAAATACAATAGATGGGATGATGTTGCCAAGCTTCAAGAGTTTCCTCCCTATTTTCAAAGAAATGTTGCACTATGATTAACACTATCTCCAAATCCATCATCCAATTTGTCTTATATGGTTTTCAATAAGATTTTCTACCCCATACAAATGAGGTTGCCTCTATGGATGATTTCTTGAAATTGTGGCAACAATATGATAAGATGGCAAATTAATTTGGAAAACAAGTTAAGGATTTGCTTGTTTGTATGGATCCTAACATGTATAAGCCCATCAAATAAAATTGTTTTATCAATGTTTGCAGTTCTATTGGACCTTTGTGAGAGGATATTATGCTACCACTTTCGATAATGGCATTATTATTGCTCACAGAGTGAAGGAAAGCTTTGGTATTATGCTGTTTTATTCTCTAAAACTTTCATATATACCTCCTCTAACTGATTCTATGGCTCCTACATATGTTGATCCCACCTCAACTATAATAATTAAGATTTTGGTGGTGTGGTAGTTATGGAATGGCCTTAAATCCCACACTATAGAATATTCTTAGAATATTCCTATGGTTCATGTCATTTTCCCCTCCCTTATGACCTAGCCACATATGGCAGCCTCAAAAAGTTAAATGAGCCTCATATGAAGGGAGTCCAAGGCAATATAGCCATGGAGAAAAGATGTGCAAACAGCAACATCAACGTTGCGACAAACAGCCATGAAAGAAAAAAAGCAAAATAACATGACAATATGGTCATAGAAACAAAAGAATAAAAACAAAATAAATAGCTCAAATTATATAGTAATACAGCTATAGAACTCAATCCTCCCTTTCCTTAGGAATGTCATCCAAGTCATAACCAAAACTTGGAAACACTCTTTTCATATCATCCTCAGTTTCTTATGTAGCTTCGTCCATAGAATAACCATTTCACTAAACTAACAACTCTCTAATTATTTTTTGGCATATTTTCATCAATATTTAAGCAAAAATATTGGTCAAACCAGCCTTCTCACAATCAATCTCTAGGACCTGGATAATGCATTGATCCATGATATCACTAGAGTGCAAACACACTTTAAGCTTGCTCACATGGAATGTTAGATGAATCTTCAAACTAGTTGGCAAGTCCAAAGTGTATACAAGATCTCCCACACACTATAAAATTGTCCAAGGCCCACAATATCGTGGAGACAACCTCCTTTCAAAAAACCATTGTGCATGTTAGGCGCCAGCTTTGACTACGTGGTCAACGTCGGTCAAAGGGAGGCTCAAGGGTATATTAAGGCATGTTAGGGTAAGGGACTTAACCTACCCTAGGGCTCACAGTGGAGCGGCGGCGCAGTGGAGCTTTTGAGGTAGCTCGGGGGTGGTTGGGTGGTGAGGAACCTCAAGAGGTGGCGTAGCATAGTCTAGGGCAACGAGATCTTTGTCTTTTTGCGCCGGATCATAACATTGGTATCAGAGGATTGGTTGCGATGGCCGACCAAGCTGAACGCTGGAATCCTATCATCGATGGTGGTGCCGACGATGGTGCCGACGAAGCTGCGGAGATTTGGACCATTCAAGATGTGGTTCATGAGCTGCGAGCCCTTAATAAAAATCAGCAAGAGATGCAAGACGAGATGCATGGCATGATGGATACCATGCGTGGGCGTGTTGAGGCACTCGAGGCTGGACGGGGTAGCACTCCAAGTAAGCCTTCTTTGGTAGATCGACTCAAGATTCCAACCTTTTCCGGTGATGGTGGTGTGGACGAGTGTCTTGCTTGGCTAGCCAATGTGAAGAAGTTTTTGGCTGCTAGAGGAACTCCAGATGCAGAGGCTTTAGTGGCTATTCCGATGGTTTTGCGTGATGCGGGTCTTCGATGGTGGAATTGGCTTGAGGAGTCCCGTGTTGCGGATAAGAAATCACCAGTATCTACCATGGATGAGTTTGAGGCTGCTTTCCGTTTACGTTTTGCCCCTCATTACGACGTGGAGAATGCTCGTACAGAACTTCGCCATTTCCAGCAAGGGAAAATGACGCTTGGGGATTATATTGAGAAGCTTACTCGCTTGATTAGTCGTGTTCCAACGAAGGATCCAGATCAGAACAAATCCTACTTCATTGATGGCCTACATAGTGAGAGCATGCGGCAACACTTGCGTCATTCTCAGCCTACAAAGAGTTTGGAGGAGCTCTTTGATGCGGCTCGTCGACTTGATAATGACAAGCACAAGTCTCGCAAGCGTTCGCGGAGTCCTTCTGTCGAGAATCGTCGTGATGATTGCCGTGGACACAAGGATGGGAACAAGCATCACAAGTTGAAGTCGGTGGTGACTACCTCGGATGCAAAGGGGTCCAAGAAGCAGAAGTTCTTTGTGAAGAATTATAGACAGGGTTGTCATCATTGCGGCGAACTTGGACACTACAAGGCTGATTGTCCGCAGTTGAAGAACAAGCAGCAGGACAAGAAGAATGGCCAATCTTCTTCTCACGGTAAGTCCGATACTAAAAAGTTGCAAACTTTGCAGCGTGAGGAGGAGGAGAACGACCATTCCGGTCGGAGGAAGCGACTTTCGATCGTTGCTCGTCAGCTCAACTGTGTGTGGAACAAGATGGAGCTTGAGGATACGCGTGAATCAGCTTTAATGCTGGAGGGCATGTTCCGTGGCAATCCAGTGCAGATTTTACTGGATAGTGGGAGCGATGACAACTTTGTTTCGGCAAAGTTTGTTGCGGAGCATCGCCTGAACACACGTGGAGTTCTTCCATACACAGTGGAAGGTGCAGCTACCTCTGCTCAGCATTTCGATGCTTGTGTCGAGGGGCTGGAAGTGTTGGTTGGCAAAACCACACTTGTGGAGACTTTTTATCTCGCGGATATCCATCATGTGGATCTCATTCTTGGGATGCCATGGTTGGTGAAGGTGGATCCAGAGATAAAGTGGAGCATTAAGCGTATCTCGCTGGAGTATGGTGGAGTTAAAGATGTGTGGTTTGGCGAGGGCGTTCAACCACTAGTTGTTATGCTCTCTGCTACATCTTTGAAGCGGGCTTGTCGTAATGGAAAAGCACTTTCGAGTTACTTGCTGTTTGTTCGTGACTTGGGTGACCAAGGCACGTGTGGGGGAGAAGCAGCAGTACGGGATGTACTCGACGAGTTTTTTGATGTTTTTCCATCTGAACTTCCTCATGGATTGCCTCCATTACGAGGTGTGGAGCATGGAATTACATTGGAGCCGGGGACGCGGCCAATTTACCGGCGTCCATTTCGGTTAAGTTATGCGGAGGAGCAAGAAGTTCAGCGACAAGTCAAGGAGTTACTTGAGTTTGGATTTATTCAGCCAAGTAAGTCTCCGTTTGGTGCTCCGGTCTTGCTTGTGAAGAAGAAGGACGGTTCAATGCGGATGTGTATTGACTACCGTGCTTTAAACAAGAAGACAGTGAAGGACAAGATGCCGATGCCACGTGTGGATGATATCCTAGACAAGCTTGGTGAAGCACGAGTGTTTACCAAGATTGATCTGAGGAGTGGATATCATCAGATTGCAATGGATGATGCATCTATCTCCAAGACGGCATTCAACACAAGCTTCGGACATTTTGAGTTTACAGTTATGCCATTTGGTTTGACGAATGCACCGGCCACATTTACTCGGTTGATGACGGAGGTCTTTGGGCGTTATCTTCATGAGTTTGTGGAGATTTTCTTGGACGATATTCTTGTTTTTAGCAAGAATATGGAGGAGCATAGGGTGCATTTGCGCAAGGTTCTTTTGTTACTTCGAGACAGCAAACTTTATGCGAAGAAGAGCAAATGTGAATTTGCAAAGTCGGAGGTGGAATATCTAGGCCATATTGTGACATCTAAGGGTGTCAAGACGGATCCAAGGAAGGTGGCTGTGGTGGAAAACTGGCCTACACCGACTACAGTGGCCGAGTTGCGCAGTTTTCTTGGTATGGCTAGTTACTACCGATGTTTCCAGCATAAGTTTGCAGAGGTGGCTATTCCATTGACGCGGTTGTTACGCAAGAATGTGCCATTCGAGTGGAAGACGCCACAAGAGGAGAGTTTTGTGGCGCTGAAACGATTGTTGATCAAGGCTCCAGTGCTTCGCATTGCTGATCCATCGAAACCTTACGAGGTGACATGCGATGCGAGTGGTTATGCACTGGGAGGAGTTCTCATGCAAGAGGGACAGCCTATTGCATATGAGAGTCGAACTTTGAATTCCACGGAGCAACGCTATTCCACATATGAGCAAGAGTTACTCTCTATTGTTCATGCTTTGCGGACGTGGCGGCACTATCTTTATGGTGCAGTGTTCGTGGTGTTGACAGATCACAAACCACTTGTGTATCTTTTCACACAGAAGGAGTTGAACACTAGGCAAGCTCGTTGGATGGTCAAACTCATGGAGTTTGGGGAGTTTCCTATTGAGCATCGTCCGGGAAAATCAAATGTGGTGGCGGATGCTTTATCTCGTGTTCGTCATGTGACGATGTTACGAACACGATTTTGTCATCATTTGAGTAAGGTGGTCAGCGAGTTTGGGCAGTTGGTTGAGCATGCTCAGGCTCAGGATGCTGAGGTGGCCTCTTTGCGAGACCAGATGGAAGCTCCTTTCTCATTGGTGGATGGGATTCTCTACTACAATGGCCGTGTCTATTTGCCACGGGTGGATGCGTTAATTACTCAAGTTTTATTCCACTATCATGATCGTCCAGAGGCCGGTCATTTTGGGGGGAAGAAGACGTATGAGTTGATTAAGCGCAACTTTTATTGGAGGAATATGAAGGCTGATATCCTCAAGTATTGTAAATCATGCGAGCTTTGTCAGCGGGTTAAGGTGCCACGGGAGAAGCCGGGGGGACTTTTGCAACCTTTACCTATTCCTCAGAGCCGTTGGTGTAGTATCTCTATGGACTTCATCACTTGTTTGCCACGAACACAGAGGCAAAAGGAGCAAGTATGGGTCATAGTAGATCGGTTGACGAAGTATGTGCGGTTGTTGGCTCTTCGGAAGACTGTCACTGCCTCAGACTTGGCTGCGGTTTACTTGGAGAAGGTTTTTCCTGATTTTGGTTTGCCGGAGGACATCATTAGTGATCGAGATTCAAAGTTCACCAGTGGATTTTGGAAAAGCTTTGCAAAGGCTATGCAAGTGACTTTGAAACTCTCGAGTGGAGATCATCCTCAGATGGATGGGCAAACTGAGCGTGTGAATCAGGTGGTGGAGGATATGCTACGTTGTAGCATTGGTCAAAGGCAAGGACAGTGGGATTTATATCTTCCGTTGGTGCAATTTGCTTACAACAATAGCCAACACAGTGGAACCAAGCTAAGTCCTTACTTTGCGATGTTTGGAAGGCATCCTCGAACAGCGGTGGAGTTGGGATTGCATTTGAGTAAGGACGTTCAAGAAAAGCTTGATTCCGAGGCAACTGATCTGGCCACAGAACTTGATGAGATTCTGGTGGTATGCAAACGGAATTTGCAAGCAGCTCAGGATAGAGCGGAGAAGTTTGCTAATGAGCATCGCCAATTCCGGGAATATAAGGTGGGTGATCTCGTCTTCGTGCGAGTGATCTTTCCGTCAAGTGAGCGGCGGAACACCTTGGTGCCTTTACGGATAGGGAAGAGTGATAAACTCTCCCATCGATATGCTGGTCCATATGAAGTGCTGGAGCGCATTGGTAAAGCGGCTTATCGGGTGCGGCTGCCAGCTGGGGTGAAAATTCATCCGGTATTTTATGTCAGCCAGTTGAAAGGTGTACTATCTCGGAGTGACGGGCCCAATGCCTCCTTGATGTATACGGCTGTGGAAGATGGACCAGGAGCTTGAGCAGGATTCCCCAGAAAGGGTGATCACCGGTACAACTCGTCCTTGGGACAAGGACTTTGTTGGGGGGGAAGAATTGTTAGGCGCCAGTTTTGACTACGTGGTCAACGTCGGTCAAAGGGAGGCTCAAGGGTATATTAAGGCATGTTAGGGTAAGGGACTTAACCTACCCTAGGGCTCACAGTGGAGCGGCGGCGCAGTGGAGCTTTTGAGGTAGCTCGGGGGTGGTTGGGTGGTGAGGAACCTCAAGAGGTGGCGTAGCATAGTCTAGGGCAACGAGATCTTTGTCTTTTTGCGCCGGATCATAACAGTGCATTTGACAGCTTAAAGAAAACTTTATGACCAACTTTGTACTCTTGATGACGACAATGCTCATTAGGCAATCTTTTGTCTCGATCTTGAGCTTGCCTCATATTCAACTTTGCCAACTTAAGCTTATCTTGCGTATTCTCCAGGAAATCACAAGCATGAAGCTCTGATACTAAATGTAGCACACGTGGTTTTGACCCTTTATCCTATGGTGATTTACCATAGGATAACACCACGAAGTGGAACCTAAACCCTCTTTATGCCATGTGACACATGCCACATGTCATATGCCATGTGTCCAAAGGACAGTGGTGTGGAACCTAAGGTTCAAGGCCTTGGGCCATTGAACGAAGGAACAGTGCCAAACTCCCAAACATGAAGCCAAGGAGTGTCGAAACCGAACCACGGAGCAACTCTCGAGCATACAGCCCAAGGAGTGAAGGGACAAGAGCCCGGAGCGACTTAGAACAGTTCTAGAGCAACCACCATCCCAATGCTAGGACCAGCATGCAAAACGGAGCCAAATAGAGTCTGGCACTATTTTGGCATACCGGTGGCCTAACGTGAGGACATGGATACTCCACCAGCTAGCATGGAATGGAACTTGGGCTTAAACCCAAGCCGGATGCAAAACAAGGATAGGCACGCAAGCAAGAGCTAAACTATGCCTCAGGTTGGTCGGCCATGCCCGACCTACCCACTATCCCTACTATACATTTGGAACCCCCCACAGCCCCTTCTATATGGAATGGTGTTAGATTGCGAATTTGGACACGAGACGAACACCATTGTGTTCAGGCCGATCTCTACATTCCATAGACATGCCATATGAGCAAATCTAGACACTTTCCATAAATAGCATTTAGGTCCGAAATGGGACTAACATAAAGGGCATGATAGCGACAGTGTTTGGTAGACATGGTAAGCTATCATCTAGCGATATTGAGGGACTAGTCTCAATACATGGGGGTTCTTGATACTAGCAAGTGCAAGTGAAAACTCCTGAAATCTCTAAACTGGGAGGGAAACATCCACACAAGATCTTCCTAGGAGTTTCAAATCTAAACTAGTCCCTAAATCTAAAACTACACTACGAGAAGAATGCACTTACTTGCTTGTGCCAAACCAAGTAGAGACTGTGAACATGTGCTTGAAGGTGCTAGTCCCACGCCTTTGATCCCTTGAAGGCGGTGGGTAAGTAAGACATTGCCATTGCCATGAAGAGCCAAAGAGATAGGCAGAATGACAATGTATTGCAATATATTTTGTATTAATACAATCCTAACCTTGAACCTTTCAAGTTTACTTTCTTAAGCTTGAATCCTTGAGCTTTTCTTTTTCTCCCTTCCCCACTCTCCCACGACTGCCTTGTGCTACGTCCCGCAGTCACTGCTCCATCGCTGCATCATGGGTAGTCGTTCCCTCATGTGGTTCCTCCTCCTCTTCCTCCTCTTCATAAGTCTGAGCTGCTTCCTCGAGTGCATGAATTCTTTCTTTTGTTGCGAGCAGCTCCTTGTTGAGCCTTGCATTTTCCTACTCAAGATGTTGTTATGTCCAAGCTTATATAGTTTGCCTCCCACGACTGAATATCGTCGTGTCCTCAAGACGAATTGTTTTCTTTGATCATTTGTGAAGTAGTGATTTGGAATCTTGGTTGTCGTCAAGAACTTGTAAATATCTTGGAGCATGCCTTGAGTTGTGACCTTAAAAAGTTGTGAATCAGGTAAGTCATCGTTAGTTTTCGTGACTTGTTCCCCTGTGGTAAATCGACTAAGATGATCAGCCTGTGTATGTTGTTTGCCTGGCTTGTGAATAATCTCAAAGTTGAATTCTTGAAGTAGAAGAAACCATCTCGCGATTCTTCCAGTGAGTATTGTCTTGTTGAGTAAGTGTAAGAGCACTTGGTGATCAACCATGATCTTGACTTTGTTTGAAAGGAGGTAATGTCGAAATTTGGTGAGTGCATAGACCATTCCTAATACCTCTTTTTCTGTGGTTGTATAGTTCATCTCTGGCGGGGAAAGTCTGCGGCTTGCATAGTATATTGGATGGTCTCTATTATCAGCTTTTCTCTGGCAAAGTATAGCTCCAAGTGCATAATCAGATGCATGTACTTGTACAATGAATTCCTATGTCCAATCTGGTTGAACCAGTATGGGGGCTTTTGTAAGCTTATCCTTAAGTGTGTCAAAGGCCAATTGGCAATCTTGTGTCCATGCGTAAACTTGAGATTTCTTCAGTAGCTCTGTGAGCGGTTTAGCAATCTTTGCATAGTCTTGAATAAAACGTCTATGGTAACCCATTTTTCCGAGAAATCTTCGCAAACTTAAATCCATGGGTGGAGTCATTTTGACGATAACCTCTGTTTTTGCTTTGTCAATGAGAATTCCGTCTTTACAAACGACATGGCCAAGGAATATTCCTGATTTGACAAAGAAAATACACTTTTTTGGATTAAGTGCAACTTGGTTTTGTCGACATTTAATGAAACACTTTTCTAAGTATTCAAGCTGTTTTTCTTTTGCTCCAAAAATGCTGAAGTCATCCATGAAGTCGTGCATAAAATCAGTCAAGTATTCTTGAAAGGTGTCGGTAATTATCCGTTGAAAAGTAAATGGTGCATTCGTTAATCTGAATGGCATTCGGGAGTATGCATATGCGCCCCATGGACTTATGAAGGCAGTCTTGTATTGATCTTCGGGCGCTATGTGAACTTGATTATATCCCGAAAATCCGTCGAGGAACGAGTACATCTCATGTCCTGCAACTGCGTCGAGTATCTCGTCTGAGAATGGTATGGGAAATGAGTCTTTTTCCGTCACATCGTTCAACTTTTTGTAATTGACACAAATTCGCAATTTGCCGTTCTTTTTCGGGACGATAACCAATGGTGACAACCATTGTGCATTCTTGATGGGGTAAATAAATCTAGCATTTTATAATTTGTTGAGTTCTGTTTTGACTTTATCAGCAAAGTTTGGGTTCATGTGATAAGCTGTTTGCTTAATTGGTCGAGTTCCTAGTAGCAACTTTATGCGATGTGTACATAGTTCCGGTGGTATTCCCCTGAGATCTTTGTATGACCAGGCAAAAATGTCCTTGTAGGTTATGAGTAATTGTTGAGCTTTGATCTTGAAGTTTTTGTCAAGATTTGCAGCAATGATTATGTTGTGTGGATCTTCTTGAAGTCCGAGATTGAGTTCTTCAGTTTCTTCATTGAGGTTAATTCGGGGTGTAAAGTCGTCATTTCTAGTTTGTAGGGCTGGATTATCATCAATCTGAATATTGTATTCTTTAGATTGTAATTGTTCAGGCTTGAGAGTTGGCTTCTCGTTTTGTTGTTTTATCTTTAATCTTTGTTGATTTTGAGCGTGTAGCTTTGTAGAGTAGAGTGGTTGGTCCATCGAGTTTAAGTCGTGGTGCTGGTCTTGAGCCTATACTGGTAGTACATAGTGTATATCGATTTCTTGAAAAGCTCTTAGCTCCGGGTAAGCTTCAAGGAGTTTGGCTTCTTCAAGGTCCCTTGCCAAGGTTCTCGCCTATGGTACCAGCTCCTACTTGGT
>NW_003314291.1:1608428-1610769 GCF_000143415.4 Selaginella moellendorffii | reverse complement strand
CTCGATCTTTGACTTGGTCCCATCCGATGAACTCTTTGTCAGGCTTGAGAGTTGGCTTCTCGTTTTGTTGTTTTATCTTTAATCTTTGTTGATTTTGAGCGTGTAGCTTTGTAGAGTAGAGTGGTTGGTCCATCGAGTTTAAGTCGTGGTGCTGGTCTTGAGCCTATACTGGTAGTACATAGTGTAAATCGATTTCTTGAAAAGCTCGTAGCTCTGGGTAAGCTTCAAGGAGTTTGGCTTCTTCAAGGTCGTCCAAGCCTTCTTGCCAATTGTATTCTTGGGCTTGAATTGGTTGAAATCTTTTTAGAATTTTCCTGGTTGTAGTTGTAGCTATTTTCGTTTGTCCTTTGTCTAATTGTATACAAATTTCATGGTCCATCCAATATTGAGCATAAACTACTTTGTTTAGCCATGGTCTTCCAAGCAAGAGTTCGTAAGAGGATTCTTCAATTGGCATTTTTAATACCACGAAGTTGATCTTGAACTTGTGTCCTTTGATTCCAATGGTGATATCTCGTATTATGCCAGCTGGTCTTACAACATGTTGGTCTGCCATGTGGACATTGAAGGGAGCAGGTTGTATGGGTCCAAGTCCCATTGCTTTACATATACCATGCTCAATTATATTCACGCCCGAGCCTCCATCGAGTATTGCCCCATTGATTTGATTCTTGCCTATGTTGAGGTCAATACAAGGTACATTATCATCGTAATCTCCAGGTTGGATTTTTACATTATCCTCTTTCTCAAATTTAGATGGAAATTGCTTTTCTTGAGTGCAAGCATCAAGAATTTGTGGACAACAAATCTTAAGTATTTGGCTCTTAAGATATGGTGCTATTTGAAGTATTTGTTGTAAGGTTAATGTGATTCCGTGTTGCAGGATTTGTTCTGCAAGTGAGGTGTGCTCTTCTTCAGAGAAACTTGTTGTTTGTTGATCGTTGGATGGTTTGTCATGGTCTTCAATGACCTGTGGTTCTTGTTCCTGCAATTCAGCCTGAATTGCTTGAAGTATTTTCTTGTTTTTCTTCCATTCGGTTTCTGGGATAATTTCAACTTCATCATTGTAATCTTGTTCTTCCAAATTATCTAGTTGCTTGTATTGTTGTCTCGTGATAGTTCGTATTGCTGGTTCTTCAAAAGTTTGTGGTTTGTCAATTTCCACCTCAACATTCCATGCTGCTGGTGGTCTTGGCCTCAGAGCCTGATTGTTTACTCCTTGGTTATTTTCGCGATTTGCATTTTGGTAAGGTTGTCAAGGACGATTATCTTGCTGCGGTGCAGGTTGCTGGTTGTAATTGTAACCTTGAGCTTGGGGTGGTCTTTGATTATAATTCCGATATGGTTCTTGATCATAATTGTAATTTCGTGGGGGAGGACGTTGATAGTTGTCATGAGGTCCATCACGTTGCTGATATGTATTGTAGTTTCTTCCATAATTTCCAGTATAGTTGTTTGGTCTTTGATCTTGAGGGGGTATTCTATTGTAGTTGCTATTGTCTCGCTGGTAATAGTTTTGTCTTTGATTATACAAATTATCATCACGTTGATAATAATTGTTATATCTTGGAGGTTGATTTCGTGGTGGTCACGCATTTTGATTCCAGTTTCCTTGATATTGAGGATTGGGCTCTTGACGAGGAGCATTCTCGATTCTTGAAACTTCCATTGTATTCCTGTATCGGCATTTCTTGGCTGTATGGCCTTCTCTTTCACAAATTTGACACTTTGGAAGCTGTAATTTGCATTCTGAATATGTATGTCCCTTGTTTTTACACTTTGTACACCACACTCCTGCTTTGAGTTCGGTTTGTGAGATTTTCTTGATTATATCCTTCAAGTCTTGGTCTTTTGGTGTTTTCTTTTTTGTGTTAATGCGTATTTCTTCCTCTTCTTCATCATCTAAACTGTCATCGGTTTGTGAAGGTATAGCTTTTGTGAATTGCTTAAATCGCTTTTCCAATGTGAGGATTTCTTTGGAGAGTGTATCAACACTTTCATCATCTGGATTCTCTGTTGCAGTAGCAATTGCTACCATATTTCTATAGATTTCTTTTAGTCCTTGGATATAGGATAAGCTCTTTCCTTTATCTGTTATCAAATCCTTGCAGCGCTTTGCATGAAATTTAAATCTTTGAGTGTAGCTTGAATTCCTTCACGTGATTTTTGCTTGAAGTTTTTGATGATCTCATAGTGTTCTTTTGGAGTTCCACCGGTCTGGAATTGCTCCTTGAATTGTGTGACCTTTTCATCATGGGTCAAAGCATCATTGAGTGTATTATGCCAATCGAGTGCTTTTCCCTTAAGTGTGTATGGGAAAAGTATTTCCCGATGCATTTCC
>NW_003314291.1:1581278-1608248 GCF_000143415.4 Selaginella moellendorffii | reverse complement strand
GAGTAAAACTTTGGTACTATGTATTCGGCTTCTTCAAATGCCTCAAACTTTGGGGCGTCTTCACTATTTAGTTCTTTGTTATCTTTGGCTCAGTTGCTCGACTCGGCAACTTGAATTTCTTTATCCTCCTTGTCATACTTCTCTAATATCGTTTCTAAAATTTGTTGCTGTTGTTGTTCTAGTTTCTCTTTTTCTATCTCTTCCTTTTTCACTTCTCGATTCTTTTGTCGAAGATCTCTTTCTCGGATCTTGATTGGGTCTGGTTTATGTTTGTACATTCAGTTTGTTGAGTCTTCTCAACTTGAATGTTGAGGTAATGTTTTGCCTAAGTTGTCTGGAGTCAAATGTTGTTCTTCATAGATTGCAAAGTCAAGCTCTTACATCTTGAGTTTTCTGCAAGTTTGGTTTTGTTGCGAAGTCAAGCTCTTGTGTCTTGAATCTTCAATCGAGTTTTTCTTTCTCGATTCTTCCCGATTTTCTTCTCAAGGTCACTTTCCTGAGTCTAGCTTAGGAAAGGTCTTGTATTTGAAAAATCTGGTGGTGTAAATAAGTACGATTTTGTTTGTGGAAGGAGGTTGGTTGTGTCATAAATTGATCGAAATAGCTGTTCGCTAGTAAATTTGGATACTGCTCACCAACTTCGGGTGCAAGATATGCAAAAGATTGCAATTCTTTCTAGTAGTCCAATCTTGAACAATTGTTTTAATCTCTTACAATGTGTTGGTTGTTTTGGAATGCGAGCTCTCACTATGAGCTTTTGTGTTTCTCAGTCGTTGGTAATATTTGAAAATGCTAATTACAGCAATGGTTGTATTTTTAATGTCCTAATTCTCGTATGTTTCTAGTCTCTAATGACGTCCACACGTCACAGTATAGTTTCCAACAGATTCTTGTTGCTTTCAGCCTATGTGTGCGCGAATTAATCCAGCGCGCTTTTCTCTATGGTCGATTTCGTGATGGTGCATTTCCCTGATGCTGTTCTTGCCGGTGGTGTTCTACTTCCCTCTGTCATATAGCATGTTCTCTTTCACGATCAGAGTCGATCGCTTCACGAACTTCCCAAGGGATAGTCTCAATTAATACTCTTGCATTATAAGTTTGAAATCTTGATGCAGGATCTCCTAAAATACTTCTTAAAATATAGAGACTGCTTGGACGCACTCTTCTTTGTTGGTTGCGAGTGATATGTAGCTCTAGGCTGGGGTTTCGACGTTGGACCTCAGTGTCAAAGTTGAAGTTTGTTACTATATTTAATTTTGGCCCATTGTGATTTTGTCTTAAATTTCTCCTCCTTCAACTTGTTATCCTTGAGTTTACAAGTCGTTCCCTTGAACTTGACTCAAGTTCAGGTTCCCGTCGATTTCTTAAACTCGAATTCCGAATTTGAATTTGTTGATGGCTTTGTCCTTGATTTCTTAATTCTCCAGCTATTCTCATCCATCCTAAACAGTGCCAATATGCTATAGTATATAGTTCAATAAGAGTGCTTGTTGGTAGTGTTACATGAAGAGGACTTTGAAGAAGTCGGTAAAGTAATTCCGCATTCTCTTCGAAATCTCTAAATCTAAGAGTGTCCACAAACCAACAAACCTGTGGTTCAAAGGTTCCACACTCTGTTGCTGCTATGACTCTTGTCAAATCAATGTTGAAAGCAAGCGTTAATGGTTGAAAAGTTTCATGTTTGTGTATGCTTAGGAATTCGACAATTGTTTGTTGAAAGAGGTGTCCGCGATACACCCAAGTCAGAGTTCTTCGAGTTGCAAAGAAATCGAAGTAAACATATTTTTCTTTCACATTTTTGCATTCTTCCTATTTGCTAGACAATTTGTAGAAGAGTCGCAAAATTGTTTCTTGAAGTTTTCGTAAGCAGCTAAAGCTTTGTTTCGCTGCTTGTTCTAAACTATCATCTCTCTTTTTGGTGTCGTTTTCTTGGGTTATTTCTTCTTGTTTTCTTCTCTCCTCCACTGTGGCATTTTCATCCCTGATTCGGAGTCTTGCTTTTGCTTGCTTGCAAGTGTCGCATTGCCATTTTGGATAACATTGCTTGTATGGTTTTGCACAATTTTTGAAACCACACAAAAGGCAATCCTCATATCTTGTACAGCTTGTGTCTCCAAATGGGTAGTCATGCTTTTTCATTTTTCCTCCATCTCCAGCCGCTAGAATTTTCCCTTGGTCGTTTCCTTATCGCAGATTCTTGGAATATTTGCTTTCTTCAACCTCTCGCCAAAACAGTTACGTGTACGCTCCAAGTCTTCCACGACTTGGGTGGCTTCAATCTTCAAGTGTTCTTCATCTTTTGGTCTTACACTCCATTTTTTTTTTCTTCATGCCTTCATGCCCTTCCACCGTTTTTGTTTTACGGTCTTGTTTTTCTTGATTTTTGGGTCTTTTTCTTCCTATGCCATTTTCTTGTGTGTCTTTGGTCCGTTTTCCTTGCAGTTTTGGGGGAAATGAGCGTCTTGGTCTGCTCTATCCCACGAACTCTTCACGTCACCTTATCCCACTGTGGTCACCAATGAAAACTCCTGGAATCTCTAAACTAGGAGGGAAACATCCACACAAGATCTTCCTAGGAGTTTCAAATCTAAACTAGTCCCTAAATCTAAAACTACACTACGAGAAGAATGCACTTACCTGCTTGTGCCAAACTAAGTAGAGACTGTGAACATGTGCTTGAAGGTGCTAGTCCCATACCCATGGTTAATCCTGACCGTTCCGAACGCCGACCGGCCGACCACCCAACCGTGGTTATTGACCAGCTGTGAAAATGCCGAACGGCCGAACGGTTCACAAAATTTTTTTGATAAAAAAAAAACATTTTTAGTAAAACCACATTAATAAAAGTAGGAAAACCAAAGCATTAAACCAAACCAAACCAAACCAAACCAAACCAACTACTACTCATCTTCTTCAACATCTTCGGCAAGTTCCTTGACATCTCCGGCATCTTCTTCAACAATCACATCTTTATTTGGAAGATCTTCTTCGGCTAAATCTTCTATACCAAGAGATTCAAGCTTAGCTTGCATCTCTACAATCCTCATCCATTGTGGTTCGATTGCAATTGTGTCGAGATCAATCTCTAGAAACTTCATTCCTTCACTTTCAATATGATCCACCACTCTGGTGTTACTGTGTACATAAACCAACTTCTTCAAGTTCTCCGGAAGCAAGTGATTGTGTCGTTTGGTTTGGATCAAGTTCCAACTACTCTAATTTCGCTCACATAGAGAAGAGCACACTCCTTGGCTTAACACACGAAGTGCTAACTTCCTGAGCTCAGGCATCTCATATCCATAAGATTCCCACCAAGACACTGGGAATTTCCTTTTTACTTTGCTCTTCGGCAAATCCCGATTGATAGCTCTTCCAATTCCTCATCGAAACATATTGAATTGCTCATCCAACTTCTCTTCCAGCTGAGTGTCCCCACAGCAATAGAGTGATAAATAATCCATCCAATCACTTCTTACCTCAGCATCCAAGTCTTGCTCAAGGTATGAAGGATTCAAAGCATGTGCAACACTGTGCATAGAGCTATGTATCATAAACCATCGAGCTCTCCATCTATGTTGGTCTTCAACCAAGACACACTTAATTGCATCAATTTTATCCGTATCAAGCTTGCCATCTTGAGCTGCAAGCTCCAATCCTTCAATCATACGATACATTGCTTCATAAATTAATCCTGTTGTTGCTCCCTCACGATCGGCAAGACGTAACACCTTTAAAATAGGAGCTACCATAACCAATAAAGTAGAAGCGTTCTTCCAAAATTCATCTTGAAAATTGTTGTACGAACATCTTTGGCATCCTTTGTGTTATACTGCTTCGACGATTCAAATTCTGCACTCACTATGAATCGTCGAAGGCATGGGAAAACATCTTCATGCTGGAGCTGGCTGACCATAAGAAAGATGTAAGCGAATCGAGTCTTCGCAGGCTTCATGAGTTCTCTAGAGCAGAACTTTCGAGATAAAGCAAGTAATATCGGCTTCTTAGTTATGAACTTCACAATCTTCTCACAGTCATTTACGATCTTAGACACCCAATCAAACTTCCCAATATCCTCCAATAACAAGTCCAAAACATGGCACACGCATCGATTGTACAAGATAAAGGGGAATTTTTCTCTCATATGTTCCCCCATCAATACACAATTCGAAGCATTATCAGTGATGACTTGAACAACATTTTCAACACCAACATCCAAAATGATGGGTCTAAGTTGCTCCCAAAGCCAAAGACCAGTCTTCTCTTCTCCTTTGGTGTCAACACCCTGCCAAAATACTAAGCCATGGATAGAGGTAACCATGAAATTTATGAATGATCTGCTCTTTATATCAGACCATCCATCAGTCACTATTGTACATCCAAACCGAGCCCATCCATCACGAAAAGGGGCTAACTTCTCCTTGATTAGAGTATAGTGACGAGTGAGTTGAGTAGTACGAAACTTCTTGTAACCAAGAATCCTCAATGTAGCACTAGGTCCAGCACTACAAGCGGCTGCGATCATCACATGAAAATATAGGCTTTTCACAACATTAAATGGTATAGCATTCAAGAAAATGAACTTTGATATCGCATCATCTAAGTTTATGTTTCTTGCATCATCAAGCATTTCCTCAATATTACCATCTCGCATTCACTTTCGACCAACAGATGATCCCTCATGGCCTATAGAAGCACTCATAGGCTGAGATTGACTAGCACTTTGTGTACCAGCTCTAGAAGCAGATGCCCCATCAAAATGCCTATTCTGTAGATTTGCTGTAGAAGGTAAAGACAAAGGGGCATTTGCTATTTGCTCCACAAACATTTGGCGAGCTTGATTCTGAACATGAAGAGGAACGTTTGAAGCACTACATGCTTCAATATCATGCCCAGAAACTTTAGCAAGATGCCTTGATTCATTTCGGCGGACTGCCATACATTTTACCACAATAATTACATTTCCAACGCCCAGCTCCTTTGCCGAAAGCATAAGGAGTGAGCTTGGTAACATGGGACCATGCCCAATCGGGCGCCATCGCTCAATTGTGCCAGAATTGCTATGAATTGCTAGAATCAAATCTCTGAAATCACTAGAATTTCCAATTTAGGGCAAAAATTTCAAGCGTCGTGGACTGGGTGATTTGATTTGCAAGGTAGCGAGCTGCTCTGCTCCACACTCAATCGAAAGCAGAGGCCAGAGAGTGTCGCCCTGTAGAGCTTGGCACACACGCAGCTCCTATAAGCTTTAGCCCTCTTCGTCGGATTCTATGTAGGCTTGCTAGGCAGCTGGGCTGGGCATTCGTGGATGGAATCTGATGGATGGATCTCTCCATGGCAGCAGGAGAACAGCAAAGCAGTGGAGGGCAATGGCGATAGCCGCTGCAGCATCAGAAATCTAGCGCGATCACCATTTTTTTTTTGCCGAACGGAATACCAAACGAAGCTGTCCGACCGCGTTTGGCCGACCGCGTTCAGTGGTGGTCGGGATTTCGGCCGAGCGCGTTCGGGACCAACCATGCCCACGCCTTTGATCCCTTGAAGGCGGTGGGTAAGTAAGACATTGCCATTGCCATGAAGAGCCAAAGAGATAGGCAAAATGACGATGTATTGCAATATATTTTGTATTAGGGATAAGTCTAAAAACATTCTAAGTCCTACTTTTATAGTCACTATTGCTCACGTCAAGGTTAGGAATACAGTCCTAACCTTGAACCTTTCAAGTTTACTTTCCTAAGCTTGAATCCTCGAGCTTGTCTTTTTCTCCCTTCTCCAGCAAGCCAATGACAGGAGTTTCTCAAACCAGGCCGAGTATGCTCAGCAAGAAACACATAGGAGTTCCTACCTTATGTTTATCCGATTTAAGTGCACGGTCATTGACCAATTTCTCAATTAGCTCAAGTGGGAAATTGATAACAGGTCCAACAATACCGACCTCTTGCCATCATGGCAGTAAGGTAAGAGTGTTCGTAAGGACTAGCCGACAGGTAACTTTTGATACCCGAAGTCATATTTGCAACACTCTCCCCCCTTAGGGAAGATTGACGTCCTTGTCGATGCATACTCGAGTCTAGAATACCGCCAAGAAAATAACTCTAGAAAACGTTCACAGTACTCACACTATGTGAGAAATGCACCAACTTAAATGAGTTAGGGATAACCTCTTTGTCTAACACGGTGTGAGACACAAAATCCCTAGGCCCCAAAGTGGAGCCGGAAGGGCGCCACATGGTAGTGGCCGAAGCGAGAGCCAAACGAACGTAACACGTTTGGACCAAAAGCTCCGACTTGAAAAGTCAAGAGCGGGAGTGGAACTCCTAACGAAGTGCTCGAGGAACGAGCACGAAGCAAGCAAAAGGCGAGGCTCCAAAAAGGGACCCAAAAGGACCAACACATGACACGTGGGAGTGTCCGAGATGGACCCGAGTTGGAGTCCGAAGTGGAGTCCGAGATGGACCCGAGATGGAGTCCGAGATGGAGTCCGAGATGGAGTCCGAGGTGGACCCAAGATGGACCCGAAATGGAGTCCGAGATGGAGTCCGAGATGGACCCGAGATGGAGTCCGAGATGGACCCGAGATGGATCCGAGATGGAGTCCGAAGTGGAGTCCGAGGTGGACCCGAGATGGACCCGAGTTGGAGTCCGAAGTGGAGTCCGAGATGGACCCGAGTTGGAGTCCGAAGTGGAGTCAGAGGTGGACCCGAGATGGACCCGAGTTGGAGTCCGAAGTGGAGTCCGAAGTGGAGTCCGAGATGGACCCGAGATGGAGTCCGAGATGGAGTCCGAGATGGAGTCCGAGGTGGACCCGAGATGGACCCGAAATGGAGTCCGAGATGGAGTCCGAGGTGGACCCGAGATGGACCCGAAATGGAGTCCGAGATGGAGTCCGAGATGGACCCGAGATGGAGTCCGAGATGGAGTCCGAGATGGACCCGAGATGGACCCGAGATGGAGTCCGAGATGGAGTCCGAGATGGAGTCCGAGATGGAGTCCGAGATGGACCCGAGATGGACCCGAGATGGAGTCCGAGATGGAGTCCGAGATGGAGTCCGAGATGGAGTCCGAGGTGGACCCGAGATGGACCCGAAATGGAGTCCGAGATGGAGTCCGAGCTGGACCCGAGATGGAGTCCGAGATGGAGTCCGAAGTCGAGACCGAGACCGGGACCGAGACCGAGACCGAGACCGAGACCGAGATCGAGACCAAGACCGAGGCCGAGACCGAGCCCGAGCCCGAGCCCGAGCCCGAGTCCGAGTCCGAGTCCGAGTCCGAGTCCGAGTCCGAGTCCGAGTCCGGAGCCTGAGAGGGTGAAAGCCCAAAGCGTTCGTCTCCCAGACCCTGGGGGGTTTGGTGAGCTCCAAAAGTATAGTAGGGGGAGGACTGCAGTGGAGCCAGTTTGGCCAGGAAAGGCCAATTTGGCCCAGGAAGGCCGGACCCAGTGTTGGGTGATGAGCTGCCCACTGGGAAGTCCAAGACTAGAGTGAACACAGACCGACAAGCGGGGTAGCTTGGTGAAGTGTTCAAGAGCCGGCTCTAGTTCCCCCGGGAGATCGACTGGCCGATGCTCCCAGTCCAAGTGTGGGTGGCACTACCTACTTGGATACCTGGTGTGGCTCAACGGAACCCGCTCTAAGCCCATGGCTAGATCACCCAAGGGTAGAAGGCGAGGAGAGTACCCAGGTGGCTCGCGTAAGGCCACGGTGTTCCGAAATGTTGTCCCAAAGGCCCAGACTGTGGAAAGGAAGAGGAGCAGTCCTCTGGGGTAGTGACCAAGGACACAGTCGTGTGGTGAGGAAGTCCCAGAGGACCGTGGGACTTAGTGGTCGGGCCTGTGGGTCTTGATCCAGTGGCAGTGTTGGCAAACACGGCCAGGGGCAGAAAGGGACTTAATGGGGACTGACAGAGGGATATTGGGGAAGGTTATTCCCCTTGTCGGTGGGCATCCTAAGGATGCTAAGGAGTGGATCTGAGATGACCACTCACGGATGGTTTGCCTAGTCTTGGAGAGCCAAGACGGTGATGCAAGTGGTATTGGACTACCAGTGTGGCAAAGGTGATTGGGCATGGCCTTAGCGTAATGGGCTGCTATGTCGGTGGTACCTTTGAGTGTCGGTCATGGGATCGGACACGTGGAGCACTTGGACCAAGTGCAAATGTTGAGTGGCATGGATGCCATTCTCGGGGCTAGCAAGTCCCAAGTCCTAGATTGGACTTATGGAGGTTGTGAATGAGACTCCTCCAAGTGGTCAGAGGTGTGGTTAAGTGACTAAAGTAGAATGGAAAATTTAGTCGCTTACAATTTGGTATCGGAGCTGTTCCTTAGTCCGACTTTTATTGGTGCTCAAGTATATCACCATTGATATTGGCATCGGAAGGTCCTAGGAGTGGGCCTATCCTTGAGGAGTAGCACGTCGAGAGGACATGGCTCTCCACTCAAGTTCATGCATGAACTTGGGCGCGATGTGGTGGATAGAAAAGGGGCCAGTAAGGGAACGACTTTGGGATCTTGGGAACAGTATATGGTTTTCCTCAGAGAGTTGAGGATGTGACCCAGATGAGCGTTTGACTTAGCAAACTGGCTAATGTAGTTGTGGTAAACAACTACAGTTGGGATCACGGGAAAGATAAAGACTCCAAAGCAATAAAGGAGTCACAAGATTTTCCTCATATAGTTGAGGTTGGTCCTCATGAATGTGAGACCAGAAGTAATGACCGTGGGAGGTCAAATACGGAAGAGGACTCAAGTCCTTGAAAAGGTAGCCGGGGCTACCTCTAATAAATGCTGGAACAACCCAAGGAGTTGGGGGTGTATTAAGTGGATGAGTTGGTGTTCTCATCACATGGACAAGTAGTCCTAAGGGGCAAAGGTTGCCCCCAGAGAACAAAATCAAGTGTCGGAGTAACACTTGTGAAAATAGTCCTTTTGAGTAGGACAGGAATGCAAGAAGTGTATTCCAGTGAGCTAATGCCTCACAAGTAGGACCTTACGAGTCTGTGGATTAACCAAGTCCAAAACTGCTGGATGACTCAAGTAGAGTCAACGGATGGTCCTAAAAGGACTGATGGAAGCATTTGGACTGAGGTGTGTTGTACCCCACAAAGGATGGGGGGGGATCATAGGATCCAAGGATGAGAACAGAGGGTATCTCATTGATGGCAAAATGTGCCATGCTAAAGTTATGGGAAAGGTGTTCCCAGAAGAAAACAACTTTGACATAAAGTTGTGTGTGACCTCTATGGTGCAGTGCTAACGGATGGTTGGCATGAGAAAGAGCGGTGTTGGTCTTGGCAAAGACTTAGACACGAAGGGGAAATGTCATAGAGGTAGGCTCGTGGAGCCGATGGTGTGGAGACACCAAATGTGCCAAGGTGTGATACCTTGAGGCTATGTTGGTGGGTTCATGAGAACCTCTTGCCAAAGGAATCCCAATGGAAATGGGAATAGCATAGCCTAAGCTGCAGAGCATGCAGTTGGAGTGTGGTGACCCAGATAATGATGGAGGTGTGAAAGCACCAAGCAATGAGTTGTAGGACTTGACAACTATGAGGCAACTAAGCAAGAGGTGCAAAATAACTGGTTAAACGGGTAGAAGGTAGCTACCCAAGACTTCTTAATAGCATAGGGAAGTTAGATATACCCTTACGAGGGATAAGTTGCTTGTGTTGCGATATAGTAAGTCAATGTCATAAAAGGAAATACTCATTGTCAAGAAAGCCATCATTGGGACACCCGAACACTCTAGAACACCAGAAGGTGGTGTTTGATGTCGCGAGGGCAATGGATAAAGCCCAAGGGACTAAGTCCCTAGCGAATGATGGATAGAAGGTGCTATCCAAATGTCCAAGGTTGCGGAGACAGGAGAGGACTGTCTACCCGAGTTGGACAAAGCCAAAAATGGAATTTTGGCAAGGCTAGTGATGGGCATGTAAAGGCCCATAAGCAACAATGTAATCCCAGTGTGTGGGATTATAAGGTGAGCATACCCGGATTGAGGAACCACTCCCTAGGCTATTGGGTATGTTCATCCCTAAGAATACTTGCTAAAGCATGATAGAAAGTGCAAAGCTATCCTCCTGGTCTGGAGGAGAATGACCAAAGGAAAGGTGTGAAGCCAAAAAGCAAGAAGTAAGGGGATAGAACCGAACCGTAGGAATCAAAAGGCATAACCAAAGTTGGTTATGCCAACTGGGAGTGGAGAATCAAGTGGGGGCTCGAGGGTGTTGCCGCTAGCAACCGTGATGCCATGGAGAGTCTAAAATATGGAATTGTCCATGTTAGACTATGTGGCATTTGGAAGGCTTGCAAAAAGGGAGGCCTTAGCAAGCTGAGGGACAGAGTTCCTTCAAGGTTCCCAAAGACGATTCTAGGTAGCTTAGTACCTAGAAAGGCCAAGTGTAAATGGTTCATGGAACGCGCGAAATCAGAGTGGCGCAGCAGAAGCGTGGTCTTGAAGCTTGCCATGAGGCAAGGCTATCAAGGTTAGGGAAGTAGTTCCCGAGTGTTCAAGGAGAGGGCTTTGAACGAAAGTCGATGGTCAAGGACTTTCACGCTTATGCAGGAACCATGTTACAGTGGTCGGAGGACTTGCCAAGTGAGATTGGCACGTCGGGGGAACAAATACCCTAGTTGAAGGTGATAACTTCAAAAAGGGTGGGCCATGGGGCCAAGCATGGAGGAGTCCATGCATGATCACAAACATGTCAAACGAGAGGACTTGGCAGTGTGGAGGAACTAGGTTCCTAAGCTGTGATCTGTAGCGCGCTTTAAAAATAAGTTGGTGCACCGGCGTGGGGAGTCACGCCAGGCATCTTGTGTGATGCCGTCCGTAAATGCATATACGGAGGTTGGGTTCAAGTCCCGACCCTCTAGTGCTTGGGTTCGAGTCCCAAATCACTAGGGCGTGGTGATGGTTTGGAATATGAGGACACTCATATTTCGGTGGTCATGGACTCTCAGTGGGGAGACTGGTTTGGGCACACCGCCAAGTGAGGGATGCCTCGGAGTCGTGATGCACGGTTAGATTGCTTAGTGTGAAAGCTCAGCATATCTAACTTGAACACTTTGGTGCAAGTGGCACCAAGGTCGTGGTGAGTGAGATGGGGACACCTAATCTCAGTTGCTATGAACCCTTGGCCGTAAGGGCTGGCTTGGGTGCACCGCCAAGTGTGGGGGATGCCCCCGGGGTTATAGTCAACAACTTGGAGGTCTAGAAGACCAAGTACCTCTTGGCAACTCTGTTAAGGTGCCAAGGTGAGATCACTAGGTGATCTTATGGCCATATAAGGACAAGGTCCTTAGTTGACTAAGGAATGAAGTTCCTGGTTCAAAATGTTGAAATTGAACTGTTTAAGGTGGTGTGGCTTGGTCGTGATAACCAAGTGGGAAGAGCACCTAAGGGAAATAAACTATGTCCGTGCGATGGCATAGTGAGTCCGAGGAAAGTAGTCTCTATAAAAGACCCATGGGAGGGTCACGAAGTTGGGCCGTGGATAGAGCCCATAGCAGAAGATGCTAAAGAGACGTACTAGGGGTGAACATCCTCCGGACTTGGCAAAGAAGAGTCTTTGCTATGGAACCGAAACAATACCTCAAGGAGGGAGGTAGAGATTCGATGTTGCTTGGTGCAACAATCAACGAATAGGAGCAAAAGATGAGTGGCCAAGATAGGGCCGTGGAATCTCTTGGAAGGAATCCAAGTGACAAAGTTAGGCGAGGAACACTAATGTGTTGGACGCTAACAAGTTGCGGGAAAGGAAGTGTGTTTCCAAGGAGGGATTCCGAAATGCTCCGATTTGGCGAAAGTGGAAGTTCCAAGGGAGGGAGCGGTAAGGTAGCCAAATGATAGGGCCATGAACAGCCCTAGCACAAAGTATGATAACTGGAACTTTGGCACGAAATAGAAGAGAGGATGATGGTGCCCTCGAGTGGAGAACTTCCTAGGATGGGAAGTGGAGTTGCACAAAAAGGTGCAAGGCAAGGTGTCGGAGACACCTAGGAAATTGACTCCAAGAAGTCAAAATTCAAAGTTCCAAAGTGCAAAGGTTATAGCGATGGAAATTGAGACTACTCGAGAAGGAGTAGTGGGATTGACTTAGAGAAGGGTCTCTAAGAGGTTTAGCGAGAACTAAACCAATAAAAGGAAAGAACCACTATATGTGGTCCAATCAGTCTCTAAGTTGGAGAGACTACCCTCCTTAGAGGATATGCAAAAGGCATGGTGAGCCTTCAATGTCCAACCATTGATGAATATGGAGAAAGCATGGTGAGCCTTCAATGTCACACCATTGACAAATATTGGCTACGCGCCAAGGATGGAAATGGTAACACATGCGGGTGTTACTTTATAAAATGGTTCACCATTCGATGAGGACATCGAACTTCGTCTATGGGTGGTGGAGTTGTAAGACACAAAATCCCTAGGCCCCAAAGTGGAGTCGGAAGGGCGCCACATGGTAGTGGCCGAAGCGAGAGCCAAACAAGCGTAACACGTTTGGACCAAAAGCTCCGACTTGAAAAGTCAAGAGCGGGAGTGGAACTCCTAACGAAGTGCTCGAGGAACGAGCACGAAGCAAGCAAAAGGCGAGGCTCCAAAAAGGGACCCAAAAGGACCAACACATGACACGTGGGAGTGTCCGAGATGGACCTGAGTTGGAGTTCGAAGTGGAGTCCGAGATGGACCCGAGATGGAGTCCGAGATGGAGTCCGAGATGGAGTCCGAGGTGGACCCAAGATGGACCCGAAATGGAGTCCGAGATGGAGTCCGAGATGGACCCGAGATGGAGTCCGAGATGGAGTCCGAGATGGACCCGAGATGGATCCGAGATGGAGTCCGAAGTGGAGTCCGAGGTGGACCCGAGATGGACCCGAGTTGGAGTCCGAAGTGGAGTCCGAGATGGACCCGAGTTGGAGTCCGAAGTGGAGTCAGAGGTGGACCCGAGATGGACCCGAGTTGGAGTCCGAAGTGGAGTCCGAAGTGGAGTCCGAGATGGACCCGAGTTGGAGTCCGAAGTGGAGTCCGAAGTGGAGTCCGAGATGGACCCGAGATGGAGTCCGAGATGGAGTCCGAGATGGAGTCTGAGGTGGACCCGAGATGGACCCGAAATGGAGTCCGAGATGGAGTCCGAGATAGACCCGAGATGGAGTCCGAGATGGAGTCCGAGATGGACCCGAGATGGACCCGAGATGGAGTCCGAGATGGAGTCCGAGATGGAGTCCGAGGTGGACCCGAGATGGACCCGAAATGGAGTCCGAGATGGAGTCCGAGCTGGACCCGAGATGGAGTCCGAGATGGAGTCCGAAGTCGAGACCGAGACCGGGACCGAGACCGAGACCGAGACCGAGACCGAGATCGAGACCAAGACCGAGGCCGAGGCCGAGGCCGAGACCGAGCCCGAGCCCGAGTCCGAGTCCGAATCCGAGTCCGAGTCCGAGTCCGAGTCCGAGTCCGAGTCCGGAGCCTGAGAGGGTGAAAGCCCAAAGCGTTCGTCTCCCAGACCCTGGGGGGTTTGGTGAGCTCCAAAAGTATAGTAGGGGGAGGACTGCAGTGGAGCCAGTTTGGCCAGGAAAGGCCAGTTTGGCCCAGGAAGGCCGGACCCAGTGTTGGGTGATGAGCTGCCCACTGGGAAGTCCAAGACTAGAGTGAACACAGACCGACATAGACCCGAGATGGAGTCCGAGATGGAGTCCGAGATGGACCCGAGATGGACCCGAGATGGAGTCCGAGATGGAGTCCGAGATGGAGTCCGAGGTGGACCCGAGATGGACCCGAGATGGAGTCCGAGATGGAGTCCGAGATGGAGTCCGAGGTGGACCCGAGATGGACCCGAAATGGAGTCCGAGATGGAGTCCGAGCTGGACCCGAGATGGAGTCCGAGCTGGACCCGAGATGGAGTCCGAGATGGAGTCCGAAGTCGAGACCGAGACCGGGACCGAGACCGAGACCGAGACCGAGACCGAGATCGAGACCAAGACCGAGGCCGAGACCGAGCCCGAGCCCGAATCCGAGTCCGAGTCCGAGTCCGAGTCCGAGTCCGAGTCCGGAGCCTGAGAGGGTGAAAGCCCAAAGCGTTCGTCTCCCAGACCCTGGGGGGTTTGGTGAGCTCCAAAAGTATAGTAGGGGGAGGACTGCAGTGGAGCCAGTTTGGCCAGGAAAGGCCAGTTTGGCCCAGGAAGGCCGGACCCAGTGTTGGGTGATGAGCTGCCCACTGGGAAGTCCAAGACTAGAGTGAACACAGACCGACAAGCGGGGTAGCTTGGTGAACTGTTCAAGAGCCGGCTCTAGTTCCCCCGGGAGATCGACTGGCCGATGCTCCCAGTCCAAGTGTGGGTGGCACTACCTACTTGGATACCTGGCGTGGCTCAACGGAACCCGCTCTAAGCCCATGGCTAGATCACCCAAGGGTAGAAGGCGAGGAGAGTACCCAGGTGGCTCACGTAAGGCCACGGTGTTCCGAAATGTTGTCCCAAAGGCCCAGACTATGGAAAGGAAGAGGAGCAGTCCTCTGGGGTAGTGACCAAGGACACAGTCGTGTGGTGAGGAAGTCCCAGAGGACCGTGGGACTTAGTGGTCGGGCCTGTGGGTCTCGATCCAGTGGCAGTGTTGGCAAACACGGCCAGGGGCAGAAAGGGACTTAATGGGGACTGACAGAGGGATATTGGGGAAGGCTATTCCCCTTGTCGGTGGGCATCCTAAGGATGCTAAGGAGTGGATCTGAGATGACCACTCACGGATGGTTTGCCTAGTCTTGGAGAGCCAAGACGGTGATGCAAGTGGTATTGGACTACCAGTGTGGCAAAGGTGATTGGGCATGGCCTTAGCGTAATGGGCTGCTATGTCGGTGGTACCTTTGAGTGTCGGTCATGGGATCGGACACGTGGAGCACTTGGACCAAGTGCAAATGTTGAGTGGCATGGATGCCATTCTCGGGGCTAGCAAGTCCCAAGTCCTGGATTGGACTTATGGAGGTTGTGAATGAGATTCCTCCAAGTGGTCAGAGGTGTGGTTAAGTGACTAAAGTAGAATGGAAAATTTAGTCGCTTACAGGTGGCTCTTCCACACCCTGTGGCAAAAGTTCAAGATTTTGAGTTTTGAGTTCATATCAACTCTGTAGAGATTAATGGTTCTATATGCAATCAACTTGTGAAGGCCAAGAGGGACATTTAGGGAGTATTCTTTTCAATCCAGGTGCTACTCACAACTTTTTGAGCTCCAAGATGGTGAAGAAACTTGGTTTGCCTGTGGAAAAGAGTGCTTCATCTAAGAGATCACTAAATAAATTCATGAATGAGATAGAATTTACCATCTTGGATAATGCATCAACCACCTTATTATCACCTCCATGCTTGTATTAGATCTTAATAGACATTTCCTGCAAGCCTCTTACCAACGAGCAAGGCAGCCTCGAAGATCCTTTTGTCAACTAAAATACTAGAGAAACTGATGGTCTGAATCCATATGGAAGTCCAATCCATACAAATAATGTCGCCATTCCTTCACAACAACAATCATAGCATACAACTCCTTGTCTCGAGTAGGCTAATTCTGCTGTGTGGCATCAAACTTATGGCTCAAATATGCAAGAGGATGCCCAACTTGAAGTAATACGGCTCCAATAGTAATGTCACTTGCATCTATCTTGACCACAAAAGGTTTTTCAAGATAAAAATTCTTCAACACCAAAGCAACGATACAACACTGCTTCAAATGTTGAAATGCCACTTCACACTTCTCATCCCAACCATGAATAGTAGCATGTTTCAACATATTCTGGAGAAGATTGGTCAAAGGGGCTACTATCCCTGAAAAGTCTTTCACAAATCGTCAAAAAACTCTAGCCATACCAAGGAATCATGCACTGTCAAAGGTATAAATCAATCAACCATAACCTAAATCTTTATTGGATTAGTTTTCACTCCATGTACCAAAATCAAATGTCTAAAATATCCAATCTCCTCTAAGAAAAACTTGCACTTTGATAACTTTGAGCAGAGCTTGTTGTCCCTCAAAAGTTGTAAACACTTTGCATATGCATCTTATGTTCCTCCATTGAAGAATTGAATACTAGGATATCATCAAAATAATCAATTGCAAACTTTCCCAAGTAAGACTGTAGAACTTGATTCATTAATCTCTGAAAAGTTGCAGGAGCATTTGTCAAACCAAATGGCATCACCAAAAACTTGTAGTGACCTGTCCTTGTTTGAAATGTAGTTTTCAAAACATCCTTTAGCTTAACACAAATCTGATGATACCCTTGCCTCAAATCGATCTTCAAAAAATATCAAGCACCATGAAGACAATCGAGCAAATCATCGAAACAAGGGATTGGAAACATATTCTTCACTATTTGATCTTTCAATCCCTTGTAGTTTATGCAAAGACACTATATACCATCTTTCTTCTTTACCATCACCACTAGAGCAGCCCAAGGAGACTTGCTGATTCGTAACTACCTTTTCTGTAGATATTCAATAAGCTGCCTATTAATCTCCTCATCTTTAGGACTAAAGCGAGTTGGTTGTCATTGATAAAGAGTAGCTCTAGGAACAAAGTCAATCTCATGCTAAATTCCACATTCATAGGGTAAACCATCAGGCAACTCATCCGGAAATACATCATAGAACTCCTCCTAAATGGAATCCAACCAAGCCCCATGCCCACAAATGTACTCCAAATCAAATATGATCATATTAGAAAGAAATGGGTACGAAAGAGTTAGCTATCTCATGCATGCAAGTCACCAACTCCAAAGCGTTAATCAATGGAGTATCACTATTGTTTGTTCTAACAATCTCTTTCATAATGCCACCAACTTTGATATGTAGAATATTACACTCCCAATCAATCCCTAGTTTCCCGTCATAAAACCATTCCTTTGTCATTCCTTCCTCCACTTTGTCATTCTCTCGCTGGTCCAAACAATGTCTTTTGGCCTCATTACCATCTCCACTCTTTGAGCCACGATAGAACAATGGCTGTTTCTTCCCTGAAGATGAAGTATTGGTGGGTTGGTCATCACATTGACTACCCCATTGACCAGAGTTGACCAAGTTGACTGATGGTTTCAGCAAAAAGATCTAAGCCTTAGTGATAGGCATCAGTCAATATTGTTGGAAAATCCCTTTTGACACGAGTTCATAAGCCACAAATTTGATGCTACACAATGGAATTAGCCTACTTATAACAAAAAGTTGTATATTGTGATTTCTGCTGTGAAGGAATGGCAATATTATCTGTATAGATTAGACTTCCATGTAAATTCAGATCAACAATCTCTCCAATATTTCAATAATCTAAAGAATCTTCGAAGTCGTCTTGCTCATTGGCAAGAGTTTCTACAAGAAATATCTATTAAGATCCGATACAAACATAGAGGTGACAATAAAGTGATTGATGCATTATCCAAGATGGTAAATTCTATCTTGTTCATAAAGTTATCCAACTATTTATTAGATGAGTTGAAGGAGTTTGTTGACTTTGATTCCTCTATCACTAATATTTGCACAAAAGTTTTGTTGAGGGATGCCTCTACAGATTTGAAGGGTGTGTCATTCAAGATATGAGATGGAATCCTGGTGAAGAAGGGACATGTGGTGGTTTTTTGTGTTGATAAACTCATCAAACAGATTTTGGTTGAGTGTCATGACGTGCTAATGTAAGCCACAAATTTTTCCTTTCCAATTTGCCAACTTACCTCATCTATCCGACCAACACTTCCTTGGCTTTAGCTAAGTTCCCTTGCCAAAGTTCCACGTTTATTGTACCAGCTCCTATTTGGTTCTATTTGGTTTCAACTACTCACTACACAAGCAACAGAGCGTTAGCTATCCATCCACGGATTCCCAAATCTCTCCCAATCCCCCTCCCCGGGTTAGACTAGACTTAAGGTTAGGCTACACTCCCCGCAAGCACAAGCAGCCAAGCACACCAAGCCTCCAGGTTCTTAATATCCCTTGGTACAACAAGACTTGATCATGGGACCCTCTAAATCCCAAGCATTGGGTGAAACACTTGCTTCGGGACACTAGGGCAAAACACCATGGCCTAATGGCCTGGTATGGGTATGTGAGACACAAAATCCCTAGGCCCCAAAGTGGAACCGGAAGGGTGTCATGTGGTGGTGGCCGAAGCGAAAACCAAACGAGCGTAACACGTTTGGACTAAAAGCTCTGACTTGAAAGGTCGAGAGCGGGAGTGGAACTCCCAACAAAGTGCTTGAGGAATGAGCATGAGGCGAGCAATAAGCAAGGCTCCAAAAAGGGACCCAAAAAGACCAACACATGACACGTGGAAGTGTCCGAGATGGATCCGAGTTGGAGTCCAAAGTGGAGTCCGAGAAGGACCCCGAGATGGAGTCCGAAGTGGAGTCCAAGAAGGACCCCGAGATGGAGTCCAAGATGGAGTCCAAGATGAACCTGAGATGGAGTCTTAGATGGAGTCCGAGATGGACCCGAGATGGAGTCCGAGATGGAGTCTGAGATGGATCTGAGATGGAGTCCGAGATGGAGTCCGAGATGGACCCGAGATGGAGTCTGAGATGGAGTCCGAGATGGAGTCCGAGATGGACCTGAGATGGAGTCTGAAGTCGAGACCAAGACCGGGACCGGGACCGGGACCGAAACCGAGACCGAGATCGGGACCGAGACCGAGATCGGGGCCGAGGCCGAGGCCGAGACCGAGGCCGAGTCCAAGTCCAAGTCCGAGTCCGAGTCCGAGTCCGAGTTCGAGTTTGAAAGGGTGAAAGCCCAAAGCATTCATCTCCCAGACCCTGGGGGATTTGGTGAGCTCCAAAAGTATAGTGAGGGGGAGGACTGTAATGGAGCCAGTTTGGCCAGGAAAGGCTAGTTTGGCCTAGGAAGGCTGTACCCAGTGTTGGATGATGAGCTGCCCACTGGGAAGTCCAAGACTAGAGTGAACATGGACCAACAAGCGGGGTAGTTTGGTGAAGTGTTCAAGAGCCGGCTCTAGTTCCCCCGGGAGATTGACTAGCTGATGCTCTCAATCCAAGTGTAAGTGGCACTACCTACTTGGATACCTGACGTGGCTCAATGGAACTTCGCTCTAGGCCTATGGCTAAAGCACCTAAAGGCGAAAGGTGGGGAGAGTACCCATGAGGCTTGCGTAAGGCCATAGTATTCCGAAATGTTATCCCAAAGTCCCAAATGGTGAAAGGGAAGAGGAGCAATCCTCTAGTGCAGTGACCAAGGATATGGTCATATGGTGAGGAAGTCCCAAAGGATAGTGGGACTTAGAGGTCGGGCTTGCGGGCCTTGATCTAGTGGCAGTGTTGGCGAACACGGAAATGGAAAAAAAAGGACTTGGTGGGGACTGGAAAAGAGTTGTCGGGGAAGGCTATTCCCCATGTCTGTGGGCATCTTAAGGATGCTAACTAGATTTGGGATGATCACTCACGGATGGATGGCCCAGTCTTTGAGAGACGGGACTATGATGCAGGTGGTGTTAGACCACCGGTGTGACCAAGGTGAATGGGCATGGCCTTAGCATAACAGGCCGATATGTCGGTGGTACCTTGGGGTGTCAGTCATGGGATCGGACACGTGGAGCACTTGGACCAAGTGCAAAGGTTGAGTGGCATGGATGCCATTCTCGAGGCTAGCAGGCCCCAAGTCCTAACTGGGACTTATGGAGGTTGTGAATGAGACTCTTCCAAGTGGTCGGAGATGTGGTTAAGTAACTAAAGTAAAATGGAAAATTAGTCGCTTACAGGGTACCTCTACCCCCCCTACTTCCATCTTGAAGGGAAGGCCTAAGCCCCTAGAAAGAGCGAGGACCAATGAGCCACAAGGTACTCAAATGGGGCACCACTCCACATGAGCTGGGAACACCATAGTCGGTTTCCCTTCCGGGTGTGGGAGTTGCTCTTGAGCACTTCCATGGGTGGCCCCTCCGGCACCACAGGAGTCCATACTCACTCCCACCCAAGACCCTTGGGCCCCAGTTTCAACCTCAAGTTAATTTGGAAGCACCACTAGAGAGTTCCTTCAAGATTGATTCTTAAACCTCATTATCCTTAACCCCCCCCCCCCCCCCCCCCTGGTAGATACATGCTTTGGGCTTTCACCCCATGACCTGTATTAGTATTCGGACTCGGTCTCGCACTTGATCTTAGACTTGATCTCGGACCCGACCTTGGACTTTGTCTCGAACCCAATATCGGATCTCGGACTCGGTCTCAAACTCGGTCTCGGACTCGGTCTCGAACTCAGTCTCGAACTCGGTCTCAAATTTGATCTTGAACTCAGTCTTAAACTCAGTCTTAGAGTTGGTCTCGGACTCGGTCCCATCTGATGAACTCTTTATCATTTTTGTCGTGCCTTCGGGGATCCTTTAGCTTTCGACACCTCGGGGAGTTGGTTCCTTACAACTCTACTACCCATAAAAGAAGTTCAATGCCCACATTGAACACCTCTTTTTAATTCTACAACTTGTTGACCATGTCTCCGGGGGCATCCCCCCACTTATCAGTGTGCCTAAGTTAGCCTCCCCGGCCAAAAACGCTCATGACAACAGAGTATAGGTGTCCCTACATCCCTCCCCTCACCATGCCCTAGTATGGGGTTAGGACTTGAACCCAGCTTTGCTTTACTAGAGGGTTGGGACTTGAACCCAACCTCCGTAGAATATGTTTATAGATTTAACATCCCCGTGGGGAGTCAAGCGTAGTTTTCTATGCTTTGTCAACTTAGCTAACCCATGCTAATTAGCTTACCTTCGACGCGCTTTTGGGTCCCAATATATGCAATTGCTCAACTTCACAAATTGATACTTTAATTGAATTTTGCATAAGTACATAAAGTTCTACCTTACAGAAATTCCTCCACTAGATCTTCCACATTTGTTATGTTTTCTTTCGGTTCCCATGTTGCTTCGCAGTGCGGAAATTCTTTCCACTTCACATGGAACTCCCTCACCTCGCATCCTTGTCTTTTGCTCTCGCACACATTGAGGATGGCCTCAACTTCGTATTCCTTTTCCCTTTGGATAACATCAGGTAAAGGTCTTATTTGGTCCTTGCGAAGCGAATCCTGAAAGTACGGCTTGAGTAAGTTCACATAAAACACTAGGTGCATCTTCCCCATTTCTCGAGAAAGTCAGAGGCGGTAAGCCACTTTACTGATTCGTGCCTCAATCTCATAGGGCCCTGCGAACCTGCTTGAGGAACTCAAGATTAGTTCATTTCCAGGAATACATGCATTTATACCTTTGGGTCAACTTCTGGCTGATCCCACTTAGTAGCCTTAGGTTCTTGGTGTTCAGCCACACCTTCTCCCCAAATGGAACTCTACATCCCGGCACTTTTAGTTCACGTACTTGGTTTGCCTTTGTTGAGCCCGTTCCAAGGAATCCCTCACTAAATTTCAAATATTGAGTCTTTTTGCCGTGAATGCCTCCACCACGGGTAACTCTCCATGATACTCGGCCACGCCGAGTTCCATAGGACCTTCAATAGCTCGCCCATTGATGACTTCCCATAGACTCACCCCGATACTCGAATGTGGTGAGTTGTTATAACACATTTCCGCAAGTCCTAAATGACTTACCCAATTGGGTTGGTCTCCTGAGACATAGCATTGCAAATAATCCTCCAGCTGCCTATTCACCCTTTTCGTTTGTCCATCTGTCAAAAAGTGTTAGTGCCATCCAACTTGACTTAATACCCAATACTTATCTATGGGTGATAGGTTGTGCTAAATTTCAACTTGGTGCGATACTATTCCAGGAGAGTTCTCTAAAACCTACTGATGAAGATCTTATCTCGATTTAAGATGATCTCCTCTAGCCTTCCCCGCACTTGAACCACTTGTTTGAAAAATAGCTTTGCCACACCTTCCGCATCCATTTCCATTATGGTGGGTATGAAATGTGCCATTTTCGAAAATCGGTCCACCACCACGAATATTGCATCAAACCCCTCACTTGGGGGGAGTCCCGTGATAAAGTCCATCGTAAGACATTTCCACTGATGATCTAGAATTGGGATGCTTTGTAACAAGCCCCCACTAGCCTTAGTCACAGCTTTGACCTGTTGACATGTTGTATATGTCTTTACATAATCTTGGATATCCTTAGCTATACCTAGCCAGTGATACTTCCTCTTGAGTAAGCCCATTGTCTTGGGCACTCCGCTGTGTCTCGCAAAAGGTCCGTCATGACACTCTTCTAATGCTACCTTTCTTAGTTCCCCTTCTAGAACATACACCCTCGTTTGTTTATAATAGATGAGTCCATTGCATTTCTGCATAGCCTATTTTCTCTTCCAATGGCAGCTCACTTCTCTGGTGAGTTTCCTGTGCCTCTAGATTCCTCAGCAACACTTCTTGTACTAGACCATCATTCTCATATGCTGTCCGCACATCGTCCCAAAAGGTTGTTATCGCGCTGGATATTACCAACTTCATGCTCGTTTTTTGACTTAGAGCATCCACCACGATGTTGCTCTTCCCAGGCTTGTACAAAATCTCGCAATCAAACTCGGCCAAAGCATTGGCCCACTGACCCTTTTTCCCTCTCAGTTCGGGCTATGACAAGAAGTGTTTTGTTGCCACATTGTCCATATAAACCTTGAAGTGTCTCCCAAGGTAGTGTCTCCACTCCTTGAGCACCTTGACCACCACAAACGATTCCTTCTTGTGGGCAGGCCACTTCTACTGAGCCTTGTCCAACTTCTTCCAAAAGAACGCTATTGGATGGTTGTCTTGCTTCAACACTGCGCTCAATGCAAAGTCTGAAGCATCCGTTTCTACCTCAAAGTCCTTATCAAAATCTAGTAACGCCAACATAGGAGCCTTCATCAACTTCCCTTTGAGGAGGATAAATGCTGCCTCGCATTCCGTTATCCATACGATCTTCCCTTTTCCCATTTGGTTTGTTAAAGGTAGGGCTACTCTCGAATAGTGTTTGATAAACTTTCAGTTGTAATTGCATAGCCCCAAGAATGCCCTTAACTCATGTACATTTGATGGTCATTCCCATTCCTAGATCGCTTGGACCTTCTCAAGGTCCACCTTGAGCCCATATTTGCCTATCACATGCCCGAGAAACTTTATCTTTTGTTGAGAAAAGTCACATTTGCTCTCTTTAGCATATAGCTGGTGTTCTCTTAGTTTCTCAAACACTTTCGTTAAGAGTTTGGCATGCTCCTCTAGTGTTTCGCTATAGATCAGGATGTCGTCAATATAAACGACCACGAAGTGATCCAGATAGGGTACAAAGATGTGGTTCATCAAAGTCGAAAATGTTGCCGACACATTGCATAGCCCGAAAGGCATCACCAGAAACTCAAAGCTCCCATACCTTGTTTGATAGGTTGTCTTCTTGACATCTTCCTCTGCTACCCTAATTTGGTAGTATCTTGACATTAGGTCAATCCTTGAAAAGTACTTGTTCTTCTTTGTATACTTGTTGAGCAATCGGTAATCTATGCATATGCGCATAGAACCATCTTTCTTTTTCACAAATAACATCGGCACCCCATATAGCAACTTGCTCAACCTAACATACCTTTTGTCCACCAACTCTTATAGTTGGTGTTTGAGCTCCTCGAGATCCTTTTCGTTCAAACGAGACCACCTTAGCACTTTCGACCAACTCAATCTTACCAACTAGCTTACCTCATCTATCTGACCAACACTTCCTTGGCTTTAGCTAAGTTCCCTAACCAAAGTTCCTCGCCTATTGTACCAGCTTCTACTTGGTCCTACTTGGTTTCAACTACTCACTACATGAGCAATAGAGCGTTAGCCATCTATCCATGAATTCCCAAATCTCTCCCAATCCCCCTCTCCGGGTTAGACTGGACTTAAGATTAGGTTACACTCCCCGCAAGCACAAACAGCCAAACACACCAAGCCTCCAAGTTCCTAATATCCCTTGGTACAACAAGACTTGATCATGGGACCCTCTAAATCCCAGGCCTTGGGTGCAACACTTGCTTCGGGATGCTGGGGCAAAACACTGTGGCCTAACGGCCTGGTATGGGTATCTCTACCCCCCACTTCCATCCCGAAGGGAAGGCCTAAGCCCCTAGGAAGGGTGAGGACCAATGAGCCGCAAGGTACTCAAGTGGGGCACCATTCCACATGAGTCGAGAGCACCATAGTCAGTTTCCCTTCTGGGAGTGGGAATTACTCTTGAGCACTTCCGTGGGTGGCCCTTCCAACACCACACAAGTCCATGCTCACTCCCACCCAAGGCCTCTCAGACCCAATCTCAACCTCAAGTCAGTTTGGAAGCACCACTAGAAAGTTCTTTCAAGACTGGTTCCTAGACTACTATACTTTTGGAACCCCCTGCAGCCACCCCCTCTATCTCGGACTCGGTCTCGGACCCAATATTGGATCTCGGACTCAATCTCAAACTCAGTCTCAGACTTGGTCTCAGACTCGATCTCAGACTCGGTCTCGAACTCACTCTTAGAGTCGATCTTGGACTCAATCCCAGACTCGATCCCATCCGATGAACTCTTTATTATTTTGGTCGTGCCTTTGGGGATCCTTTAGCTTTCAACACCTCGGGGAGTCGGTTCCTTACAGCTAAGTGCTGGGCATCCAGGGGTACTGAGAACATATATATTAGTGAAAAGGCATTTCTTTTGGCCTGGGATGAAGTTAGATGTTGAGAAGTACGTACATAGTTGTTTTATCTACCAAATAGTCAAAGTTGATCATCAGAAGTTCACTAGCCTCTATCATCCTTTACGTGTATCCGAGAATAAGTGGGATAGCATCTCGATGGACTTTATCACTAGTTTGCCCAAAACCTTTCGAGTAAATGATATTATTTAGGTTGTTGTGAATTGTTTGACAAAGATGGCTCACTTCTTCCTCGTAAAAATGACGATAAAAGCTTTTGAACTTGCTTAGTTGTTTGTAGACTGGTTATTCAATCTCTATGGTTTACCAAGTGGCATTATAAGTGATCGGGATCCCAAGTTCACGTCCAAGTTTTGGCAAATGGTCTTTGAGAAGCTAGAGACTAAACTGAGCATGAGTAGTGGTGAGCATCCACAATGAGATGGGCAAACAAAGTGCATGAATTAGCTATTAGAAAATATGCTAAGGACTTTTATGGGAAACTTGATTTGACAAGGAGTATGGGAGAAATATTTACCTTTGCTTCAGTTTTCTCATAATAGTGCTTATCAATCGGCTATTGGCATGTCTCCTTTTATGGCAATGTATGGCTATAAGCCTAAGTCTTCTATGAGTTTGAGTTTGGCTTTGGTTCAGATACTTCATGCTTGTGATTTCCTGAAAGGATATGCAAGACAAGCTTGAATTGGCAAAGTTGAACATGAGGCAAGCTCAAGATCAAGACAAAAGAATGGCTGATGAGTATTGTCGTCATCAAGAGTACAAAGTTGGTGACAAAGTTTTCCTTAAGCTGTCAAATGCACAATGGTCTCTGAAAGAAGGTGGCAGTGCTAAGTTGTCTCCATGATATTGTGGGCCTTAGACAATTTTACAGCGTGTGGAAGATCTTGTATACACTTTGGACTTGCCAACTAATTTGAAGATTCATCCAACGTTCCATGTGAGCAAGTTTAAAGTGTATTTGCACTTTGGTGATGTCATAAATCAGTCCATCATCTAGATCCTAGAGATTGATGTTGAGAAGGCTGGTCCAGCCAATATTCTTGCTCAAAGATTGGTGAAAACATGCCAAAAACAACTAGAGTGATGTTAGTTCAGGGGAATAGTTATTCCATGGACCAAGCTACATAGGAAACTGAGGATGACGTGAAGAGAGTGTTTCCAAGTTTTAGTTATGACTTGGATGACATTCCTGAGGAAGGGGAAAAATTGAGGATGACGTTTTAGGTATAGGGAGATCATGTATTATCAAAGGTATAGGCCAATCAACCACAACCTGAATCTTTGCGGGATCAACTCTTACACCATGTATTGAAATCAAATGTCTAAGATATCCAATCTCGTTTAAGAAAAACTCGCACTTTAATAACTTCGAATAGAGTTTGTTGTCCCTCAAAAATTGTAAAACACTTTGCACATGCATCTTGTGTTCCTCCACATAAGAGCTAAATACTAGGATATCATCAAAATAATTAATTGCAAACTTTCCCAAGCAAGGCTGTAGAACTTGATTCATCAATTTTTGAAAAGTTGCAGGAGCATTTGTTAAACTAAATGGCATCACCAAAAATTCATAATGACCTGTCTTTGGAAAGGGTGGTCCTTCTTAACCTTATGCTACACATACACCGAGCTCAAACTTTTGATAAAACATTGCATCTTGAGTAACTCATTATAGGTGCCCGTGAGACTAAGGCAAAGATCACAAAACTTACAGGCATACGCATCCAAAGATAAAGTCCCTTACCAGATCTCTAACAACTAGTTCACGAGATTAACCTTTTCAAACTTCTTGACAAACGAAGTGAGAAAAACCTTTGTCAAATCAGTCTAAGAAATTGGCTTTGGATTAACTTTGATGTAGCTCTTCCACCATGAAGAAGTACGGCCTATAAGCTTCATCACAAAAAAAATCAATCTTCACTTTATTCTCACAAGGATTGTGAGACCAGCAACTTTCCCATAATTCCAACCAAGAATTAACCTCTTAGCTAACTTCCATTCCACAATACCATAATCTTTGGCATGTTTTATTGTTATGATCCAGCGCAAAAAGACAGAGATCTAGTCACACTAGACTATGCTACACCACCTCTTGAGGTTCCTCACCACCCAACCACCCCCGAGCTACCTCAAAAGCTCCATTACACCGCCGCTCCACTGTGAGCCCTAGGGTAGGTTAAATTCCTTACCCTAACATGCCTTGATAGCTTCCCTTTGACCAAAATTGACCAAGTGGTCAAAATTGGCACTTAACAATTCTTCCCCCCCAATGAAGTTCTTGTCCTAAGGATGAGTTGTACCGGTGATCACCCTTTTTGGGGAATCTTGTTCAATCTCTTGGTCCATCTTCCATAGCC
>NW_003314291.1:1558053-1580595 GCF_000143415.4 Selaginella moellendorffii | reverse complement strand
CACCTCCGCAAACTTATGTTGGAAATGTCAATAATAACTAGCCATTCCAAGAAAGCTGCATAACTCGGCCACTAAAGTTGGTGTAGGCCAACTCTCCACCACAACCACCTTCCTTAGATTCATCTTGACACCCTTAGATGTCACAATATAGCCTAAATATTCCACCTCCGACTTTGCAAATTCACATTTGCTCTTCTTCACATAAAGTTTGTTGTCACAGAGTAACAAAAGAACCTTGTGCAAATGCACCTTATGCTCCTCTATATTTTTGCTGAAAACAAGAATATCATCCAAGAAAATCTCCATAAACTCATGAAGATAATGCCAAAATACCTCTGTCATCAACCGAGTAAATGTGGCTGGTGCATTCGTCAAACCAAACGGCATAACTATAATTGCAGTCGTTCCAAAAACTTACTTCGAAGAACTGGTTTTTCCCCTTCCAAGGACGAGAAGGTCTAAACATACTGAAATAATTATTACATATTTCAATGATTTATGTTTTTACCATGGGTCTAAATGGACATTTCTGCTGGAAATCAAATTCTGCAGCTTGCTCAAGCTCCTTCTTCACCTCATGGCCCTTTCTGTTCTGTAGAAGTCTCACATAGGCCTTGTAAAAATTCTGTGACAATGTCCGAAGCTTGTGTTAAATGCCATCTTGGAGATAGATGCATCATCCATTGCAATTTGATGATATCCACTCCTTAAATCAATCTTGGTAAACACTCATGCTTCATTAAACTTGTCTAAGATATCATCCACACATGGCATCGGCATTTTATCCTTCACTATCTTCTTGTTCAAGACATGGTAGTCAATACACATCCATATTGAACTATCCTTCTTCACAAGCAAAACCAAAGCACCAAATGGAAACTTACTTGGCTAAATAAATCCAAACTCAAGTAATTCCTTGACTTGTCATTGAACTTCTTGCTCTTCTGCATAACTTAACCGAAATAGATGTTGGTAAATTGGCCACATCCCTAGCTCCAACATAATCCCATACTCCACACCTTGTAATGGAGGCAACCCATAAGGAAGTTCAGATGGAAAAACATCAAAAAACTTATCGAGTACATCTTGTATTGCTACTTCTCTCCCAAGTCACGAACAAATAACAAGTAACCCAAAAGTGCTTTTCCATTATGACAAGCCTGCTTCAAAGATGTAGTGGAGAGTATAACAACTGGAGGTTGAACTCCTTCTTTAAACCACACATTTTTAACATAATCATACTATAGCAAGACACGCTTTATACTCCACTTTATCTCCGGATTCACCTTCACCAACCATAGCATCCCAAGAATGAGATCCACACAATGGATATTCGCGAAATAAAAAATCTCCACAAGTGTGGTTTTGCCAACTAACACTTCTACCCTCTCTACACAAGTATCGAAATGCTAAGCAAAGATAGCTATAGCTTCCACCGTGTATAGAAAAACTCTTCGTGTCACCAAGCCATGCTCCGCAACAAACTTTGCCAAAACAAAGTTGTCATCACTCCCACTATCCAGTAAAATCCACACTAGACTGCCATGGAACACACCTTCCAACATTAAAGTTAATTCACGAGTATTCTCGAGCTCCATTTTGTTCCACACACAATTGAGTTGACGAGCAACAATCGAAAGACTCTCCCTCCAATCGGAATGGTCATCCCCGTCATCCTCATGCTACAAAATTTGCAACTTTTTAGTATCTAATTTACCGTCAGTAGAAGATTAGCCATTCTTCTTGCTCTACTACTTGTTCTTTAGCTATGGACAATTAACTTTGTAGTGTCCAAGCTCACTGCAATGATGACAACCCTATTTATAATTCTTCACAAAGAACTTCTGCTTCTTTGACCTCTTTGCATCTGAAGTAGTCATCAGAAACTTCAACTTGTGGTGCTTGTTCCCATCCTTGTGTCCACAGTGCTCATTATGACGATTCTCGATAAAAGGACTCTGCAAACACTTGCGAGACTTGTACTTGTCATTGTCAAGTCGACAAACCGCATCAAAGAGCTCTTTGTAAGCTGAGAATGATGCAAGTGTTGCCGCATGCTCTCACTATGAAAGCCATTAATGAAGTAGGACTTATTTTGATCTGGATCCTTCGTTAGAACACAGCTAATCAAGCAAGTAAGCTTTTCAATATAGTCCCCAAGCATCATTTTCCCTTGCTAAAAATGTCGAAGTTCTGTACAAGCATTTTCCACATCGTAGTGAGGGGCAAAATGTAAATGAAAAGCAACCTTAAACTCATCCATGGTTGACACTGGTAGTTTTTTATTCGCAACACGAGACTCTTTAAGCCAATTTTACTGCTGAAAGCCCGCATCATGCAAAACCATTGGAATAGCCACTAAAGCCTTTGCATCTAGAGTTCCCCTTCTTCACATTGGCTAGCCAAGCGAGACACTCGTCCACACCACCATCATTGGAAAAAGTTAGAATTTTGAGTCAATCTACCAAGGAAGGCTTACTTGGAACACTACCACATCCAGCCTCGAGTGCCTCAACAAACTAATGCATAGTATCCATCATGCCATATATCTCGTCTTGAATTTATTGTTGATTTTGATTAAGGACTTACAGCTCCTAAACAACATCTTGAATGGTCCAAATCTCCGTAGCTCTATTGGCACCATCTTCAGCACCACCATCGACAATAAGATTCCAACATTTAGCTTGGTCAACCATTATAATCAACTTTTCTAATATGAATGTTATAATCCGGTGCAAAAAGACAGAGATTTAGTCGCCCTAGACTATGTTATGCCACCTCTTGAGGTTCCTCACCACCCAACCACCCCCGAGCTACCTCAAAAGCTCCCCGCTCCAAAGTCCCTTACCCTAATATGTCTTAATATACCCTTAAGCTTCCTTTTGACTGATGTTGACTAGTTTAGGGTTTAGGGTTTAGATTGATTCAACCCTTAAGGGTCCATATGAAGCAAAAAATCCTTAATGAAATTGACAGAATCTTTAACCTCCTTTATATTGCTCTGAACCTTAGAAATTTGATGTCTTTGCCACATAATAACATCATCAAAAGCCTCTTCCTTATCGTCATGGCTATCATCACTAATGCCATACTCCTTATCAGGATCAATATCTTGCTCACCTGCCAACATGACGCTCCGATACCAATGAAACAAACAAGCTAGGCTAACCTCTTGACGCTTAAATCATTACGGCCTTAAATCCCACATACCATGGGAAATATTTCTGTGGTTTCATGTCAACATATGCCTGTTAGGGTTGAGGATATATTGCAGCAGAAAGTAAGAATTATTGTCAGGTAATTGTATCTAAAGATAACGATAATGATGTTGAAATGTTTTATATCAATCATTGAGAAAACTAATGGATGTGTTTAAAGTTTCAAAGGGTTATCTCCTCTAACATACACAGATAATAAGATATATCTCATTATGTCTTGACTATTGGATAAAAAGTGTTGTCCTATTATTTCTTCATCTACTTTCTTCCACAGCTTGTGGTATAGAATTGATGGAGGATGAACAATTTATGTTGGTCTTCTCCATTCACCACATGGTCTTAGTGGATTCTGGCTTTGCAATATTTTCAGTCTAGCATTCTGTGGTCTGCTTTCAGTTCATATTAAGCCCACTAATGTAGTTTTCAAATTTAACTAGACTTCCAAGGTGAGAAAACTACATGAGGCAAATTCAGTTTAGGTTTTACAATTTTGTAATACTAATTATGCATCATTTTGAAGAGTAATTATTATTTTTCAAAAGAAGAAATTTCACTTTATTCATTTTGACGAAGGTAGTTTTGCATTTGATGACTTGTATCCTGATTACTAATGGGACTAGGGAAGAGAGAGAGCCCGCGGCGTGGACTCTTCTCAAGCTCCCGGGCTCGGCTCCAGCTCCACGCTGTGGGCACACGACGACAAGTGGAGGGCAAGATGGAAGGAGATGGAAGAAGAAGGAAGAATTGCCTAGCTAGCAGTACCATGCCGAGACGGTGACGATGGAGGTGCCAAGCCAGCCGAGAGACAAGCTCCCAGGCCCTTGAAGCAGCGTGAAATTCTCACTCTTGTTGTAGAGCCAGAGGAGCAATCGCGCCTGGCTCACCGTGTAGTGGCTCAGCGCCGCTCCACAGCCCCGCGCCATCGATGCATCGCTGCCACTCGCGCTGCTTCTCCGGGCACTCGCAATTCGTTCCCTCCACCAGGCTCTTGGTGATCTCTCTGCCGACGGCGGTGATGCGCTGTGGATCATCGCCCGGCAGCGCCACGTCCAGCGATTCGAAGACCGAGGATTCTAGAAAAGAGTCTGAGCAAAAGGAAGAACTTAAGTGTGGTAGAATGTTGCAATCCCATGTAGCTTCTTCACTTCTTTCGATTCGAATTCTGACGAAAAAGAAGGGTTCGCACAAAGAACAATAGCATATGGTAAATATATTTTAGGGCTTGGATCTATGAAGTGGGTGCGATCGGCCGAGGGCGACTTCAAGGGCGCGGCGCCATCGCCTCGCAGGTACTTGAATTGCTGCGTTTTCTTAGACGATGCAAGTGAATCAATCGCCTACAGCGGTCACACCGCGACTCGCATCCGCAAGACTCACGTCGTCGTCTTTGGAGGGCTCGTGGACAAGAAGTTTTTGCAGGATTTGACTGTTCTAGACACTGGTATAGCCGCATTTTCTGTGAATTCTTTCCACTTCTGGGCTCGATGATTTTTACTTGCATGTAGAGAACAATGTGTGGTTTCAGCCCGAGTGCTCTGGAAGTGGCAGCGATGGAGTGGCGGGGCCTTGCCCTCGAGCCTTTCACGTTGCCATTGCCATGGACTGTAACTTGTTTGTCTTTGGAGGTCGATGTGGTCGCAAGAGGTACATACTGATCTTTTCTTCTTCGTGGTTTAAGCTCGTGATTTTGTTTGTAGACTTGGAGATTTTTGGGTTCTAGACACTGGTGAGTCTGTCTAATTCGGATGCCGATTGTAAAAGCTTGTCGCAGATACATGGCAGTGGTCCGAGCTCACTGGTTTTGGCGAACTTCCCTGCGCTCGGGACTTTGCCGCCGGGGCGTCTGTGGGGAATGGAAAGATTGTCATGTGAGTGTGTTCACGGGAATCTCTTTTGCTACGTTTACCACTCATCTTCTTGAGCAGATATGGCGGATGGGATGGCTCGAAATGGCTCTCAGATGTTTTTGTGCTCGACACCAGTAAGTTCCAACTTCACAAACATCTAGACTGATCATCATTCTCATTTCAGTGTCTCTGGAATGGAGGCAGCTACCAGTAGTCGGTCCTTCACCTCCTCCTAGATGTGGTCACACGGCTACGATGGTCGAGAAACGGCTGCTCGTTTTCGGTGGAAGAGGTACGTACGACGCACAGGAGGTGCGATTCGAGGACCAGACATGCTTACCATGTTTCCTGCAGGTGGTGGAGGCCCTGTTCTTGGTGACCTCTGGGCCCTGAAAGGGCTGTTTGACGAAGGTGACTAGAGCTAGTTTTGCGTTTGATGACTTGTATCCTGATTACTAATGGGACTAGGGAAGAGAGAGAGCCCGCGGCGTGGACTCTTCTCAAGCTTCCGGGCTCGGCTCCAGCTCCTCGCTGTGGACACACGACGACAAGTGGAGGGCCGCAGGTGAGTGACACTATTGTCCATTTTGTTTTCTTTTTCTAAGCATTCTATAAGTTGCTTGTCTTTGTTGTAGTTATTGGTTTTTGGAGGTCATGGGACAGCTGGGTGGCTAACCCGTTATGATATCTACCATAACGATTGTATCGTTCTTGACCGAGGTAGCTTGTTTTCTTGTGCACAAGTCTTCCGTGCCTTGATGTCATTGTGTGTGTAGCCTCTGTTCAATGGAAGCGTCTCTCCGTGACCAATGAACCGCCTCCGGCTCGGGCATACCACTCGTTAACGCAGATCGGCTCCCGCTTCCTCCTCTTCGGTGGCTTTGACGGGAAATCGACGTTTGGAGATACTTGGTGGCTTGTGCTTGAAGGTCAGTTGTCACTGTCGATTATGTGTGGACGCCTCGTGACACAGTGATCTTGCAGATGATCCCATTTCCAGCCGTGTCTCGTCGCCCTTGGTTGCTACTTTGCCAGATGTAGGCAGCGACAATAACGTATGTGTTGGCAACCATGTAGTCGGTTGATTATCTTCAACTTGTTTTTGCAGGCTAGAGACGAGGAACAACTGGTATCGCCATTCAACATACTGAGAAGTCGCATAGGCCTTCCTCCTGCAAAACCAGCCGTGCATGAATCCATCAAGACTGAAGGTGCTTTGAATGACTTGGCCCAAGCCATAGATCCTCATGGCCGAAGCACGCTAGAGGTAAGAAAACACATGCTTCTTGTGGCTCCTCACGGTGTCGAATATTTTTCAGTCCTTGCGCGAGCACTGGAGAAAATGTGACGCCCGTTCGATTCGTTTCAAAGAGCTGGATATCCTCTTGAGAGATTACCAATGGTTGATTGCCACCGAGGAAAAGTATGCCGCCAAAACTCCTCTCGCTTTTTTCCATCGTCCGGCCTTTAAACTTTATCTTTCTTTATGAAACACAGGGAAGGGAAAAGATCGGGAGGTGTAGAAAAAATCAAGGTGCACCGCTTTTATCATCTCCAAACATCAAACCAGGTATCGACGCCTGTGATTTTTGCAAAATTCAACTCCTTGAACTCACCTTAGAATGGATAAATTTCCAGGTGAGAATTGACGACATTGGCCCGCTCTTGATGGAGTACAAGCAGCTCCTTGACACCCGTGTTTGAAGGTGTAAGGAAAAGAAAAAAAAGAACTCTTTTTTTTATATCGAGCTACTTAACACACGCTTATTTCTTTGTAGTTGGACTTTTCCTTGAGAAATTGGTAGACGAAGCTTTGTTCTCGGCGAGAAAATCTGATCAAAGGGAATATGGTGTTCTAGGGAATCGAGCTCGCGACGTATTTACCACCCCGCAAAAAAGACGGGTTTTCATATGAGTGGTGGTCCCTTGCGCATGTCCGGAAAAATGAATTGGTAAAAGAGTTCTTTAAAGACATAGCTAGTACGATATTGGGCCATATGGCGCTCGTCTCATGGACTGGCTGGAAGAGTACGGTAGGGGACTGTGGATGAAGATAGATGGGAAGGGGTCGAGGGGAATGTGGCGCTTTCTAGATACTCAAGCGGATTCGCTCGATTGCTAGCAGAGGGTGGGATTCCGTGGGCGCTATGGAGTAAGCTGGCCATCTCCAAGGATCTGGTGTGTAGCGCCGTGTTCCAGGCGAGGTTCTGTGCCAGGGGTGAGATTTCTTCTGCCAGGGGTGAGATTTGAGTGTTGATTCGCGGTGTCCAGGAGTTCTGTGGTGTAGGTCTGCCAGGGGTGAGATTTGAGTGTCGATTCGCGATGTCCAGGAGTTGTGTGGTGTAGGAAGCCGAGATTTGGAGGCATAGGGGTTTTTTGACCGGGGAGAGATGGTTGAATCCACCAGGAGGCGGGTGCCTGACGATTCCAGGGGCCTGCTGTGCTGCATCGACGACGTCCTGGAGAAGATCTTTGGCTACATCAAGAAGCCCGTGGAGAGAAATGCTATCTCGGCAGTGTGCAAGCGGTTTCACGAGCTGGAAGCTCGCACGAGGCATCATGTCCTGGTCTACAACATGTACGCTGTCAACCCCATGAAGCTGTTCGAGCGATTTCCCAGCGTGAGATCGATTACCATCAAAGGGAATCCTCGGCTCGTGGATTTCGACATACTCCCCAGGGATTGGGCCGGCCACGCAGGACCTTGGATTGCAGCTATCAAAGCTCATCCCCAGCTTAACCGCTTCCGGATCAAGAGGATGACGATCACCGACTCTCAGATCGAGGAGCTCTGTGCTGCCTGTGGTCCCAACCTCAAGATCATGCAGTTTGACAAGTGCTCCGGCTTTAGCACCAAGGGTCTCCAAGCACTCGCCAAGTTTTGCAAGTAAGTTGTCGCTTTTGGTTTCCTACTCTTCCTCTCTTCCTTTGTGTTTCTTAGAGCTCATTCCAAGTTCTGATTTTTTTTCTTTCTTTTTCTAGGAATCTTACCCACTTGGGCCTTGCACAGTCGATGATTGATAACACTAGTGATACCAAATGGCTCAAGGACCTGGTAAACTCGTGTCCCGCCCTCGAATACCTGGACTTGTCACTTATAGAGATGGGCGACGTGGATGAAGCGGTGCTGGTGAAGTTGGCCGAGCGTTGCAAGCTGCTAAAGCTGTGGGAGTCCGAGACTCAAAACTCCGAGCGGTTTTTGCCTGTGCTGCAAAAGTGCTCTTCCAACTTAAGTGACCTTGGGATCGAGCGGATCAACAGCAACTCCGAGACGTCGTTACTGGCAAAGTGTACTGCACTGGAGGGGCTGTCCGGCATCTTCGATCTAGTGGACGATGGAATGCACGCTTTTATGTCGGTCAGTTCTCGTTTGACGAGGCTCGACCTATCTTACTCCAACCTTACCGAGGTGGAGATAGCGGAGGTGCTTCGAGCCTGTCCTAACCTGCAGTATCTTCGGGTAAGTGTTTCAACTTTCCAGGTCCAGGTCTCATTGATCACCTCCATGTTCCTTTCATGTTTCCAGGTGTTAGACTTGGCTGGAGACCACGGGTTGCAAGCGCTGGGGAACTCTTGCAAAGACTTACACAGGCTTGTCGTTGAGAGTCCTTCTGCAATTGACGGTGGGGTGGTGACACACGCCGGCCTTATGGCGGTTGCACAAGGCTGTAGAAACCTGCAGAAGCTCATTTTCTATCCATCTTTCATCACCAACGAAGCGTTTTATGCGCTCGCTTACAACTGCCCGAACTTGATGGACGTGCGAATATGTCTCATCCAGTCAAGTAGCACGGGCGAGAACGTAAGTTACTAGTGTGTTTGGAAGCTCTTACATTGGTATTTCTCGCAGATGCCATGGGAGTGCCTGGACGAAGGGGTGACCGCACTCGTCCGGGAATGCAGATCGCTCTACCGTTTGACGCTCTGCTTCGACGTCCAGGCGGATGTTGAGTTCCTCACCGACGCGGGCGTGGCTGCAATTGGCGAATATGGAAAGAAGATCAGGGTGCTGACCCTTGTCCACTGTGGCAGCAGCGACATGGGATTGGTACCAGTTCTTCGCGGCTGCAACAAACTACAGAGGCTTGAAATCCGGAAGTGCCGTTTCGGTGATGAAAGTGAGTGGTAACTATGTGGGGACGCGAAACTAACACTGGTTTCTTACGCAGGCATGCAAGAAATCGCTTTGAACAGCGAGCTGCATCTCAAGCACTTGTTCGTCCAAGGGTGTGAAGTGACGATCGATGGGCTCAGCAGCCTGGCTTACCGGGCCAAGCACACAAACTCGAGGTTCTACGTGGAAGTGATTGGCTGTAAAGACGGGCGGTGCCTGGAGGAGCACAGGTACTCGTGCACGGACGAGTCTTGCGAGGACCAGCACCGCTTCTCGCTCAGCTGCTCCCACTGGCAGATCCTGGCATACCATTCACTCACAGAGCCCCGCGACGACACTCCATGGTTTATCCACCGCTTCGACTCGATTCTCTCCGAGGCTTCTTCGCTGCCTTTCACAAGAGCTGAACCAGGAGGCGCTCTTCAGCTCATGCCAGAGAGCAGTAGCGGTGGGATTGATCTTGATCTGAGCACCAGCGGGATCGATCTAAACGAAGACTCGTCGGAGCCGCTCCAGCTGATGCCGGAGAGCAGTGGCAGTGGCGGCGGTGGTGGCAGTGGTGGGATTGATTTGAACGAGCCAGCTGAGGAGAGTTGCTCGTCATTCCCAGGATTTGAGAGGAAGGAAGTCTTCCACTTTCCCGACATTCTGGAGCGCGTGGCGGCAGAGCCAACGTTGCACTTGGGAGCTCCATTGGTGCTCTAGGCCTCCTTACTGTGATTTTCTCTCGCGAGACCATGTATTTCTATTTTTGTTTGAAAGAAAGGAAGTTCCTAGCTTATCAAGAGCCCTAGCTAGTTAGCTATGGAGCTCTATTATGCGTCCTGCGCGGCGGGGGTCGAGAGAGTGCTCGTCTCGGAGGTAATCTTTTTTCTCTTTCATCGATCCATTCATCCCAAATCGCGACCACTCCAGGTTGAAAGGCTACCAGGGACGAGAATCGAAGAGGCCACAGTGAGCTTTTATGGAGGCATTCTTTTCCAAACTGAATCGTCGCCAGAGGTCGAAGAGAACTTTCTCGTGATTGGCTGACATTGTTGAATGAATGGTAGGATGTTTTCAAGCTGAGAGCGGCAGACAATGTGTACGCTTATCTCGGACACTTCAAGGTGTGTGTGTGATTTCGTAAGTTTCAATAGAGAAAAAGAAGAGGTATAATTGACATGAACTTGTTTGAAAGGATGTTCCTGTGCACAAGGATGGCGCTCTTTCTTACTTGAAAAGCTTGGCTTCCAAGGTAATGTAACTCAAATCACTCAGAGCTCACTGCGTTTTGCAGATTTCATGGGAGCCGGCTTTGCTGCTCTTTCAAAAGTGGCAGGCGATGCAAGACAGGATGCTACAATCACCGCTTACGTTTCGAGTAACCTGTGAACGGAAGTGCCTCAAGATGAAGAAACACCCATTCTCGTCGGTGGATGTTGCAGGTATGTTCGTTTTCATCAAAATGACAAGAAACGCAGTGCGGCTTTCACTTAATCGCAGCTGCGCTGGGAGAAAGTGTTTATAATCTCCATAACTGGCCGGCGGACATGAGGTGCTATAACGGTTTGTGTGGATGCCTGGTTTTGCCTCGTCTTCAAGTACATTGTTTGCAGTGGAAGTGTTTGCATGGCTGAGAGATTCCGAGCTTCTTGTAGCGATTGGACTTCTCTACGGGTAAGAGATAAACGTTTTTGTTGTTTTATTCTACCTGGTTCTTTCGCTCTATAGTAAACCAACCGAGCAAGTTGTCGATGGCAGGAAAGCTCCTAGGCCCAGTCGCTCAGATTCTCAGGTCAGCAATCACGTTTTTTCCTAGCATCTAGTGTCCAATTCTGATTTGGTGATCTCGTTTAGCTCTACTCAAAAAGGCTCTACAGAAAGGCGCTGGTTCCAACGTCCTTGAGGCCTAGGTGTGTGTGGCGAGCTTTTGCCGAGATTTATACTGCTTGAGCCGCAATTGTGACAGTTTTTAACGCAGTGTGGCGTATGCTCTTGTGCAACTTGGACACATCAAATGCGGAGACGTCGTTCTGGACCCCATGTACGTGAATTATAGATTGTGATTGTTTTCTATTCTACGGTGGTGTGCTCCTTAGGTGTGGATGTGGAACTATACCTCTAGAAGCGGCGGATTGCTTCCGTGGACAAGTTTTGTGCTTGGGTGGGGATATTTCTCCGTCCGCTGTGGCTGCAGCTGGAGAAAATGCTCGAGGTATTCTTGAGCTCAACTGGTTTGTTGCTTTTCTTCTTATTACAGGAAGTGACGCATGCGATATACTTCAGTGGAATGCTACTTTCATGCCTTTGCGATCCGGATGTGTGGACTGGGTCATCTGTGACATGCCCTTTGGTGTTCGCTGTGGTAAGAAGTCTCACACTTCACGCATGGCTGCGTTTGATTCTGTGTTTTGTATTAGGAAGTACACAGGCTCGCGATTGGCGTTGTCCAAAAGTTACTCTGGAGGTAGTTTACTTTGTATTTTCTTTCTCCTTGTTTGATGTGTGAAGAAACTTTGTTTTGCTTCAGATTGCACGCGTATTAAGACAAGAGACTGGTGAGTCGGCATAATTTATTTACGCCTCTCGGATCGGGAGTTCCCTGTGCCGCAGGTGTTGCTGTTCTTATGTCGCAAGGCAAAGCAATGAAGCAGGAAATGGAGAGCACAACATACTTGAAGCTTTTGCAGCAATACGAAGCTGACATGGAGGTGAGCTTCTACTTGTGGCAACGAATTTATCACATGTTGTGAATGCAGGGAATTCTGGTGGAAATATACATAGCACAACGAACATCACAACCGATCCAATCTCTAGTAAGACTGCATTTTGTTTTAGAGAAATAATCATATCTTGTAGTTTGACAGGAAAAAGTTAGTCAAAAGGCACCGTGCAAATTGATTCTTATCTCCTTTAGGTTTGAAGGTGGGTTTTATAATTATAAACTTTCATTTGATTAATTAGATCAATAAATAAAAATAATACTACTATTAATGAAATTAAATATTGCTTCATGCAACACACAGTAAATTATTATTTTAATAGACTCAATTGAAAATCTTGCTATTGTTAGGTGCACGCTACACATTGAAATTGCATGGCTTAGTGTCCGCAAAAGGAAAACATTCATTCATTCATCTGTTTTTTACATGGACCAGTGGATTATGGTATGCAGTTTGGAGAATTTGTTGTTGTTTGCTATGAGAAGGGTGGATTAGTATGCAGCTTGAAGAATTGTTGCTGCCTTTTGCTGGCCAATGTCCGCTGTAGTGTTGAGAGATATTGGCTTTTGCTTCATAGAAAAATTTCCTACAAAGTTTATAGGCACTTGTGTTTTCACAACCTCCAGCTTGAGCTGCCCTTCATAAAAACAGGACAGCCTTTAGGCACCTAATAACATTATTAGCCAGTGAAAGCTTAAAAACATCTAAACTATGAACTAGTATAGTATTGTGAAGCATTTTAACAATATCTCCATTAAATCCAACCTGACACAACACACTTTGCTCATTGATCAATCCTCCCCTCAATATCAATTTTGCCAATTACACTTTAGAATTTCAGATATATTTTTAAATAAATTGCTATGCATTGCATGTAGCAATGCTTGGTTTGTTTAATAGTAGTGTGATTCCTACTTATTAATCTAATTGATCAAATAAAAGTTTATAATTATAAGCATGTTTGTAATTTATAAACACAAGATTAATCTTATTTCATATCAACCTGATAGAACAAAATAAAATATACTAGAAAGTGTTTAAGAAAGTTTATAAATTATAATCATGTTTATAAATTATAAATACAAGATTAATCTAAATGAATAAGAACCATTAGATGGTAGAATATTCTAAAATATCCAAGCATATTTTAGGTATATTCACTATCCCTTGCAAGTTTGCTTAAGCAAACCAAAAAGGAGAAAATATCACTTTTTAAGGAAGACCACTTAAAAAGAATGCTTCAATCCCTTGCCCTGTCTTGGTTATCCAAACACAAGCATGCCCCTAACCAATGAGTCCAGATATAAATGAAAGCAAGATTTAACTCTCTTAAATAACAATTTATAAAACATTTTTTTGTTGTCTCACAAAAAAAAGTGATAACATTCTAGTACACTGAAAAATTTAAATTTATTTATCAGTTAGATTTCTTTGTGATGATGTGCATATTTGTTCATATTTTATTTAAAATGATAGTTTGTTAAGTCTTATCTAAATTAATAATTTAGATTAAAATTGTGAATAATATGTTTCAAAAGTATAACATTTTTTATTTTCACATTATGAAATCTTATTAACAATTCATTTACTATTTCTTACCTTTACAAAAATCTATTAATAGTTAAATGCATTTTTAAATATAATGAGTGTCAACCAATTCGGGCCCAACTGATTACATTGTTGAAGACTCATCTTGTTGGCAGAGTGGAAGGCGATTGTATGGCTTGCTTCAGATACTCTGTAGCATAATAAAATATACTGGCAAGGTCGCAGAGAACCCTTTTTCATAAACGGGAAGAATATTTTAGGGCAGGTAAAGCTGCTACGTTTTCTTTCACCAAAGGTCTTCTGGAGCCAACAATTGGATTGGTGTTTTCTCGCCATCAAAGTTCAAGTATGTAGGAACAGAGGAGCTCTCGAGCAAAATTATCTTTCTCGTGTGTGATGTGTGCAGTTCGTCAGGGAATATCCTCAGAATTTGTGCACTGCTCCCACATTTCGATCTCATTGTATTCTACTCGATTGTTTTCTATATTTTCTTTGTTCTCGTGGAAGGTCTTTTCCTCATTGTTTTAGGAGTTTTTTTCTTCTCTTCTAGCTTTGCTTGTTTGTGCGTGCATTTCCAAAATGCTTCCGCTTCACCCGATTACGTCAGCACTGGGAAGAGACAAATCAACGTGGAGTAGTGGTTATCGAACCAGCGAAGCAATTCCGTTCGTTTCATATGAGGTTGCGGATCACATTGCACTTCACAAGATTCCGTTATTCTCTGCGGCCAGCACGCTTTCATTGTCTCGTGGAGACGTGTGGTCAGTGGCTATTTTAATTTTTGTGCGTAATATAGCAAAACTTTTCTTCAGGACCTCGAGTGTCCACTGTTGGCTGGCGTGATCCCGGCCAAATTCATACTGGATCAATGAAGGATTTATTGCCCAACACAAGGTAAATCACCATCTCTAGTGTCATGTTTATTTATTTGACTTCTGCAATACTTGTTCAGATATAGCTATCGCGTTGGTCATAAGTTATTAGATAACTTGGTCGTGATGAGTCCGATAAAATATTTTAAATCGGTGAAAACTGGTTGTCATATTTGGAGATCTGGGAAAGGTAACTCAAAGGCGGCTATCTCTCTCTCTCTCTCTCTCTCTCATCTAACGGATCACACAGCGCGAAAGAGATGGATCAATGATGTACGATGATTTCATTTTGGCTCACTGAACACAGCCGACACGATCACAAAAGAAAGAGACGACATTGACATTATTTTCCACATTGGAGACTTATCCTATGCAACAGGGTATATTTCTCAATGGGATCAGTTCACGGAACAGATTGAAGGAATGACTTCACGTGTCCCTTATATGACGGCCAGGTATACTATACATAAAATTACAATTATCCTTTTGAAGTGGATATCATTAACGGGATTGGCCTAACTCGGTTCTTTTTATAACACAGGACTCCGGAAGTGACGGTGCTTTCGATCTTTTAATCATAGGAAAAGTTCTAGTAGGTCTAAGAAACATTTTCTTTTGCAGGTATTCGACGGATTACGGGCTTTTCCACTTCTGCATTGCCGACTCGGAGCACGACTGGCGCGAAAAAAGCGGGCAGTACAAGTGGATCGAGGAATGCCTCCCTAGCGCGGACAGGGAAAAGCAGCCATGGTTGATACGCGTCCTTGGCTACTCTATGTGGTACTTAGCCAGCGAGAACGCAACTGCGGAGCCATTTAGCAGGGAAAGCCTGCAGTTTGTGGCAAAAGTACACCTTCTGCCACGTCCACAACTACGAGCGATCCTGTCCGGTTTATGATGTGAGTATGAGCTCTTTCTTGTTTTTTCTATTCGTTTGGAAGAACTAAAAGTCTGTTCTTTGCAGGAGGTTTACATCAGCAATGAGGCCAATGTTTACTCTGGGAAATTCAATGAGACGATTCGCGTAGTCGCGGGAGGTGCCGGGGGTTCGCTCACGCCGTTCCTGTCGCCAACGCCGCCGTGGAGCGTGAAGCGTGACTATGACTACGGTTACTCGAAGATGACGTACTGCTGTTCGAGTACAAGAAGAGCTTGGACAGCCAAGTTTACGATAAGGAATTCAAAGACGTGCTCGGCTGCGACGCCTAAGTTTTACTAGATACTTCGTCCTTTTTATGCTTGACGAATTTCTTCTACTATATCAATGCAAATCTCAATGACTAGAGGGACAAGAGTGATCAATTGCATTGTGGTGTGATCCGGTGAGGGAGAGAAAGAGAGAGGAGATTATAACAAGTGCAAATGAACCCAAAACAGAAACAAGTGAAGAACAAGTGCTACACGCACGAACTACCAAATAATGGAAAGAAGTTTACAAGCTATGGACAAAGTTTTTTCGCGCTGCTGGCACGTCTAGTGAACTTGCTTTGCTAGTTTCTTTGCTCACATTTGGAAGAAAAGCCCCGCTCCAATTCCTCTAATGTTTTCATTAGAAGAATTGGAGCGGGGGCTTTTCTCACTTTTGAGGCACGGATGGATCTGCTTCCGATCCATGCATCCTGGAAGCGAGCATGCCTTCTGAAGTAAAAAAGAAGGAAAGCATGTTGTTAACAATACGCCACTCATCACCATACTTCCACAAGGCACGGTAGTGTGTATTCCTCCAAAGAGGAGTCCTCTGGCCTTCCTTTGAGGAATATTGTTGAGCGAGTAAAGAGCTTGAACGAGGTGCGATCTTTTCAGCAAAGACCGCTGCACCCGGCTCGCACTGCAGATTTCATTCTCTTATCATCCCGCACTGCGGCATTTCTAAGTGGGATGAAGGCTCTAGAGGAGAGAAGACTTCCTCCTTGTGGATTTCATGGGGAATCCACACACAAAAAAGAAATCAAACAGAAGAAGAAAGCCATTGCACCTCGTTTTTTATCTCTTGCGAGCCGAGAAGAAAAGCTTTTCTCGCTTTGTCCAGCTTTCCAAACGAATTGACGAGCCGCCCAGCTCGCACCTTGGTGTTCTCCTCTTATAGTGCAAGAACAAACATTGTGGATCCAAAGCAGCAGGAGCAAGCGAAAATTTCCATTTCATGGACTTGAGGACGATTTGCCACAGCTGCCACCATGCTGGTCATAAGGACTTTGCGTGGCTGTTTTGATCAAGCGTTGGGTGGTAAAGAGCCTGCCCCCACAATAGAAAGGTGCAACGTGAAAGAAAAGAAGAAAAGAACTCCAAGATGGATGGTCTTTATAATTCAAACACAACTAGCTGTTATATCCAAGTTTCTCGCAGTAGAGCTGTAGTCGTGAACGCAGCAAGCAAAGCAATAACAAGAAAATCACCTAAGCATTCCATATACGAGCCGCCCGCAGCGGCTCGTATGGATGGATGACAAAGCCCATGCAGATCGAGTGAAGAGAGAAGATTTTCCTAACGAGTAGAGACCCAGTAAACGTGTCTAGCTGGACTCGAGCACCACTGGATCGCGCGTGCGAGGAGGGAGAAATTGAAAGGTGGATGGGCAATCTAAATACCAAAAGCCATTTCAGATTTATGGAGTAATCTTTTATATATTTCTAGAACTTCTTTCACCAGGATGATTGTATTTGGACAAGGAGATTTGCAATGTAGACGTTGTTCGTGTAATGTGTTCCTTCGAAAGCGTGGATCTTGCGAGCATCTTGGCGTTGCCACACCACCGTGTAGTGTAGGATTCTGTAGGATGTAGTGTAGTGTAGTCTAGGAGTGTAGGATTCCAAGGCATGGCAAATGCAGGAGGTCTGGCGATGCACGCGGACTCCATTCCCGCCCCAAACTCCTTTTCATAGACCTGCTCCAAGCTTACATGCAGCTTTGCACGTTTTTTATTCCTGCCCGGGAAGAATGTAGTGACATGGAATGTGATTCTTTAGGCAAATGCCTTCAACTGGCAAATGTACGTTGCATGGCTTGTTTTTAATCAAATTCCAGAGTGGGATGTAGTTTGCATGGCGCTACCTTGTATGCTATTGTCACTGGATTCGTGAAAGCTGGAATGATCAACAAGGCTAGAAACTAATTTGGCAACATGGCCGAGAGAGATTTTGTGTTGTGGAATGTGATTATTTCAGCATTTGAGATTAAAGAAGCTGTTCGACAGGATCATCAATCAAGTTTTATGGAACTCTATGATTGTTGCGCATGCCCAGTGCAGAGATCTTGACAAAGCAAGAAAGTTCTTTGCAAGGATGATGCAGAGAGATTCCGTGTCATGGGCAACACTTATCAACTCATTTGTGCGGCATGGCTGCAGTGATCTAGCAAAAGAAACATTGGACAGAATGCCACAGCATGATGTGATTGATAGTGTGGAATGGAATGCTCCAACCAGACGCCCAATGAGGTGACACCGATCAATTACACAATTTCTTTGATTCAATGCCTCAAAGACACCTTGTCTCGTGGACAGTTTTCTTAGCATAAAATGTTATGGTCACTGCATATGCCGAACGAGGGCATGTACGCAAAGCAAAGTGCTTGTTTGACACTGTAGAAGTTCTTAACGAACTGCATGATCGGAGCGACAGGCAAAAAGGACACTTGGACGATGCTTGGGCATTTTTTAGATGCTGTTTGCAGCCAAACATCGTGACCAGGAACGTTGTCATTTACCCAGAATCTACATGGTGCTGTGTCCATTTAGCTCTTTAAAGTCTTGAATATTCAAGAGTTTCATGGGCCTTTTGATCGCTTGCTGCCACCTTGGGCTGGTAATCCCTACTAGAGACGCCTTGGCTCCAATGGTTTCTGACTGCGATCTAAGCCCCAAGTGAGATCACTATTGCTGCTTGATCGGTGTTCTTGCAGGCTCTTGGATGATGCCGAGGAGATCATAAGTATAATACTATTTGTTCCAGATGTTTTCAATTGGGGATGCTTTGTGAGTACCTGTAAGATCCACTCTGTTGGACTTGAAAGGAGTGTTGGTGTTGCATTCAATGCCATAACAATTGATCCTAGGCATAAATATTATTCCTAATGAAGCATAGGAGATTTCATTGCAGCGAGAACCACAAATGATGACATCCTGAACTCACAAAATCTGGAAAGTTTTCTCAAGGCACAAATTTTCCAGCAGCTAAATCAATATCTTTTGAAGTGCTATTCATATCTTTCATGAATTTATCTTTACTCACTTCATATCCTATGTGGATATTGAAATCTGTGCCACCAATCTGATTCACTACATTTTACAAGTAACAATGTGATTCCTAAAATCAATCATTGCCACATGCTTATGAAGCCAATCTTCCCCAAGAAATATAGTCTCAAAAGAGCTTTTCATAGCACCAAATGTTCTCCTCTCTAAAAACTTTCTATATTTATAAGCCAAATCTATACCCTTCTTCTAGTTGATTATTTACATTTGCAAAATATTTGTGACTGTGAACTATAAGGAGTCAAGTGTTTTTACCAGATCAAGTGATGTATTTGATGTTTGACAACTATTATTTTTTTTAATTGTGATTTTGTAATCATTGATTCTCCTAGAGTAACATACATCATAAAGGGTATTAAATATATGCTGGTTTATCCTCCCCAACCTTGAGATAATATATTCATCTCAAATATTATTTTACTTTTATTTCCATTGCAATCCGCAATAAGTTCTCACAATCCCAAAATATAAAAAATTAACTCTTTTTGCAATTTAAACCCTTTTATATTGATCCTTTGAGAATATTCTTGTTTAATTGGGCAAAAAATGCCAGAACACAATATTAACTCTAGCACCATCTTGAGAGTTTGTAAATATGCTTGCATGAAGTAAAAGTCCAGAAGTGAAGACAATGAAATGAAAGTTAGACAACTTACTTGGCAAAGCTCTTGAAATGCTTGCTTCTGCCGAAAATAGTCACTCATGCAAAACTAGAGTGTGAGATGATTTAAAGACTGTAAGGCATCTCGGCATCTATCAAGTTACCATTTTTGGCATAATATTGTAATATTGCAACATTTAATATCAAAGAGAAGCTTTGGTTCATGCAAATGCCCGTTCTGGGCATTTGCTGTGGGCATCACATACAGCAAACGAGATTCTTATCGAAAACCATCTTAGCGGAACCCACGTCGCCCTCTTGGCCATAGGTGACGATCATGATCGTTGCCGCGACAGCGTTTTTTAGCGGCATCCCTGCGAAGAAATCAATTGCCCGAGCGAGATCCCCATTGAGGAGGATCGTCCAGGAGAAGAGATTGGGCGATTGGATGGAGATATTGCGCCTCTTCGATGCTGCCACATCTCCCACGCCCTCGCCTTCCAGCACCAGCTTGGCATTCGTAGATGGCCAACCATCTGCAGTGAAGAAAAGCCCCTGTTGATTCGTGCTGCAAGATCTCTAGCTGCGGCGCCCACCTCACGAACAATCCTAGTCCTGCTCACGAAACCTTTGTAGAACTAGAGTTTGATCGTATTACCCAGACGAAAGGAACCTTGCTTGCCTCCAATCCCAGCGCGATCTCCTCAAATTGCTTGGCAGTCATGAAGGAGATGCTTCCAAACGAAACATCGACCGAGCCTCGATCACGCTCGTCTAGCCATGGAAGATATGATTCATCCGGAGCCTCTTTCAATCCAGTCGAGTAGATCGCCTCTCCCTTGGGAGGATCCCCGAATCTTTCCCTCATCGCTTCGAAAACTCGTGGCTCAATGTCGTGGACAACGTTCATCAGAAACCAAGAGTCCAGTGCGATCCTCTTAGAAGCGATGCAGTGACTGTTCTTCCCCGACTTTCTGGAATTCTCTGTCATGCATGAAGAGTGGAATGTCTTGCGATCTTAGCTGCATTCCAGGGATGTAAGAAATCAGCTTGTCAACTCCCTCTGCCAATCACAAGATTGAGAACTTCCATGTTTTCTTAGCACACACTTCTAGATCGGTCAAGGCTTTACCTTCGACAGGAACCTCTGCTATCTCCAGGAGCTTTGGAACGTGGAATTCGATGGCAGCCCAAGCAGCGTTTCCCGGCCAAAAGCCCAATCCAGCCTTCTTTGCAGCGTGTGGAGCACTGAGATGGTAAAAGTCGAGACGACACACGCGACTCTGGGGCCGTCTCGATCGATCCGGGACAAGAGCTCCGCGAGTGGATCCTCCATTCGGAAGATGGCCTGGGAAAAGGCGGCCTGCGCGTTGAAGTTCTTCTCATGGAAGCCATTGGGAACTCGCAAGTCCATAGAGATGGACTCGAGGCGAATCTCGTGCCCATTATTCACAGGATTGTCCTCGGCTCTTCCAGGATTTCTGCAAAGTTTCGTGGTCACAGTGACTCCGAGGAGCGCGATCTTGCGGGCGAGATAGATGATTAGAACTTCCCTGTGCTGGAAGTGGGATGAGAACAACGTGAAGTTTCGAGAGAGAGCCCATGGACAAAGAAGAAACTTTTCAAAAAGAAAGTTTTGATGGATCGTTTGAGATACCAGCACTTATGGCTGAATTGGACATTGTTATTTCCTCTATGTCTTGACTTTCACTGTTTTTGTGATTGGCAATAGGAACCATAAAAAATGAGAATTTTACTATGTGGCTTGAAGCCTAGCAGACACGTTTTGTCCTTCTGGTTTTAATTGACACGAACCACGGGAATATTCCGAGAATATTCTATGGCCTGTGGGATTTAAGGCCGTAACGCGTTAAGGGTTGGGAGGTTGGCCTAGGGTTCGCTCTCTTGTTCGTTTCATTGGTATCGGAGCAGCACGTTCTTTTGGGGATGGCGGGTGAGCAAGATATTGATCTTGATGAGGAGTATGGCGTTAGTGAGGATAGCCATGATGATGCGGAAGAGACTCTTGATGATGTCGTTGTGCGGCAAGGACGCCAGATTTCTGCGGTTCAGAGCGACATAAAGGAGGTTAAGGATTCTGTCAATCTCATTAAGGATTTCTTGCTTCGCATGAACCCTCAAGGGTTGAATCAATCTCATGTCCGTGATTACCATTGGTATGTCAAGCATGCCAAGGATTATGGTATCGTGGAATGGAAATCATCACCGGATGTTTGTGATAGTCAAGAGGTTGATTCTTGGTTGGAATTGTGGGAAAGTTGTTGGTCTCACAATCCTTGTGAGGATAAGGTAAAGATAGATTTTTTTGTGACGAAGCTTTCGGGCCATGCTTCTTCGTGGTGGAAGAACTACATCAAAGCTAATCCAACGTCGACTTCTTGGACTAATTTGACAAAGGTTTTCCGTGCTTCATTTGTCAAGAAGTTTGAAGAGGTTGATCTCGTGAATCAGTTGTTAAAGATCCGGCAGGGGACTTTGTCTTTGGATGCGTATGCCCGCAAGTTCCGTGATCTTTGCCTTAGTCTCACGGGCACCTATAATGAGCTACTAAAGGTGCAATGTTTTATCAAAGGATTGAGCTCGATGGATGTGCAGCAGAAGGTCAAGAAGGATTTTCCAGCAACATTGACTGATGCTATCACTAAGGCTCAAATCTTTTCGCCCAAACCGTCGGTCAACTCGGTCAACTTTGGTCAAAAGGATGGTCTCCGGGGTGGTCAACGTGATGACCAACCCACCAATACTTCATTTTCAGGGAAGAAACGGCCGTTGCTTCGTCGTAGCTCGAAGAGTGGAGATGGCAATGAGGCAAAAAGACATCGGTTAGACCAACGAGAGAAGGACAAGGTGGAGGGCAATTGTTTTCGTTGTCATAAGGCTGGACATCATGGCAAAGATTGTCCTCTTGTGAAGGGATCAAAGAATGCTAAGGTGAATGTGGTGGAATCCATCGTGGATACAGCTCAGGCATCTGCTGTGGTGGCTCTTCCACACCCTGTGGCAAAAATTCAAGAATCTAAGTCTCGAGTTTGTATCAACTCTGTAGAGATTAATGGTTCTATGCGCAATCAACTTGTGAAGGCCAAGGGGGACATTCAAGGACATGCTGTTAGTATTCTTTTCGATCCAGGTGCTACACACAATTTTTTGAGCTCCAAGGTGGTGAAGAAACTTGGTTTGCCTGTGGAAAAGAGTTCAGTAATCTACGAGGTGGTTATGGCAGATGGACATAGCACTCGTGTTTACGGTGAATGGGCTCCGAGTGTTCCTTTGACGATTCAAGGGATTCTCGACCATCCTTCGTTTCAGGTTATGGATCTTGGTCGCACAGACGTTATTCTTGGGAAGGAATGGTTTTATGACA